>NW_005841835.1:1715534-1737502 GCF_000455745.1 Alligator sinensis
GGTTTAGCAAGGCTATGCCATTCCTTAAGTACTGCTGCCCTCTAGGGGAGATACTGTGGAATGGCAATTGTCAGAGACTATCAGATGGAAAGACTTCAAGAAATCCTTTAATTCAGCAATTCTCAACCAAGGTGCTGCAGCACCCTAGGGTGCTGTGAGATTGTTTTAAGGGTGCTGCACAATATGAACACTGTTAGGTGGACAAACACCGAACACACAATTCACAAGATAAACCTAGATATATCAAGTAGGAATCCAGTGTCAAAACCATGGAGTGCTACCTGCTGTGGTCTTAGTTTGTTGCAACAGGGGAATTGCTCTGTTGTATTTCCATAGTAAAAAATGAGTGAAAGCAAAGAGCTAGCATTTGCCAAGGGGTTCCTTGAATCTAAAAAGGTTGAGAAGCTTTACTCTAATGTCTAATACATCTTCTTGTACTGAGGCAGGATCAAGCATGCATAGATTATGCCTGACAGGTGTTCCCTAACCTGTTCCCAGTGATAAAGATTCCATCATAGGAAGCCTAGGCAGCTTTTCCAGTACTTTGCAACCTTAAAGTTAAGAACATTTTCCTTGACATCTAATGTGAATCTTCTTTGCTGCAAATCAAGACAATTTCTTCTTGTTCTATCCCCAGTGGACATGGAAAACTATCATTTTTATCACAAGCTTTTACATATTGGAAGACAGTTGTCTTGCCTCATTCATAGTCTTCTCTTTTCTAAATTAAATAAACCCAGTTCCTTCAACCTTTCCTTATATATCATATTTTCTAAAGCTGCTACCACTTTTGTTACTCCCTTCTGGATTCTTTCCAGTTTGCCTACATCACTCTTAGAGTGTGAAGTGCAACACTGGACACAGTACTCTCTAGTGGAGTACCAGCACCAATCTTGAGCAGAGCAGAATCATTCCTGTCTAGGTCTCACTGCATTCCTGTTGACATGTCCCAGAATCGGTTCTGCCATTTTTGTAACAGTGTCACATGTCAGTTTTTCCATTTGTGAACCACTATACCCACCAGATTCTTTTTGACAATATTACTCCTTAGCCAGCTATTCCTTATCGTGTATGCATGTCTTCAATTTCTTCTATGTATAAGACTTTGCACTTGACTTCATTGTATTCCATCTTGTAGATTCTGGACCAGTTCTCTAATTTAACAAGATCATACTGAATTCTGATCCTACCCTTCAGAGGCTTGCAACCCCTGTCAACTTGGTGTCATCTGCAAATTTTATAAGTACCCTGTTACTGCAAATCATTAATGTTGCATAGAACAGGGGCACCACTTGAAATGACCTTAGTTTGACAGAGAATTAGTGAAATGTACAATCCTTGTGGTGATTTCATCTAAACCACATTTCCTTAGTTTGCTTATGAGTGAGACAGCATCAAAACCCTTATTAAGCTATATTGCTGCTGCTTCCTCCTTATCCACCAGGCCAGTTAGCCTGTCAAAGAAGGAAACTATATTGGTTTGACACATATTTATAACAAATCCATGTTGGCTGTTTTGTATCCCCTTGTCCTCTAGGTGCTTACAAATGATCATGTAATAATTGATTGGGACATCTTTCTGAGCATCTCATTTACTCAGTTAACTGAGGTCTGTCATCCCCCAGATCATCCATCTCTACCCCCTGAGACCTCCCCTGTCCATATTTCTCTAGAATTGCTTTGGCAAATTTTTCAAATGCTCTAGAGTGAATGTCATCAGGCTTTGCCAACCTGAATATCCCTAACTCCTCTAAAAACTCTTTAACACATTCTTTCCTTCTTCTGGCCTTTGCTACTATACACTTATTTAAATTAATTTTAGGAAATATCTAGTTACAATTAATCTGTTTTTTCAAATACTGGAGCAGAAAAGTCATTGACTATCTCCACGTTCTCTGTGTCATCTGCTATTTGTTCTCTTTCCCCATTTGCTGATAGTACTTAGCCTGTCTTTCATTTCCAGTGTACTTGCGGAAACTTTTCATGTTGCTTTTCCTGTCTAATTTGCTAATTATAACTCATTTTATGTCTTAGCCATGGATTTTTATCTCTGGATGATTGTGCATTTCCTCTACTACCATTTTAGATATGTCCATGTTTCAACTCTTTGTATTAATATTTTTGAGTTTTCAGGCCCATAAGGAGCTCCTGATGTAGCCATATTTGCCTCTTATTAGGCTTTCTGGCTTTCCTTCACAACAGGATAGTTTGCCATTGCATTCTTAATATAGTCACTTTCAGTGACTTCCGGCTCTCATGCACTCATGAGAGCATAGGAATTGCCATGCTGGGTTAGATTACAGGATCATGTAACCCAGTATCCTGTTTCTCACAGTGAGAGAGGGAGGATGCTAAGAGGAAGAGAATTTTAGCAGGGTATATCCAGAATGATCCTGCCCCCTTAAAACTTATAGCATTCAGAGACCTTGAAAGTCCCAATTTTGAGGTGCATCCTTCACTATCCTGTTTAAGCCTACTAATGGACTTATCCTGTGTGAATTTGTCCAGTCCCTTTTTGGACTTGGTTAAATTACCAGCTCAAATTATCACTTCTTTACCCTGCCAGTTATCTTCCCAAGAGGCCTTGCCTATCAGTTCCCTCTACTTGTTGAAGTCCGTTGTCCATCTTCTTCTGCTCTTTCTTTATAATAGTGAACTCTCTCATTTCATCATTCTCACATTCAGCTGTTCAAGCACTTCCTCTCTATTGCTCAAAATTAAGTCTAAAATACAGGATCTCTAATATCTTCCACCTTCTGAAACAAAATGTTGTTTCCAACGCATTCCAAGAACTTGATAGATTAAAGGGAATTAAAGTCCACTGTTACCACCAAGTCCTGTCCTTTGCATGTGTCTAGTAGCTGCTCATAAAATGCCTCCTTCGCTTCCTCTTCCTGCTTATAGGGGAGTTTATAGTAGGCCACTGATACAGCAGGCCACTTCTATACTACTGTCCCTCTTTTTCCCTTTTATCTTTACTCAGAGACATTCAGCCAGTCTACCTTTACCTGCTCCTGAACTTCAGACCAAAGATACAGTGCAACACTGTAGGGTTTGTGAAGCAGGCTGGGGTATGGGGAAGCTCCAGGGAATGCTTTCATGAGCATTGTCTCGGTGGGCTCCTCTCCCCTTTCCCCTCCCCTTCCTGCAGTGTTTCCTTCAAAGAACTGCAAAGGCTAGGGCCAGAAAAACTGCATTAGGCCCCAGCAAGTCCAAGGCAGGAGATTCCCTACCCTAAAGCAACCAGGGCTGTTGCTGTAGTCAGGGACCTGGCTGTGTGGCTGGCAGTGACTGGGCAGTGGGTCATGTCCTCCCTGCCCCAAATTCTCCAGCGAGTTAAATGGTGTGACTAAGGTTGAAGCAAGATTTGCACATAGGGCTGGGTCTCCCACTAGGGACAATGAGGTGTCCTGTTTCCTCCCTTAGCAGTAGCTGTCTAGGGTGAGGGTCAGCCAGCTGGGCAATGTGTGCTGTAACGGGTCCTGGGTAGACTCTTTCTGGTGCTAGAACACTGCAAGCATGAATGCAGGCCCATCATGGAGGGAGCTGGTCTTAGCAAGTGCTGTGGAAGCCTGCAGCCCCTGGCCCTCTCAGCACTCCTGCAGCTACCTGAGAATGGCCAGTGCAGACTGGGCCATTGAGACAAGCAGCTTCTGTAAGCACTTTGGCAGTTTTCAGGTTAATAAAAGGCTCATTTGTTTGCACAACACAAGGTTTCTTCCTCCAATTTGGTTCTTAGGAGATAAGCCCCTTCCAGGGCCACTCTTGAGATGCCCTTATCTCTGCTTCCCAGTGACCTTGTCATATCAGCAAGGAGCATTGGGCAAGACTAGAATCAGCCTTTCCCCGTCTTTGCATAGCATGCATGCTTCCTCATAACAGATGGAGCCCCACAGTTCTTGTTTTCCTGTTTGAGGGGCAGTCTGTGTTGTGAGGGGTGCTTTGTCCAGTGCAGAATTGCTTAGGGCAGGTGATTTTGGGAGTCCAGTCCAGTCCAGTCCAAGGTAGTAGGGCAAGGGATGGGGAATCTGTAAGAGGCATGGGAGTGTTGGGGACATGAGGTGTTGTGGACTGTGTGGTGTGAGGGAGCACTGTGCAGTGCTAGGGAGAAGGGAGTGCTCTATGGACTGACACAAAGTGCCTTGCCCTGGACTGGCTCTTGTCCTGATTTCCTTTTCTCTCCCCCCAGACATTAATGAGTGTGAAGAGGTGAGTGGCACTGTGCCTCTGTGTGAGGGTGGCACCTGTGAGAACACAGAGGGCTCCTATCGCTGCAGCTGCTCACCTGGCTACGTGGCACTGGCTGAGCCCCACCGCTGTGTGCCGGAGACAACCCAGAGCCCGGAGGCAGCACAGCTCTAGGGGAAGTGAGCGGGTGAGGGTGGCTCCTCAGGCACTCTGCTCTGGTACCCAGGATGTATTGAAACAGAGAAAGGCCCCTGGAACTGCAACAGCTTTGAGGCCCTTTGCTCATCCCCCTAAAGTGCACAACTTTCTTGTCACCTCTCACCAGGCAGAGCTCCAAGCCTCTGCAGCCACATCTGCCTGGCCTGCTCACCATCACAGCACCAACCTGCAGGCCCCTCTCCCCTTGTCCCTCCCTTGTACTCTGGACCCACAGATGACAAGACCCCATCTCCTACTGTCCCTCTCCCTTGAATAGGGCCCATCAGCCTCACAGACCCCACCTTCCTGAACTGCACCCACCTGAGGCACTCCTCTCACACTCTTTGTCACCATGGATGCAATGACTTAACAAGCACCAAAGGAGCCTGAAGCTGGTGAAGGGCAGCATCTTCCTCTAGTTCCCCAGTTACCATTGTACATTGCTGAGATGGTGGCAGCATCCAGCCCTTCCTCCAGAAAAGGGGTTACTAACTCTCAGCACTGTCCTGTCCCAGGCTTGTGGGAAGCTCTCCCACCCACTTTCAGGGCCCTCCTCTTTGCAAATGTTACTCTTCTCTGCCCTATTTCCTTCACCTTGCACTCAACCTCTCTGAAAGGGACAGCTAGCCCAGAGCCTGGCTCCCAAAGGCCTGAAGTCTGGGGAGGGTCTGCCCCCAGGCTTTTAGATTCTGCCTGCCCCCTGGAAATGGCTTGGAGCCCAGTGAGTTGCAGAGGCCTGGGTCTACTCTCCCCACATCCCTCCCAGGCACATAACTTTTCCTCCTGCACTTTGGCCGGTGGCCTTGTGTTGGGTTGGGGAGGGCAGTTCCAGCTTTTTAGTTTTTGTAAGGTTGTCACTGGCTTTTTCCTAATGAGTCTGCTGGGAATATCTGCCATGTTGTTAAATAAAACATTTATTTTGGACCCTGAGGCTGATACCGGGGTTGGTTGGGACTGTTTCTGCCTGACCTGACTGCACACCTCTGGGCAGTGGGGTCAGGGAGTAGGATTCTGTGTGTACATCATTGCAGCACACCCTTTCACTTCTTAGCAGTGCCTAGAGTTATGTTGTTAGCCATGTTAGGCTGAAGTCAAGTAGAAGGCAGGGTAGATTTACATTGTATAGACCAGGGGTGTCCAACCTTTTTGAATGTGAGGCCGCATCACGAACTTTTTAATCACCCACTGGGCTGGCGAGCCACAGTCAAAGACCTCACAGGAAGTGACATCACATCAGGAAGTGATGTCACGTGACCTTTGACATGCCTCCTTCTTGAACAGTCCCAATCAGCTCCTCTGTGCAGGAGCTGGAGAAATGGGCAAGCAATCAACAGAAGTTATTTCCCTTGCTAAAATCTGTTAGAGGACTGTAGCTTCTCACTGGTTTCAGCTCCAGCTAAAATTTTTCCACCACTATCACAAGAATTGGCAACTCTAAGTATCTGAACCAAAAGAGATGGTGGCATTAAAAGGTAGGAATGTACGTAATGAAAAAGACAGGATAAAATGAAAAAGAAAGGAGAAAGAACTGAAAATGCCTGAGTATGTTGTCCCTGGGCCCACCCAAGGTACTTTTCTGAAATTCAATAGGAATTAGTGTATCATTAAAAAAAAAAAAATAATAATAATCTAGGCTATTTATACATAGGGTGACCATATATCCTGGATTGGCTGAGGCAGCCTATAAAATCTGGGACTGTCTCAGTGTCCCAGCCACTGGAGAAAATTTAAGCAATAGTACCAGATTGGTGGGAATCTGGGAGCTGGGAGGTTGGGGCTGTGTGCGCGCGCGTGTATGCATGCATGTGTGCTTCCAAGCACACGTGTTGCAGCAAAGCCAAAGCAGGTATTGGGGTGTCCTGGGAAGCACACACACATAGCCCCAACCCGGCCCCCAGGTGCCCCCAGCTCCACACAGGAACTTACCTCATGCCTCCATCCACCCCGGCCCAGCCCTGCACAGGAACTTACCCTGTGCCTCCATCTGCCCCGGCCCGGCCCCAAGGCGCCCCCAGCTCCGCACAGGAACTTACCTCGTGCCTCCGTCCACCATGCATGTGGGCAGGGCGCAGACCATGCTGCAGCTCCCCCAGCCATGTGCCAGGGGCAAGGGATGAAGCCTATCCCCAGCTCATCCAATCAGGCATGGCTGGGGCAGCCCCAGTCCGCGCAGCCCTCGGGGCAGCTGCGGCAGGACCCAGCTCACAGATGAGCCAGGCCCCACGGGGGTAAGCAGTTCCCCTCCCCTTGCTGCTGGCTGGGGCCCGCAGGCTGGCCCTGCCCGCCTTGCTGCTGCCCCGCTGCCGCGGCTCTGTGCGCTGCCGCTGCGGGCCAGATAAAATGGCTTGGTGGGGCACCAGGCGGGCCCAGGGCCCATTTCCTGGTATAGACTACCCAAAAGGTGTGTGTATGTACATATGTACACACACACACACACACACACACAGAGGAATGAGGGGCGTGTCCTTTCACAGCATCTGATGAAGTGAGTTTCAGCCCACAAAAGTTTGTACTATGTATATTTATATATATAAAATATACTTTATACCCATTATTAATATATATATATATATGCAACTTTGGTTGGTCTAGATGGTGCAAATTTACCCAGCTGTCTACTGGCACAATGCTTTCCAAGCCTGTCTTTTCAGTTGGAGATGGCCCTTTCAGTATGAGGTAAATAGGCAGGTGCCACCTGGCAGGGACTTCTACAGCTGGCTGTTGTCTCTCTTCCTCCAGCTCCTGAGTAACCTCAGTTCCTGCAGTGAGGTTTCTTTCATGTACCCAAGAAGAGGGCATATTCCCAGAGACAGCCAGAATAGACCTATGCTTATGTCCGCTCTGAACTGGGCCCCACTGCAGCAGCAGCTGCTAACCCAAGGACTGGTTGCACACATGTAGGGATCAGAGAGCTCCAGTCTAAGCACTAGTGTCCATTAAGGCTAAAGCTGCTGTTAGAGCCCTCATGCTGGAAGGCATGCCCTTTCACAACACTTCTTTCCTCTCCTAGTAATGAGGAAAAAGGCAGGATCACACACAGCCTGCATCTTAAGGAATCTCCTGACACTTCCTCCCAGCTACCACCAAGGAAGGAGCCCAGGCCCAGCCAAGCAGAAGGAAGGGCCACAGAAAAAAAGTTACCTGAGCAGTGCATAAGTTCTTGCTGGCTGAAGTGTCAAGACCCAGCATCACAGAGCAGAGGTGCACCCCAGCCAGCCTAGCAATGTGGTAACTCTACAGCACAGGTAGCCCTGCTCTAGTACAGTGATGGGACCTTGCCTGCTCCTACTTCGGCATAGCCCCCCATCACACAAGGCACTATAGGCAGGTGTAGACTTTTATTCAGGTTTTATTAAAAGGAAAAAGTTAAAAAAAAGAGGTTAGGTTTGGAAAAGCCCACAGCAGCTCCATATGAATTAGTAGATAGTGCAAAGGATAGTTAATAAGAGTCATCCCTGCAGAGACACTGAATGTGGTTTGGCTTGATATCCCCCAAGAGGAAGCAGACTTTCATAGCTGCAGACTTGCTGGCCATTGTAGGGTCCAGGATGGACGCAGCAGCCAGGGAAGACAAATGGAAGTGCCAGTCCCTTCTCTGCACCCTTCTATGGCTGCAGATGGCCAAGGCAGCTTCCAGAATCTCTGTCCCAAGAGAACAGGAGAGATGCAGAGGGATGCAACAGCCAGCATTTTACCACATGAGGCACTGAAGGATTAACAGGGAGCAGCTTTGACACTCATCCCATTTCATTGCACAGAGAAATCCCTTTGAGATGAGAGCTCCATTTCAAGTACCCAGAAGCCTCTGCAAAGCACTCAGAGCTCTGCTACATGCAATGCCACAGCTGTCAGACTCTGCTGGGGTAAGAGCCTTTTGCTCATTGCTGCCCCCGAATAGCTGTAACTTAGCCCTGAGGGAACCCAGTACCAGCCACTTGGAGGCTAAAGAACCTGAAAGCAGGTGGCAGAAAGTATTTGCTATGCAAAAAGAATTTGGCCCATCTTGTCTTCTGTGTACCCACCCCCTCCCACCAGCTCCTCAGCTGGTGATCTGCACAGGAATCTTCCAACAAAAGAGCATGTCTTCTTGATCATCAAGCAATACCCACTTCACAATCAGCTTGATCTGGAAGAGATAGAGGAAGTGAGAATGCACAGGGAGAGGCTGGTCTTTTGGCATGTGGACAGTTGCAGTTCCTTAGTGTAACGGGAGGAAACCACTTGCGGGAACTTTATAACAGGAAGGGCTACAGTACTCACACTGCCCCCCAGAGCTGCTTATGTGCAAAGCTGGTGGGGACTGGGCTTCGTACTTGGAAGGGAGACCTCCAAGGCATAAAACTTGGGGGCACTCTACTCTTTAGTACTGAGCTCAGCATGGCAGTACACGGCACTCAACTTGAAGCCTCATTAAACCTTTCTCAAGAGGCATGAGCTGATGCAGCGCTGTGCCTCTCACTGGGAACAACAGGCTATGGAAGAAGGTTACCTAGCACTGCCCAGAGGGACCTGCTGATGCTAGGGCATTTGCACACTCCCTTCCCCATAGCTGGCAGCTACAGCTGTCCCACTCGGCCCTGCCTGACAGGGGGTGGAAGTAGGTCACAAGGACAATCAGGCATGGAGCAGAAGTGACTGTAGACAGATGACCTCAGCAACATACTCTGGACTCCCTCCCACTGCCCACAGGTGACACGTAGAAGGTGCATGTGCATCTGCATGTGGTGGCCCTGAGATTGGCCTCCAGAGGCATCTGTGGGCGGTTGCCACTTGCCACCCCCCTCCTCGCCACCGACACTGCCGTGGCTGCCTGCAGGTGGTCCCCGCTTAGCGTTCCTTCGCCACCAACGTCATCACCACACCCCGCCTGCAGGCAGTCGCTATGCCCCCCAGCCTCAGGAGGCATGAGGCATTCATGCCACTGCCTATGCTCTGTTCCTCCCAGAGGGTGAAAAGGTCTCATTACTAAACAAGCACATGGTGGAGTCAAGCCCTGGCTAGAATGAGTAGCTCTGTGAATCACTCACGCTGGGGTACTCGCTCTTTATAGGCAACTTGTTCAGATAGCTGTAGGAATGGCCCGTCTCAATAGGGCACTGGATTCCAGACTTGCATCCATCAGGCTCAGGGATGGGAAAGGGGATGTCCACGTGCAGCATCTCCCCGTACACCTTGGCTTTGCTGCCCTTGCTCTCAATCTCTGAGGAACACAAAGAGAGTGGGATGTATAAGAGGATGTTTCTCCCCACTCCTGCATCCCTCATGGGGCTGGCTCATGGGGATGCAGTGGAGGAAGAGTGGAAGACTAACAGCTGTCAGCTGCTCCCACCCTCCTGCCCTGGGGCAACTCAGTGTCCACCCTTCCCTGAATCTTTCCAATTACTGCAGGCAACTTCTGCCCCTATCTCCACCCACCTCCCTAGTCCCTGCAAAGACATCCCAACTCCAACAGAAGCTCAAGCCTTAGAGGAGCTGGGACCCTGTGGCCTGCTCTTACTGCTGGAGAAGGTGACGTTGATGCTGTAGGAGCCCCCTTTGTGGAGCTGGCATGGCTGTGTCGGGCAGGGAGTCACGTTTACTTCTTGGATGTTTCCATCTTTGGAGCCTGGAGGAAAGAACAAGGACACATTGTCATTCTGAGGCCTTGTTCCATACGACTAGAGAAGCAAAGAAAGGAAAGCAAACCCTAACGTACAAGTTAGCACACATCCATGGCCATTAGACCTGACTGCTATAGGTATGGGCCAACCAAACAATTACTTTGAAGCTGCTTTCAAAGGGCAGCAACTGTTGCATTCAAATTGTTAAGTATGACAGAAACAAATGTAGCAAAACCACTCCAGCTTTAGCACTGGAGACCATCAGCAACACCTCTGGTGTCCTGCAGGCCAGCAGATGATCCTTCATGTGCAATGGAGCCACTTCATTTAAGGCCTCAGTATTCAGAGTCTTCTGTGAATCCTGTTAGAATAGGCACTGCCTTATGCAACCTTAGCAAAGAACTGCACATTTGCTGGCCACTGCATTAAGAGGCAAGATGGATGGTCTAATGCTCCAGACCCCATTCACTCCCAAGGGGCATCCAGCTGCTAAACAGGACACCTAATGGCAGCAAAGCAAAGGCGACTGTGATTCTGGCAGGAAAAGCCATTTAGACATTTAGGCTCCAAGGCAAAAAACAACCTTTTACAGCCGCTACAAACTGTTGCCATGTTGTGGGGGCAGCAGCGACAAAGAGGGAGGCAGAGATAGGGATCACTTGGGTCTGGAGAACTTCCCTAGGGTGGAAGCCACCTGAAGTGCTTGCCAGGGCAAGGTCTGTTCAGGCTGCAGTAGTCAGTTTGGGGTTTACAGTGTGCTTTAAATGGTCCTTTCCAAACTGCCACAGAGAAGAGCCAAGCCCTGCTCTAGAATCCTAATAAGTGCAAAGGGAATCCCAGTAAGTGCCTCGGAGCAGCTCACAGGCTGTGTAACAGGTGAGACTCTGGAGGACATCACATATCTACTCTGGCCCTTTAACTACATGGAGAAGGGGACTGTGTCATCCATGAGGACAGTATGGACAAGGGGGAGGGAGATTAATTCGTGTTTAGGACTTAAAGTGGCTTTATCAAGAGCCCTCCAAGTCAGCTCCATGGTGCTGCAGCAGGATTCTAGTGTGCTGAGCTGTCCTGTCTCCCCCAGTACACACAACCACCCACCCACACCCTCTCTGCCCAGGGTGCCAAATTTGTTAGTTATGCCTGTTCAGCACAGATATTCAGCGAGGGGAAAGCAGAGTCTGAAGTGCCCAAAAGGAAGACTGTTTGGATGAAGTGGAGGCAAGAAAAGCACTAGTAGACCAGGGCATGGAGTAGCACATGGGCAGCGGGAAGAGAAAAAGGCACAGCTAAGATCACTAGGATCTGGCAGTGCCTCTCTTCTCCCACAGAGGTCAGGGTCTTTGCTTGGTCACAGACCTAAGAGGCTTCCTCTTATTTTACTGGTGGTCAGGGCACTCAGCCAGGACATGGGAGCCTCAGGTTCAAGTTCCTGCTCTGCCACTGCAGAGATATGCTCTCACTACCAATTTATTGGTCAGACTGGGAACTAGTAGGGAGGGGAACTTTTGGTCACAATGAAAGACCAGCATTGAAAAAAATCTCAGTTTTACCCCAATGCTACTTAACCATTTCTACTGAGGGCTCCCAACACCTAGTCTTACCCTTCCACTACATTCTCTTTCCCTTCCACTTAGCAGAGTGAGTAGGGTACAGAGTTGTTAGGTCTGGAAAGATTTACTGGGATATTTACCTATGCAGTTACCTCCCAGGTGGAGAAGGCTGGAAAAGGAAGTATTTACTGGGTAAACAAAAGCTGAAAAGTAGTACAGAGCACAGCATGCTATTACTATTGTGTTGGAAAGGCTGGGAGTATGTGAAGTATGAAGAAGGGAGGGTGGATATTGCTCTGGAGTTTCTAGGATTCGTTCCAAGAGTAAGACAGAGAACTAGTTGTTTCTCCTTTCACCAGTGCAGAATTGTATGCTATGTAATTCATAACATTAACTACAGGTTTGTTACATCTTATACATGTAAAGCAAGAGCATGTCCTACTGGGACAGGTTTGTCAATATTCAGCCTAAATATACCCTTGGTGAATTTTATTCCATTATTTCTACAGCACAGTCCTAATTGCTCAGTTGCATGCCTATCAAACCCATCTTGCAGGTGCTGGATAGAGTCACAGCACAGCACTTTGTACCTCAGATGTACAATAGCTCAAGGGACCAAGCTTACTGAGTGCAGCCCATTCACCAGCAGCTGTGTGCGTACCTGTGGGGTTTTTATGCTCCCACCCTTAGGGCAGAGACAGCTGCAAGACTGCATCCACAAGGAATCCCAAACGCACCAGGACCTGGAGTCAGTTGCTGTTTCTGGCTCCAACCTAAGGGTATGTCCAAGGCACGGTCAAAATGCAGGAGTTACCAGACAGCTCACTTGAGCCCCACTGCAGATGGCCACAAAACTCAGCATGTATTTATCCAGGGTCTCACGTGGATTCGCAGCCCGTACCAGCTACACTGTGAGCAAGGCTGGAGGTGCCCACTTCAAAGATAGCATAGGTATGGCTACTCTAGCTGTTATGCCTTTGACTGCAGCACAGACACCTTAGGGCAGGGGTGGACAAAATGTGGCCCGGGGGTCAGATGCGGCCCGCCAGGCCATTCTATCTGGCCCACGGGGCCCCTAAAAAAAATTAGAAAATTAATATTTATCTGACCCTGGCTGCTTATCATGCCAAAACTCAGTAAGCGGCCCTGTGCCCGAAATAATTGCCCACCCCTGCCCTAGGGATTAAGGCCAAGCTTCAAAGAAGGACAACTGATGAAAGATTAACATTAAAATCAGCTAACTGGGGTTTCATTTCAGAAGCTTTGTTACTAAACATGTATTTGTTCAAGAGACAAACATGGATTCTGAAGAGGCCTTGAAAATATCTAATTAACCCCAGCAAGCCCCAAGAAGAGATTGTAAAATCCAATTGCTTTCCAACTCCTTATCTTGCCTACAGAGCAGAGGTACAGACCAGCAACAAATCAGACTGGAAGAAGGGCAAGTCCCCATTGCCTCATCCAGGTTTCTTTTGTCTTTATTTCATAAGCAGCGAGTCAGATGTGACCTCCCTTCAGAAGGCAGGGACTGATCCCAGATCCATACAAAACCCAAGAGATAATATTGAAACTTGCTGGCTGATAAGCCTATCTGTCCTTGTCCACTAAGATCCTCTTCTCTCCTCCCAGTCTCCCCCAGACCTCAGAGTAGCTAGTCACAGGTTTTCAGATTTCCATCTCGGATCCTGTGGGGTCTGATTCTGAGAGCAAGTTCAATGCCTAAAGAGACCTTTTGAAAATCCCAACAGATGCTGAAAGCACCTTTCAAAACCTCCCGGCTGCCTGCAAGGGGATACTTCTGCCCTGCCTGGCATCCTTGCAAGTGACCTCTGCTAAGGTCACGCAAGTTGCCTCTCAGGTCATGCAAGCAGCCGGCCAAGCCGGGGCCTGCCTCGCTCGGAAGGCTGCTCCTCTGCCATACAGCCGCGCCCCGGGCAGCGGAAGCCTGGCGGCCCGCGGCATCACGCCCAACTAGAAGCTGCACAAACAGACCGGGCCTTGCCTGGAAAAGGCTGCAGGTCTCGGGGAGGGCCCGGCCTTCACCAGCCCCGCGGGGTTTCCCCTCCCCGTACCCCCCTGCTCCAGCGCCCGGGGCCCGAGTCCCCGTACCCCCTGCTCCAGTGCCCGGGGCCTCCCGCAGCTGCCCCAGCGCCGGCCTCCGAGGCAGGAGCCAGGGGCCCGGTGCCGGCCCGGCCGCTTCGGTGGCTAGATCTACCCCCGGGCCCGCGGCCGGACACTCACCGCAGTCCAGGAAGCGCAGCGGCTCGGCCCGGGCGCCGGCAGTGAGCACCACGAGCAGGGCGAGGGCTTGGGCGAAGGCCAGCATGGCTGGGCTCGGCTCGGCTGGGGCTCTGGGACGGCGGCGAGGCCCGGCCCGAGGGCAGGGGCAGCCTGCTCCTCGCCCCGCCGGGACAGGAGGCGCGGGCCCAGCTCCAGCCCGTCCTTCAAACCACCTGCCTGGCAGGGCCGGAGGGCAGCCTTTCTAAGCAGGCAGCGCCCAGGGAGCACTCGGCTTGGTGGCTCACTGCAGTCCACCTGGTCGCAGAATCCTAGACAGGCGGGTCAGAAGGACCTCAGTCTACCCAGGCCACTGCTCCAAGCAGGATCATCCCCAACTACAGCATCCCAGCCAGGGCTTTGTCTAGCTGGGTCTTAAAAATCCCTAAGGATGGAGATTTCCCCCCTTGCTGGGTAACTTGTGCCTATGCTTTACTGTCCTCCCAGCAAGAAAGTTTCTCCTAATTTCTAACCTAAACTCCCCTTGCCACAATTTGAGACCATTACATGTTGTTCTGTCATCTGTCACCACTGGGAACAGTCTGGCTCCATCCTCTTTGTAACCCCCCTTAAGGTAGTTGAAGGTTGCTGTTAAATCCCTCCTCAGTCTTTTCTTTTCCAGGCTAAATAAGCCCAGTTCCCTCAACCTCTCCGCAGAAGTCCTGTTCCCCAGGTCTCTAACCATTTCTGTTGCCCTTGACAATCCCTTTTAATCTCTTAATTCTGCAGGTGTTAAAGCCACTCTCTTCTTTTTAACAGCCTTGATGTTCCACCAGTCAAATTGCCTTTGTTCTGCAAGGCTGTGCGCGGTCTGTTCCCTGCTCCTGGTAATGGAGCTCTGATTTCACAGCCCAGAATATTGTTTTGAACTCATTCAAGTGAAGTTATATTTGCTTCTGCTTCAGTCTTAAATTGTATAATCCAGCCCTAGGCTCCTGGTGCATTAAATCTATGTTGTTTTGTGTGTGATGCTGTACCTCACCACCTGCACCCCCTTTGCAAAATCCTAGATCCACCCATGAGTACACTTGCACCTGCAGCTTGGGGGATGGAGATGGGTGTATGTTACTCATACTCACTGCCACAAGCCTAGAGCAGAGAGGAAATTAATACCATGCTTTTATCTGGGTCACATCACAGATGAGGCTGCACATAGCTTGGCAGCTATACCTCCCCATCAGCTGCCTGGTTCCCTTCCCCACCCAGGATTACACCACCCCTAGTTAAGTCACGCCTGGAGCGCTGCATCATATCTTGCCACCTCCTCACTAGGAATGAGTTATGCAAGAGGGAATTCAGAGCAGTAGTGTTGGTTTACCTTTAAAGGCTCGTTCTGTGGTTCAGTTTTTGGCCCCTAGTCTTTACATTATCATGGCATGATGAACTCCAAAAAAGTCACCCTGACCAGAACAGGCCTCAGGCAACTACAAGGTTTTCACTATCCTAACACTACCCCCAATTCAGAGAATTGCAACAAAAATTGATCAGGAGTGGTGGGAGGGAATATTTAGGATCCAAGTACATGTTGGTTGGCTGCTGTCTGACAGCACTGACTTCTGCACCTGCCCTTCCAAAATTCATGAGCATCCAGATCAGAGCATAGACTTGTTGCATAAATGGGGGGGCATAAATCCAACAAGCTCTAGAGACAGTATCCATCACAATGCCATGCTGCAGCAGGACTCTGTCCCTTTTGACACAGTCCGTTTAGTCTGTTCACCTACTTTGTGTCCTGTCTCATTAGATTGGACACTGTAGAGTGAAAGCCTGCCTGGATGCTGTGGTGTGCAGAACAAGCTTACGTAAACTTAACTGGACACTAGAATGCAGCATTTTAAGATACATTTAAAGGGCCTTAACTATGGAGGCAGTGGAGTTTGGTTTACCCAGGCATGCTTATTTGTAGATGGCTCAAGTGAAAAGGTTATAGGATCATGGTGTTGGTAGGATGTAAACAGGGGAAATGGAAAAGGAACTGTGAAAGATGATCCTATGAGCACAGTAGTGGAGATTCCTAAAACAAAGGGATGAAATTAAGAAAAGGGGAAAGAAAATACAGACCGAACAGGAGTTTGCTTCCCAACAAATTAGACTGGGCTGAAGCATTCTCCCTGGAGATGCCATGTCCTAAAGGATATGACCTAGACTGAAGTGTTGTAGAGAGCAGGTCAGAGGGAAAAGCGAACACATGAGCCTCTTCCAGGATAGAATCCCATCTACAGTTGAGCAAGGAAGAGGAAGGTGTGGTTTGGAGTTCCAGGGAAATTAGGGTAAATGGAGATGCTAGCAAGCCTACACCCCAAAAGAGGAAGTCAACAATTTAAGGAAGAAGCTGCACAGCAAGCCCTCAAGAAATAGACCAGAGCTGAGAACCAGAGCTCTTTTTCATAGTCTTATTTTATTAGGCCATCTCCCCAGAGCCTGTATTAAAAGTCCCCTCATGCTCCTGAATTATACACTGTAGTATGCAGTATCTGACAGCATGGGAAGAATCAGCAGCAGCTAAAGGAGATGTGCATACAGATGAAGAGTAGCCAGGGCAGAAGAAATGATCTTCTTTCAAGCACTTCCAGCATGGGCGACTGGTGCTGCCTTAGTTGGGGGGGCACATGCCCTCCAGTGACCAGGACAGGGGGTCCCCCATGGCCAATTGTGCCGACCAGGGAGGTCCCCCTCCAGCAAAACTTACCAAGTGGTGAGCGGCCACGCTGCTCTCGAAAGTGGCCGTGGCGCTCCTGGAAGTGGCCACAGCCTACGTCCAGCGCTCGCATTCCCCAGCCAGCACTCCCAAGGGGGCACTGATGCTCCTGCCTACCCCTCCTACCCGTCGCCAGAGCGGGAAGCACAGCCTGACAGGGGGTGCACCAGCACTCTTAGGGGGTCCACGTGCACGCCTGTGCACCTCCTACATGTTACCACCAACTTCCAGTAAGGATGAGGGTAGCAGGGACTGGCACTATCAGCAGACCGACCTGTAACCTCATTCCTTTGTACAGATTTTAGAATATACAGTACTGTATACATAGTGCCAAGGATTATTTCTACATTGTGACCAACAGTAACCACAATATACATATCTGCCCTGCTTTCCAGTCCCCTCTGAACATCTAGCAGTAGGTCTCTGCTTTACTTCATTGATCCTAGCAACATGAGGTATGTCAAAAATGCTAACAAAGGGGAAATTCACACTTGCTTCCTAAAACACTTACAAACACCTATAAAACACCTATAAAATGTTTGGTTTGGAGATACCTGTATGGGTGATGTGATATTTAGATCACAGAAAAATAAAGCTAGAAGGGACTTCAGGAGCTTTTACATAGGAGCTCAATCCTGCTCATGGCAGGATTGTTCCCATCTAAACCATCCAAATAAATGCTGGTCTAACCTGCACTTAAAAGAATTCCACAACCTCTCCAGACAATATATTCCAATGCCACCCTTGTTGTTATGCAGATTATCTGCATAAAGCAGGGGTTTTATCTCTGAGTTATTTGGCAGCATTGCTGAAGCTGAGCAAGCAGCTCACTGGAGCAGAGGTCAGAAGAGGGAAGGACTGTGGTGGCGTCATTCCTATTTCATGCCATATTCCTACCTAGATCAACACTCACATGCCTGTATCTCTAATCTGTTTTTGACACAATCTAACTAGTGCCAAGGGCTTGCTACAGCACAGAACTGGTATGGAGAAGTTCTACAAATCTCCTTTGGGGTGTAAGATTGGATAAGACTCCAAGGAGATTAGTGGAACTATGGAAGCCTTTCTGCAACCGGCACCTCTTACAAGGGATGCCAGCCTATCAGAGAACATGGATTTTTTCATTGACTGAGGGATTTTCTTTGAAGGCCCATAAAATAATTTAACCTGCAGAGAGTCCCATATCAAACAGATTTGAGTGCTTGCTGCAGCCCTGCTCCAAGTAAAGGATAAGGACGGCTTGCCCCATTGAGGCCACTTTTTAAAAATTACACCCAAATACCTCTTCTGGCCCAAGTGACATTGCTGAGTGTCATTTCAAGTCCTTGCCACCAAGGTCTTAGAAAGTTTTCTTCTCTCCATCTCTATTCCTTGCTCTGTAGATGCACAGCCTGCCTCTAATGCAGAGGTGATCTCAGTTCAAATAGCTATTAAGATACTTATGCTGATGATAACATCCAAACCATTCTGCAGCATCCACACAGAAAGATTAAGATGTTATCCTCATCAGCATGCTCCAGGATCCCTCCCTTAGCAACTGTCCACCATTCACATATGGAGGCTCCTGCACAAAGGCAATTAATTAATCACAAGACACACACTCCCTCCATTTTCATAGGCTTTGAGTCAAAAGCTTTGTTTCAGCAGATACTCTATATCAGATCTAAAAAAACCCAGGATACAATCTAGAAAAAACATCCAGCTAAATCTCTGCATCAGGTATAGACTATAAAAAATAGTATGGAAGCCAAGGCTCTCAGGCAAGAAAAGGTGCTCTCTGAGGGTTTTCAACTTGTGCTATGTATCAAAACCAACTCAGCCTTACACAAACATTTCTCAAGCCCCAGACTCCAGGCAAGTGAAGTTGGGGTCACATACTTACCATTAGTGGTTCTCAAAAATAAAGATATAGCTTCTAAAAGCTACTATAATACATGGGCCCTGTAGGTCACTACACTCAGGAGTATTTCACAAAAGACATTTTCATAGAGCCTCCACATCCTCAGAATAGACACAGGTGTCCTGTACTGTAGAAAGGCAGATGGTGTACTCCTTGGTTATGGTAGTATTAGTGTGATGTAGTCATGATGTCCAAGACTTGCGTGAGAGACTAGGAGTTTTTCAGGGTGATATTTTTTTCGATCAACTGCATGGTTGGAATAGTTAGAAAAGCTTTTAAACGCAAGATATTTTTCATCAGGTGTAAGGAGGCTATGTCTACACACTTAGACCTTGTTACAAATGCATCTCGGAAATTAAGACCGCTATATAAAAAACAGAAATGTACTTAGCCCATTTCAGGTAGGATAGGAAGACTGCTAGGGGAAATCTACCCTGCCTTCTAAGTTATTTGAGGAAATACAATGCAGCAAGAAGACTGATGCTAGAGCTGCTCAGTAACATTGTCCAACCCAGTCTACTACACGGGAGTAGTTTCTAGGGCTCTGTTTTAACAGTCAGTTTCATCCAATGAAACTAAAGCCCTTTAAAAAAAGCAATCTTTTACCCATAGTTTCACTGACAAACATATTATAGCAATTATAGTTGAGTCACTTTCCCCTCCACAGTAACACCCAGAACAGTGGTTCTCAACCTTTTTGGATGTGAAGCACCTTCTGTAACTATTGTGAATTGAATGACACCCAAATTAAATAACTAATAAATAAATTACAGTGCAGAGGGGCAAGGCAGAGGAGGGAATAAGCCAGGCAGGGACAAGTCTGAGCGTAAGCTTATTTCATCACACCTTGCGTCACCTTGGTTGAGAATCACTGATCCATAGAATAGTAATTTCTGATATTATCTCAACCAGAGAAGAAAGTACCCACCCTCTACAACACAACACAAAATCCAAATGAAACCACAAACCATTCATATATACTGCTATATCTTCACTTACTAAGCCTTATTGACATAAGCTTCCAGAACAATGGAATAAACCCCATCCTAAACTGAAATAGGTACACAGTGCTTTAACACATACATGCACACCTGAAAAAAGCAGATTAAAATCACCAGCCCAACCTAAGCAGGCCACCCTAACAAATCTCAGCATAGAGTTGCATAGAACTAAAATGCTCACTAAATACAGGATCAACAACCACACACTATGGTAGTGGGGCCAACTTTTCTGGCAGGCATGTCACAAATTATCCCCACACGCTTTCTGCATGCCACTCTAGTTCCTTTCTCCTGCCCATTCTGCTGCTTTGCTTTCTGCTCCCTGTCTGACCTACTGCTTTGCTTTCTGCTCCCTGCCCTATCTACCACTGTGCTGCCTATCCCCTCCCTGATCTGCCACATGCCATACACAGATGATATCCATGCTATTTGTGGCACTCAGACCGTAGGCTGACCTCCTGTGCTGTGAAAGGGGAGTAAAGCAAGTCATAGTTTAAACACTAAGCAACTGAGGAGGTAGAAAACTTTTTCATAAGCCCTTTCTGCTTCACTGTCTGAAATTCAAGGGAACTCAAAAATATGAGATGCCATGAAAGACTTGTTTTAAAACAACAATAACAAAAAAGGTACCAAATTGGAGGGGAAATCCTGTAAATAACTCTACGTGAGCCATTATTACATTGCAGAGATAGGACAGAAATAGCCACTCATGACAAATTGGAGAGTTCCAACAGACGCGTTCTTTTCTACTTACCTGTATGTAGACATCTGATGGATTTGTCTCTTATTCACTATGCCAAACACCTGTAAAGCTGGTCATGCCAAGAAAGCATTAATGAAGTGGAATTAGTTGTAACTGAGCCCAGCTGCCTCCCTGCTTTGGCACTGTCTTTCTTGGCCTGCATTCACTTCTTCCTTATTGTCATGTTGTTTGGAGATCTATACACAGATATATTTCACAATCTGGGCAACATACAGAAGCAATTGGAAGACACCCTGCCACATTTCTACCACTGTCAGTAGTAGCACCTGGTAGTAGCACCTGCAATCACTAAAACTGAAAACAATTAGGAAAAAAATATTCTATTTTTGCAGTTTCACTGTTTCAGTCAGCTACCCATCAGGTGCTAAAAGGTATCACCTCCTCAAGAGTTCTGATTACTTTTGCCTTTAGACCAACATGGCTACAACCTGTATCCCTGAAACATGGAAAATATTGAAATTAGCCATTTTGAAATGAAAACTTCATAATTTTACAAGACGGAAGCAAAATTCAACACCTTGAGACCTGAAAGCTGACACTCTTGCTCCAGTCTTTTGTTTCAAGCCAAATTTGCATGCTCACAGAGCAGCCACAACACAAGAGAAATTCCTTGCCCAGGAGGGCCTTCCATCGCCCACTCTCCTGTGAAATATGGTAGCAGGAAAGAAGCCATCACCCATCTTTCTGTGAAATATCAGAACAAGAAAGAAGCATAATTTAACATCCTGCTTGCCATCAGACAACTCTGAGGTAAATAGGCTGCTCCAACTTTCACCTGAGCCTATTGTGCATAAAATGAACTTTTCCAGTCAGATCTTACATCATATTTCAGCTCTCCTGTGAAATATCACTTTTCATTTCCACCTGGGAGAAGTTTTACAATATTTGCACTCTCCTATGCCTGAGGAAGGGCACGTGTGCCCAAACACCTGCAAATAAATAATTTTTTTTGCAACTATCCAGTTGGTCTAATAAAAGATATCACCTCCACAAGAGTTCTGATTCCTTTTGCCTTCAGACCAACACAGCTATAATCTGTAGCCCTGCAAAGCTGAAATTTGTGAGGGCAGCTGGGTAAGGCCTGATGCCAAGCAAACTCTGTCATGCAACAGGAGAATCCAGTACACAGAGGCTTATCCACCGTATACTGCAAGTCAGCCAATACGCCTGTGTCAAAGGGTGGACTCCATTTTGTTTTGTGAATGCCATTTTGTTCCTTCCTTGCACCCTTCACTTTGCATTGTCACCTCTACAGTGTAATGAGACATCCAATTTGGGCCTCCTTGGCCTCTGATAAGACAGACTAACCTAGACTCTGCCCTCCTCAAGGACTGCTTCCATGTTTGCACAGAGCCTGTCACAATGGAACTTTGGTTCTAATCAGACTCTACACCGGGGCTGGCAATTATTTCGGGTGGAGGGCCGCTTACTGAGTTTTGTCAAGCCATCAAGGGCCACATGATAAGTAGCCAGGGGCATTTAAATATACATCTCGGGGCGGGCTCCAGTCCCAGGCTCCCGCCGCTGGTCAGGATCAGTATCACCCCCGCCAACGAGCCCGAGTCCCAGGCCAGGCTCCTCGTGGCCGCCCATGCGCCAGGACCAGGGGACGAGCCCTCCCCACCGCCAGGGGCCAGCAGCAGGGGCTGCGGGCAGAGGCCTTTGAACTCTTCTCGGAGCCAAGTGCAGGGGCGGGTCCTGCGGGGCTCCAGGCGGCCGCCAAAACTCAGCTGCTCCCTCCCGGCGCCCGTAGCCACGCGCGGCACTTCCGCCCACAGCTGTCATGGCAG
>NW_005841835.1:1737699-1747004 GCF_000455745.1 Alligator sinensis
CTCCCCCTCTCCCTCCGCCGCCTCCCCCGCGCTGCCGCCGTGGAGTGAGGGCAGCGAGGGCCACGTCTACTTCAGCCGCAGCTGCGTGCAGGTGCGGGGCGGGCGGGGCGGGCTTCAAAAGTCCCCGAAGCGGGTAAGAGCATCCCCGGCCGGGGCTGGGCCCAGCCGGCAGGAGCAGAGATGGGGGCTCCCCGACTCGTAGCCCGGGATGGGGAGCCCGCAGAGCCCCCCCCCGGCGCAGCCGGGCTGGAGCTGGTCCCCACCCTGCGGGGCAGCCGGAAGAGCTTCAGTGAGGGCTGGGCGGGACCTGCCCCTGCGCTTGTGTGAATAAGGGGGGAGTCTTACTTGCTTTAGGGACCTTACATAATGCCCCAGGGTGTGATCCAGTGTAGGGGGGGGGGTGCAACTGCATCCTGCCTCCTGCCTCCTCTCTTCCTCTCCATCTGCTCCTGCGTCCAAGCTCACGTGGTCTGTTATGCCCGCTCAAAGGCTTTCACAGCAGCAGTGTACAACCACCTCTGGCCCCCTCCCCATCCTCCTGTGACATGGTTTTCTCAGTGGTAACCGCAGGCTGCATGCGAGGGTTGCTTGGGGATATCAGCACCTCCCTAATCTGTCAGATGAACCACATGAGGGCCCCCTCAGCTGTGGTTGTAAGGCCCAAACTGGCTGTGCACCATGTACCTCTGCCTGCCCACATCTGTGCAGGTGCCCCTTCCCTTCTGCCATGGTTCTGGCCTTCCCAATCCCTCAAAGACCTCTTGCTCGACCAGGGGTCTGTGTGTTTGCTTGAGAATCCTGCACATTCTTAATGCTCTCTCTTTCCTGCCTTGCAGAGGCTGCTGGAGATCACAGAAGGGTCTGAGTTCCTCCGTCTGCAGGTGGAGGGAGGTGGCTGCTCTGGATTCCAGTACAAGTTTTCCTTGGATACTGTTATCAATCCTGATGACAGGCAAGGACTGATGGGGTGTGGGTCATCATGGTGTGGGAGATGCTGTGGACCAGCATGCTGGGAGGGGTGTTTGTGATAGTGTGGTAAACTGGTGGTCGTGCTGTAGCACTGTCTGCCCTCTCTGGAGGAGGGTTGGCTAATAAGTCACCTGTGCTTCTTTTCCCCAGAGTGTTTGAACAAGGTGGTGCCCGTGTGGTTGTGGATGTGGACAGTCTGGCCTTCGTGAAAGGGTCCATGGTAGACTTCAGTCAGGAGCTGATTCGCAGCTCATTCCAGGTGGTGAGCAACCCACAGGCTGAGAAGGGCTGCTCATGTGGAACATCCTTCTCTGTCAAACTCTAACTGGACTCTTCCCTGGGTGATGCTTGGTGAACATTGGGCCACAGATCCAGCAAACTTGCTGCTTTCCCATCTTCCCCCATCCTCCTCAGTCCATTACACAGTTGCTGCAAACAATCCCAACTGTGTTTCAGTCTGAACAGAGCATGCAGCCAGGCCCCACTGAACTCTCCCTTCAAGAATGTGAAGTAGACTTCAGTACACACAAGAGAACATTCTCTGTCCTCTACAAAGTCCTGTGGGCTGGCCAGTGTACCAAGTTGCTGTGGTGCCGAATCTCCTTAACCTCCCCGGCCCACCTTCCCCAGTGTGTGGAACTGCTTGTTTTGCTGGAACTGCTTGTACATATAAATATTTGTTGAGAGGTTTTGCTTTTTTTTTTAAGAAATCTTGAAATTCCCATTGTTTATATTTTCATGCATTTCCAATTGCAGTTAAAATGCATGCTGACGTGCTATTGCCTCCCCCTGTTACAGCCATCTGGCTATAGGACTCCTTGGGTGCCTCTCCTGCAACCCAGGGTTTCTTGCTTTGCCTTCTCCACCTGGCTGTGAACCATCCCAAATAACTTGTTCTAGAGATCTTCTTAACAAAGATCTTCAGCAGTGAGCACTGTTCCCTGCTCCTCTGGCCCTTTTGCTTCCAGGAGGCTGCAGACAGTTCTGCTGTGCTGTCAGCATGTATGGGGAGATGGTGCTCTCTGCTTTGTGTAGGCGAGGCAGAAGGATGTGTGTAGGGAGTGATTTAATAATTGAAGTACTTTTAAAAACAACATAACTTGATCTGTTTCTCAACCTGGTTCTCTGGATTTAAAAAAGTAGCACAAGCCAGCAGGTGTCCTTTATGTTGTCCCTTTTTGCCAGCAGCAAACAGGGACAGGACTTTATGTTGAAAGGTGGAGATAAGTGCCTGTAGTCACAACTGGGAGTTCTGTCCTGCACCAAACATGGATTTTAATCAGCTGAGAAACTTTGTTCCAAGTTTTGCCTTATAACTGAATCTCTCTCCTTGCTTGTTTTCATAACTAATCCCTTCTTCCCTTCATAAAATAGTGCTGGGCAACCACCCTAGAAGGCAGAGAGTTTAGAGGTTTGTGTTGTAAACTCTGTTTCAGTTGCAACTTCCTGAAATTTTCACAGTTCAAGTGAAATTTTACATGCATAGCCTGTGCTGAGGATGAATTTTGGTTAAGCTTGGGCCCGGGTAGCTCCATCTGCTTCTGGGTGAGAAGAGATGGGGAAGTTTAGCTTTTCCTATCATGTCTTTAGATCTTTAATGGCTCTGCAGCCAAATTACTTGGGATTTAAAAATATCAGTTTCCGATCAAACTGGAGGAACTGCATGACTTTGCTGTGGAGTAACCCAGTGGGATTAGAGCAAGTGACAACTGTGCCTTTGAGAATAGAATAACAAGCAGCAAGCTACTTTTTTGTTAAATTTGCTAAATACTTGCCTGAGAGGGGTTTGTGTGGGGGTGTGCAGCTGAATATCTGCATACAGATCTTGCTGCTGCACTGGGTGGGACCCAGCCAGTCAGTATCTCCTGCTCCACCCCTTAAGTGCTTTGGGAGACCATTACTGTTTGCTCCTTTTTGGCCTGGAGGAATGTGCACAAGGTTGGGATCTGAGAGGGCTTGAGTTCTGATCTTACCTTTTCCCTAACTGGTTTTAATTGCTTCCCAAAATTGATGAGCTTCATTTAATTCTGTCACGCACCTGGAGAGCTGACTGTAATATTGTCCTATTTGATGGATGGGGCAGCTGAAGACACTTGTCTAAACTCCCATTGGAATATTTTGACACAGCTGGGAAGGGCACATCATCTCTGTTTTTAGATCTGTGTCCTATCCATCACATCACAGTTAATCTTATGCACATCTTAAAGGGTCAGATCTAAAGCTTAGTGTAGGTACACAGCTTTATGACTAACTGTTCTTTTATGAGGAATAAAACTTCCTCCAGTCACTTATCTGTAGCTTAATCTTCTATGTTAAGAAGCAAAGTGCTTGGTCTGAGACCAATACCATTCAGCCTTAGACAGGTCCGTCTCATAGCCTTTTTGGAAAATGCAAACATGGCAGTGAGTAATGGGGAAGTATGAAATCTAACTAAACTAATCTGACTTCATGGAGTCTTTTTAACTGAGCAAGTCTGTCTGTGATTCTTTTATATGGAATTTATACCTACCTGTTTTATTTGCTTCGCACTGTATGAGGAAGAACCATTTACTCACTTTCTCTCTCTCTCACTGACACGATGGTCTAAGAAAGCACTTACACATACAAGCAATTTTTGCCTTTCACAGAAACCACCCCCTGAGTAACATTTAAAGGATGAAATTTCATCCCTTTTGTTAAGTGACATGAGTAGCTATTTCTGTCCTACCATGTAGGAAACCCACATCTGTGATTTTTCTCGAGTGATCTTAGCAGTACCTCTGTAAAATCACTAGGTGGCTCCCTTACTCTTTAGGAGTGGGATTGCTTGAGTTCTGTGAAAACTTCAGCTGAAATCTGGGGTCTGGGTAGAGTGCCCTTCCTTAGGTCCTCTGACGAGCAAAGATGTTGCAGCTTCTGCTGTCCAGGGACCAGTTCAGCACTGGTGTAAGAACATTTTTTTTGGTTTGGGCGCAAGAGAGGCTGTTCTGGAGATCAGAGAGATTCTGGCAACCTGACCAATGCTGGGATCTACAAAAAAAGTCTCATTGTCCTACTTCTAACTCAGTCAAGGGAAACCATCTGTGCTGGCCAGAATCACTAGTTTTACAGCAGCATTCCACCAATGCAGTGATGCAAACAGTCCAAATGAAAATGGAGAATTGGCTCCCTTCAGGCTTCTGCCAACTCTAGAAAAAGGATTAAATGTGTCTGAGATCTAGCAATCATTAGTCTACTTCCTATTCACTTAGTGTCAGTCTGGGAAGTCAGAAAGATGAAGGTTGTAGTAATGGAAGTGAAACAAGGAATGCACTGAGTAAGTTTTGACTGGGAGGTTTAGAGATCTATTGGGCAAATATGCTCAAGTTGCCAGCCTGTTGGGCAAGGCAGATGACATAGTCCAGTGTCAGAGGGAGGTGAGTGTGAGTGAGGTTAGGTTAAAAGTTTGCTTTAGTCTGTTATGTGCATTTGACAGGTAACATTCAGGAAAAGCCTTGGTAGAGCAAGGTGAGTTAAGAGCAGGATGGTGGATGAGGGTTATGAGCATCAAGGCAGTGCCTAGAACACAGAGCAACTGTCACCTAATGCAAGTGTCTAGAAGAGGGGGGTAGGGGAGGATAGGCAGACTTTGTGACCTCAGAGAAGATGAAAAGTTGGAGGATGAGTACTTACCTACATCTTCTTCCACAGTAAGCAGGAGAGGAATGTTGTGTTCTATGCCTCCCTTGACAGTAAAGAAGTGACCAGAGAGGTAGAAGAACCAAGCAGGGTATTCACAGAAGCTAGGTTAGGATAAAATGTCAAGAAGAAGGGTATGTGCAATAGGTTCAAGGACAGCTGAGTGATTGGGTCGGGGATAGAAGCTGTGACTGTCCAGGAAGAGGATGTGAGACATACTTGATGAAAAGATATGGCAGATAAGTCTTCTGCTTATATCTGACTCCACTAGTACTCTGCACTGAAGGTCTGAGATTTAGTGGCTCATGCCAACTGTTAGTGCCCTGTATCTTTATCAGGCCTTAAACCAGGCCCTGGTACAGAGATGACACTTTTTGCTGTGGGGAAAGCTTCCACCTTTATCATTGATAAGGGAAGTAAATTACATTTTTCCTGGTGGGCCTTTCTGTTGATCAGTGGTATTAGATGCCTCAAATATGCCTGCAGCTGCTTGGAGGTAGAAAAGGAATGAGTGCACATACCCTGAAATGGTGTAGGCCTTCCTTTTGAGACCCATGGAAGAGGCTGAGCCATACAGTCTCTATCTCCAGACTCCGTTACTACAACTCAGACCTAGGAGTGAAGTTACATACCCTAAAAAGGATTTGGTGGGTGTAAAACACAACACCCAATCCTTTTAGCATTGTGTGTTATTGTAGGCACTCCATTGTAATGCTCTCCCCTCTTCACTTGTTCTGTTTTTCCATAAAAAGTTAGGAGGTTTTTGACCCAACAATTATTTTCCTCCATAAGTTGACCCTAGCTGCCTGACCACCTTTCTCTGCAGCTATGAACTCCCATGACACTGGATCAGTGTAACTGTCAACCAACAGGGAGAGACTTGTGAGTTCAGAAGACAGAACTTCCACTAGAGCAAACAACAAATTGCTGTGCCACAAGAGATAAGCATCTGAGTACTTAACCTTTATAGAACCAAATAGAAAATCTCTATTGGATGCAACTCTTCATTTTTTTTCAGGCAGAATGTGCTCATATACAGAGAGGAAGCTAGTTTGATTGAGACCCTAGGATTTGAATCGGCTGCAGGATTTAGCATCCACCTAGCTTGGGGCTGGAATGGAGGCATGTGCTATAGGTAGTGTTTAGGATTCAATTAAGACTGATTTTATTTGGTTGAGTGTAGGGGAATCTGGTTTGGGTGGGTCATAGACATCAGCTTGAGTTTTCATTTTGTTGGGATTATAGCAGCCAATGGAGTTGATCAGAAGTTGGTCCCAGGAAGACATACAGCTGTGGAGAGAAATGCTTTTAGGGGAGTTAGCTCCCCATCAGTCCAGCTGGGGGGGTCAGTGTGTGATTCCTCATTCACTGGAGAACTGTGTGAGTACAGTGCTTCCTACTTCAGTCCTTCATATCATTTGCATGTTGTTTTAAGTATTTCCTGTGTGAGCAGTAATAGTTTATAGCCTCAGTCTTTGTAGCTGATCAGAGCCTAGGTTTGTGCCCCTGTTTTAATCAGTGCTCATTTACCTTTGGCATCCTTCAGTGGAACAGAATGGTATGCCTTTCAGTTGTCATGGAAACAGTGAGACTAAATGCATATTACCATGGCAACCTGCCATGATCTTCAGCTCTATCTGTAGGTCTTATTTCCTAACCATGGGGGTGGGGTGGTGATAATGGATCTTCCACTGTTTAAAAAAAATGAACCCTCCTCTGTGTCCAAAGTTGTTTCTGTGCCTGAGAAATGCAGTATGTAAGACAAGTCTGTTACTGCTACAACTGCCCATTGGCCCAGCTATACCCAGGGAATAATTTCACCTCTTTTCTCCTCTCTTCAAAATACAAAGACCTTCAAAATGATCAGATGGTGATGTTAGACTCTTCCTGGGCCTTTTCATTACCGCAATCCACTCTCCTAGGAAAAGCCGGTGAATCTTAATGAACCTCTCACTGAGTAGCTCTACATGTGTGCTGGACTATACAGTAACTGCTGCTACTGCGTAGTCCTGGCACCGCATGGGTAGTTTCTGACACTACTGCGCAGTAGCTCATTGCTACTGTGCAGGAGCATCAGCATCGCAGTTCATGCCCGCTGACACTATATAGCTGTAGCGATGAGCTATGTCCCCCTATACCTCATCATTACGGCAGTATAATGTCTCATGTAGATGCGCCCACTGTGTCCCATGGGTCAATATATCGGCTGCTTATGGACGTGGGGGAAAAAAAAAATCTAGCACTTTACTTCAAGCTTGATGTGTCCCCATGCCGAGTGCAGCACGTGCCCAGAAGGGGCATTGTGTTAGTTTGACCCGGCTCTCCCAATGTCTGTATAGATCGCACGCTTCAGTGCAGCTCTTTGGCACTTTTCTCTAATAGCCGATTGTATCAGCTTTAAGATAAAAGTGCCAAAAAGCCCCACTGAAGTGTCTGGTCTATACAGATGCTGGGGAGCCAGGTCAAAGGAATGTGCTTCCTCTTCTGGTAAAGCACTGTTTTTGGCGGGTTTTTTCACATCTGTCAACAGCTAAGGTTCCTTTTATCCAAAGGCAGGGGGCTGAGGGTAAACTTTAGTCTGAAACCCTCCATGGACAATCCCATGCCTCCAGAGAAAGCAGGTATATCTGTATGCTTGACTTTTCCAATTATCCTCAATAGCCTGCTATGGTGCTATGCGAAGTAGGATCTTAAGGTCCATGATGGTCACATCCATCAGAGCTTTATAGGTCAAAAGCAGCACTCTGTTTCTGCATGCAGCCATTTGGAGCAAGCCATTGTAAATCACAGAAAGCATGTAAAGTGCTTCCTACAGTGGAGTTCTTGAAGCCCTTATGCCAAAACTAAATGCAGAGTTGAGCGTTCTCAGCCATTGATAATATCTCTGCCTCTGATAACAGCAGAGTTGAACTGCTCTTCAGCTTATGGCCTTGGGACCTGCTGTGCCCTTTGCGGTTCCATCCAGTTGTTTCCCTAGCTTGTTACCTTCTTGATTCAAGCTTCAGCTAATTTTCTCCCACAAGCCCTAATCTTAATGATTCAGGGGGGAAAAAAATTCTTGCCCTAGTGTGATGCAAGAGGGAAATGGATGACAGACATCCACGGACAATGGATGTTGCAGCCTTCCCTCCCCATCTCACCTAATGGATGTTGATGTGTTGAACAGGAGGGTGATGACAGCATTATTTTGGGCCCTGCAGGAATTACTGGTAGGTGCAGATGTGCAGTCACCCCATGCCACGCTTTAAATCCTGTCAGAGAAAAGAGGCTGGCACCATTCAGGTATAACTCTGTCCCCTCCAGGGTCTGTAAAGAATAAGATACCAGCAACACTTCCAGATCTCTGGTATCAAAGGTGGCTGAGAGACCTATCAAAATCACATTTGCATATTTAACATTACTCCTTAGGCCAAAACAGGCCCAAACCAGTGCATTCCTGACAGTACAGTACTGTTCCATTATGGTGCCTTTTTGAAAGGTCCTGTGTAGTGAGGAAACTGCCATGGTCTCTTAAGTTTTGCTGGTGCTCCTGGCTAAGTGTGTGGAGGCAGAGTAGCTCAGGTGGACTATGCTGCCTTGCTGCATTTCAGGTCTTTGCTATGTGCGTGAGCAAGCCTGATGCTGGCTTGTCTACACGAGGTGCTACTTCCAACTGTGTTAAACTAACTAGATGTAGAGAGAAGCACTTTTTGGATGTTCTCAAAGTGTGAAGAAGTAATTCTCCCAAAAGCTCTGGGGAGCAGTGGACCTATCTAAAACACGACGGACAACATTTCTACCCAGTCCAGCAATAGCATCAGAACAAGAGCAGCTTATGTTTCCTCCATTCAGGGCTTTCTGGGGGCTGTTCTATCCTCTGCCACAGACTAGATTATTGCTGAGGGCATAACTCGTACCCTTGCTCTCAATCCTTATGGACTATTTTCACAGGCATGCAGCATAGTCAGAGCACAAGAAACGCCTGTGTTCTTCCCCTTATGTCCTGTTCTGGAGAACACCTTGCCTCAAGGTTGACTGGGCATGGGGAGCAGCCAGTTATGAGGTATTGTGCCTTATCCTGATGTGCCATTAGCTTTTGAGCCAACGCAGTAACGAATGAATGGCCCTGGTTGCTGACATGTCAGGAGGACTGCAACTTTTATACTGATCCAGTGTCTCAATGCACAACAATTCCACAAGTGCTTAGAAAAATAAGACCTAGGCTTCTTTCATTCCCTTTACACACATGTGCATACACAGACACACTCTGAAAACCCCAGAACTGGCAGATTAGTGTTAAATATAGAAACTTTTCATTGAAAAGCAGGGAAGAGCTAATAGCACCTCAGAGAGAGAATTCTGCAGCTGCTTTTGGTGACAAAAAGAAATAAGTGAGAGACTCCGTTGTTAGCAGAACTCTATCTACTGACACCTGTGAGAGCTTAGTGGGGAGAAGAAACACAATGGGGTTGTGTAGCTGATGCTTCTTCCTGTTAACAAAACTTCCCAGATAATAGGCATAGCCCAGAAATAGGACTGAAAGCCGTTTTTTGATCTTCAAACTGAGCAAAAGCATTGCAATGAACAGACAATTAACAGGGCAGAGAAGCATTGTACAGGAGAAACTGGGTCTGCAAGTCAAAAGAAGATTTTCCCCTGTGGGGAATGTGGAGAAGGCACATGTGGCAAGGGGACAGAGT
>NW_005841835.1:1747035-1757935 GCF_000455745.1 Alligator sinensis
GCGTGGGGTGTTGCGGCCTGATGATAGTTGGCCGGATCTGAGAGAAGGTTCTAGAGATTTCTGGGTTAGATTGTGGAGAAGGTTTATTTAAACAACCGTGTTCAACAACAAAGGGATGGTTACAGATAACAATAAAACACAAAATGTGACTATAACGTACAATAACACCACAAGCATAAACATATATTAATGGCACTTATCGGTCAGAGCCGGTTGCCAAGCATGTGCACTTTCTGTCCAATTCGGCTTTGCTAGCCTCTCACAAGTTGGGCGTCCCCGAGTTTGTGAGCTGACTCTGGCCGGTGAGGCATGGTCCAGTGCAATCCTCGTCACGACCTCAGTCTCTAACTGATCGAGTTGAATGTGATGGTCCCAGTGTCGATCTTGAACATCACCGCTGTTTGGCCGCGCTGAGACTTTATACTGCTGGCTGAGCCACTTACAATCTTAGGTTTTGAATCATTCCCTTATTTGGAAGATACCATCCCTTATGGATACAAGCCTCAGAAAGCACGCATCATCACTTAGGAGAAAATCCATAGTCATTTACCGGCAAGACTGAGCTAGGGAAATTCCCCAAACCCCACGGGGAATTCCCCCACAGAGGGGGTCCAGTGAGATGTAGCAGGGTGAAAGGAGGCCTGGCAGGACAGACTCCTGGAGATTTATGAGTGAGAGCTGCAGAACCAGGACCACAGAAGTGCAGGTGATCTGGCACAAACCAGAGGGGGGACTTCCAAGCTCTTAAGGCCAGGTCATCTGGAATGGTCTTACTGATGGGTGAGGAGACTGCAGGAGGGACAACATTCTCTTCCTTGAAGAAGGCTAGACAGAAAATATTCAGGACTTGAGTTAGCATTCAGACGTATAGACCCTCAAAAGTAAGAAAAAAGGTATAATGCCAGGGGTCCTGAGAAAGGGCTTAGCATAGACCTTCCTTCCTGCAAATTCACTCTTTATAGTAGTTAGAAGGTATCCTGCATGGAAAGATATAGATGTCAATGAAGGAACAGAGCATGTTCAGTTGTCACCATGATGGCTCTGGCTTTGCTCTCCTTGGAAAGCAAGTAAAAGGCTGAAGTGGGACTGTCACCAGAGCTAGTGGATTTCCATTGAGTTCCTTGGAGCCTGCACTCTCCTTGCCCCTCCCCTCTTATTCTTCAGATACAGCTGATTAATACACACACATTTCTGTGTTGCACATGAATGGGTTTTGGAGTGTGTCAGTTGTGTGAGAAAAATTGATAGTGAGGGCTGCGGAGCATGGCAGCTGGAATCTCTCCTACTAGAGCTGCAGTTCTTAGTTATAGGAGATTTGCTAAGTCCTGGATCAGCTAAGAGGCATTTTCTATGCCTCTTTTCAATTCCCTTCTCGTTCTTTTCTGCTCAGATTCTCAGAGCATGGCCATCACCATTGCATGACCCTGAGAAGAGCTTAAATAGCACTCACCTTATCTGCATGTGGATATAAAATGTGCACATGACAATATGACCCCCAACAAGAATATGAGACTATGACCCCCAACACTCCTAACCTCTTCCCTCGAGAGGGCACACCTCACTTCAGCAGGTGATGGGGGCAACAGTTGGTTTCATGGCTTGTCCATTCACCTTGCCCATCTCTGCAAGTAGAGGCAGAGTGGTGGGTCACCCATTGCATTCATAGATTGTCAGCTTATCTTTCAACTAGTAATGAGCAAAAAATCTTCATTCTCTCCTGCTCAGACCAGTTTGTAGCAGAACAACCTGGCTGCTTCTGCTTTTGGGGAAAACAGGTTTCCAATGGGAATCCCATCTTTTTTCTTGATAGAGTGTTCTAAGTGCCAGTTCTCAGTTCCAAACAACCCAACACAAGGTAAGAATGACATTCCTATAGTCTTATTGTCTCTGAATGGATCTATCTTAGTGGGAAGGGTAAAGGATATGAGGAATGTATTTACCTGAAAGACTATCACCAACTTGAGGCACAGGGTCTTCAATTCTCCACTTCAAACCAGCTTACTCTGGTTGAAATTCCAGTGTGCTGCACACATTCCTCTCAGCATGCACCATACTCCTGCCCAATTCCAGAATCCCTATAGCAGGGGAATCAGTCTTTATAAATTGGGGCTCCCTCACAACCTTTGCTCAGATGATATAGGCCAGAATTCACAGACATGTCTAGGTGCCTTATTCACCCTTCATTTCAATGGCAAGTTGGGTGCCAAAAAGGAGTTAGGCCTGTAAGGACCCGTATGAATATGGCCCTTGGTCTCTCTGATGCCCATCTGCACAATGCAGTTATTAGCACTCCCTGGCCTCAGTGGTGTATGAGGCTAAATGCATTTAAGACTTTGAAATCTATGGGTAATAGGGCCATCTAAAGTAGAAAGATCTGGTCTGTAGGATCTCTTTGCTACTGGAAGTTTGATTCATCCTCCCCAGGCAGGAAAGCACACATGTACAGAGAACACTGTGCTGTCATCAGACACTGATTTCAATGCCTGGATTGGAGACGCTTGGCTTTTGGCCGAGGCTCCTCAGGGAGTTGGCAGCAAGAGAAGGAGAGTGGGCATCAGATTTCTAATTAACGGACAGTCCGTCTGCTGCCTTTGATTTCCACGTCTCTGGAGAGAGGCAGGATCAGTGGCCTACGAGAGCTCCTCATCTGTGTTTAGACCCCTCTTTAAAGCTTCTAAATATAAAATAATCTGGAGATGCTTTGATAAGTCTCAAAAGAAACTGAAACAGAAAAGCCTTTGAGCCGCTTATACAAGAAAACCCTCTGCAAAGTCTGGCAGCAGGTGATTCTCTGAAAGGTCTTCATTCACAGGAGATGGCAACACTTTTGCTTCCTAGAGTCCCTGTCACAGACAAGAGAAGAAGGGCTCAGGATCATTTGTAGCCTATAGCTGGTACAAGGCTTCTCAACATGTGAATTTTCCATTCATGTCTTTATAATTCTTCATTTACCCCATGACAACAGCCAGAACCTCCCAGTCCTGCCATCTTGCTTCTTTCCTCATGCATGACTTGTTTCTACTGCCCCTCTTCCCCTCCCAATCAAGTATGCTTTCCATGCATGTACGCGAAGTCATAAATACCTTCTGGCAGAGGCCACCTGTAGGTACACAGAGTGTGAATGTGCCTTTTACCCTGAAATGTCAAACAGAAGAGAAATGGCTGTGGGTATGACCTCCAAAACCCTAGAAACAGGAGTGAGAACATGCCACTTGTAGGACATCTTTCAAAGTGATTGATGCTCCAGAATGCTCCCCTGATCCCTGCAGGGTGACAAAGCATTGCCAGGAAGATTCCTAAGTTTTGCAGGGAATACTTGGATCACCCAAAGAAGGCGGAAGGTGCCCAGGTGGCTGCATGGGGCTGGCTGCCTTAGCATCACCTGGGAGGACTCCATGGCAGCTTGAGCATGGCCGGATATGATCTGAGCAGTGCCCATGGTGCTCTGTGGTACAGCGGAGCATGTGTAATTGTGAGCAGTACCATACTGACTCTATGGTAGGTACACTGCTTGCAGGCTAAAGCACAGACTACAGCTGGCTGAATCAAAGTGAGAGACTCTCCCTTCTCCCCACCCCAGAGAGTTTCCATAGCAATGAGAAGGTGTTAGTGACAGAATCAGGCAGAAGATCAGGTGGATGTAAAGGTTTTTTCTACTACCTATTCAAGATGATCTACACAGATTAGCTTGTCTCCCACTTTTTTCTTGCAAGGTGCCTCCATGAGCTAGACTGGTGTAACTCATTTTGCTGGCTTCCATTGTATTTCTAGACAGACGTAGGCCGATGGGGCCAGATTGTGGTTTTAACTCTGCCTGCCTTACTCAGCTCCTGGATAATCATGGCAGCTTTAAGCCACCATCTCTAAGCCCCTGGGCTGAAAAGGCAGAGTACATTTATGCTTCTGGTGCTCTCAGCTGCTAAAACGATCCCTTGGTACCACTGGTGTTGAGTGGGTACAATGTAGAGCAGCCCCCAGGCTGTTGTAATTTACACCAAGAGCGTCAGGGATGGGACAGATAAACCTGTTAACTCATTGGGAGACTTATTTGAAAAGCTCTCTAAGACTTAGACAAATAAGGTTTCAGCGAATTTAATTTAACACTCCATCAACCCCCCACCAAGTATGTTCCCAAGGCTCTCCACAGAGGAGGAATTCTATGTTATACTTGACTTCTTTCTCCTGTCTACCCAGTCTCTGTGTCCATCCCACTCTTTATATTGTATTTTTTGTCTGTGAATTCATAAATTAAGGTTTGGCCTTGGTGGGAGGCATATTTAGATTTCAAAGAGGACTTTTATCTCATGATGGGGGAGGGAGGAAGGGAGAGAGACGTTGGGAGATATTAGACAAGACTGCAATGTAAGAGAACAAGGTGAAATGCTCTGCAAAGGTTTGGGTATCAAGGCCATCTAGCACAACCACAGCTATGAGGGGCTTCAGGGTGAGGTGAGGGGGCTGCAAATGATATGGATGTGAACACAGCTGTGCGGATGCTGGATTCTTCAGTTGGGTGGCCAAACGCAAAACATTAAAAAAAATCCATTTGATTTGTCCCAAAGCAGAAAATGTTCAGGTTCTGTAAACTAAAACAACAACAAACACCTCCCCCCTTAAAAATATTAATTTCAGTAACCTCAAAGCAACCATTTCATTTTGGGTTATTTATTATTTTGTTTGTTTTAATTTAGGTCATTTTCAAAATGAAAAAAAGTTTCAAAATGGAAAAATCAAAGCCATTTGTTTTGAAAATATCCACTGGTAAATTAAACATTTTGAAATATTCAACCATGTTTGTCCCCATTCTTCAAATAAAAGTAGTAACTGATCTGAATGAGCAAATAGTTTAAGTCCTTTCAAAATGGATTTTTCAGTGATTTTTCTTTATGCTAAGGAAAAAAAATTGCCTGGCTCTAAATGTAATGCAAAAGAATATGAAGCAAGAACATGCTGAAATGTGTTTGTTTTAGGGGCTTGATACCTGAGTTCCACAGAGCATCATTTCGCTTCCATCCCCACAGCCCTTAAGTCCCTGGGGATGGTAGATGGAAAGGAAATCTGGTTGACCTCCAACCCTTGACTACATTCAAATCTTTTCCTTGAATACATTTTCGATACTGCCAACTCTAGGGGGAGGGGCTGCACACCTAAGCTTCAACATCATGTTGGGTAGGAGAGAAATGGGCTGCGTATGTCACCTATCACTTCAACAGATTCAAGAGGCTACCTGCCTCCTGAGGTAGTGACTCTGAAGAGCTGGCAGTAAAGCTATTATTTTAGTGTCCCTTTAAAAGGCCCAAAAGATGTGGACCAGCAAAAGGCCCCTCAGTTCATCAGACCATTAGGAGCTTCAAAGCTTCCTGAGACCTCAGGGGACTTCCCTTCCACAGACCCACACTGATTTACAAATCCACCCTCATCTCCTCAGTATAAAATGCAGGAGGTTTGGAAAAAAAGGGAGTGCCAAGCTGTGCAGGTGCATGCTTGGCCAGGAGCCATGGGGCTTCTGATCGTCTGAGCCCAAACAGATCCTAGACATCTCTGACTCTGTGTTTCTGCCAGGTTTTCCTCAGCCAGAGGAAGCAGCAGGGAGCCAGTAGCGTGTTGTAGCTTCCCTGATCGGTGGACAGGTCATTTGAAGTTTTCCAGAATCACCTAGTGAGAAGAGAACAAATCACATAATGCCTGGAGTGCACCTGTTCCCAGGGAGCTGCTCACAGGTCTAGGAGGGCCTCACTGCTCATCCTAATGGAGAGGTGGCTGCTTCATGGCACATCTTCAGCCTTTGCATGTGTCCAGCCAGGAAGAAATGCTGATTTGGGTCCAACTATAGGCTTGCCCAGCCTGGTAGTGCAGTGGGGGCCAACTTTTTTGGCAGGTACATGAAAAGGTAAGTCTCACACCCTCCCTAAGTGCCTTTCCAACCCCCTTCCCCTACCCAATCAGTTGCTCTGCTTTCTGCTCCCTGCTCTGTCTGCTGCTACATTCCTAATCTGCCACATACCACACAGAGGCTGCCCTTGCCACTTGCAGCATATGTGCAGTGGACTGGCCACCCCTGCTGCAGTGACTCCTCCTTATTTGTCTCAGCTGTGTTCCCTCATCAGAGGCACAAATTGGTAACTACAGGCTGCTGCTATCCTTTGTGTCCTGAGAACCCCCATCTCCAAAGTAAGGCACTTGATTAATTTTAATTCTAGCCTAAGCAGAGTATTGTGAGAGGCAGAAAGATATCCCAGCCTCCTGAACAACTCAGAGGGTGGAAGATTGCTGCTACCCTAGAGTATGTTGCAATAGGACAGTCTCCTCTCTTCATTCAAAGGTTAATATGTTGGGAACCCAGGATCTGCAGCCCATCTCTCTCTGGCTCCAATGCCGTTGTTGGGGGAGTAGTGCAGAGATCCTTTTGCTCCAAAAAAGCCAGGGGCAGCAGCAGGAATAGTGTCTTCATAACAGTTTGAATGGGAAACTGGAACAAGGAATCATCCACAGAGATGAGACTAGGGATTCTTATCTCATTATCTGGATTAGCTTTTGTAACCCCTTTGTTCCTATGGGTTTAATGTTTGCTTGTCCCTCTTAGTACTACTCCCCTCTCCCCTTATAGGTGTACTTAGTACTACTCCCCACTGCTGCCTGGCTAAGCCCCAGTGCTGTGGGGTGGGGTGGGAGGGGGAGCTTTGCCAGCTGCAGGGGCACGTGGAGGGTTCAGGACCTATCTGGATCCCTGCATAACCAATACAGCTGTCCTGACAGCTGGGATTGCTGCATCCCAGTCGCATGGAGCTTGGGTCAGAACCTGATCTCCATGTGGCCAGGAGAGCTGTCCTTGCTCAGCCAGGATGCTGTCTGGCAGCCATGTGGGGATTGGAGACTCCAGATCCTCACGTAGCTGGCAGGCAGCATCCTGGCAGAGCAAGGATGGCTCTCTGGGCCATGTGGGGATCAGAACTGGCCCCCTGGCTGCTGCAGGGGGGCAGAGGAGGGCAGGAGCAGTCCTGGACTAGGCTGTTCCTATCCAACGCAATTTGCTTCTGATGGGAGTGCACATGTAAACGTGCACCCCAAAACACTTCAGAGAGCCTGAATTTTCTGCGAAGAAAATTCAGGCACATTAACTGCGTGTGTAGATGTGCCCTATCTTTCTCTCCGTCCCTCCTGCTTTTCTTTTGTATTTTAATTGCTCTCTCCTTCTTAGTATCTTTTTTTTGCACATCCTTTCACAGCATCTAATGGAGTGAGCTTTAGCTCAAGAAAGCTTGTGCTCTCTCTCTATATATATTTTATTTAGTTAGTCTATAAAGGTGCATATATACCCTGGCTTCTGACTGATTTCAAAATAACATGGCTAACTATCTCTATCTACCTGTCTCCTTCAAAGAAATAGCAGGAATTCTTTCTTTGCACACAAAGGCACGACTAGCAGAAGGGCTGCCAGTAGCTGTCAATGGACATGGGGGAGCCAGGTCTGATGGTTTTCTTGGTAATCACAAGGGCTAGAAACTCACTTTTTTTTTTAAATGAAAGATGTAATAAGTTGATTCAAAGAACTATGAGACTGCACCTTCATCTTTCAATCCCTGCAGCTGAAACAGGCTGGGGTGGCCCCCCTCACAGCCAGCCAGAAGAACTTGCAGTGGGTAATGCAGGGAACTTCCCCCTTTGGGCCTCTCAGGCTTCCCAAGCACTAAGGGAAATTCAGTCCCAGACTCAAGTCCTGTTCTCTGTCCCTGAGCTGGGATCTTGGCTCTCCTCTTCTTCACAACTTCCCCTGTTGCCTTTTGGTGTTTCTGGGGAGCTGGGAGTGTTTGCATGGGAACCTGATCCCTGCTTTTCAAAGACACGACCACACATCACCCTCAACAAATAGTGGGTTGGCAGAAGAAGCCTACAATATTAGTGCATAATGTAAGTGGAAGTAAGATGGAAAGGATCAAAGCTTCCAAGGCCACCTGTGCATAGGGTGACCATTCATCCCAGTTTGGCCGGGTAGTCCTGGATTTTGTGGGCCGTCCCAGCATCCTTGCCAGTTGGTGAAACAGAAGTCTCAAATTGGTGCCACCCCTTGTGCATGTGCCTGGCTCGGCTCCTCCTGAGCAGCGGCTGGAGGTTGGAGGCAGCCTGGGCTGGGTGCTGCTCCTCCTGCATGGGGCAGGGGGCAGGCAGTGTCCCAGATTTCCTTAAAAATAATATAGTCATACAACCTCTACAGAAAAGGGAAGCAGTGCAAGGACTGCATGGCTTTCCCAGGCAGTGGTTATGGCAGGATTGCTATTCTAATGGAAACATCTTGTGCAGTTTTCAGTGCCTCCCAAGAAGCTTGTCCCAGGGGCTCTGCCACAGTTAATGTCCAAGCTGGTTTGTGCTGCTCCACATTATCAACAGAGACCAGTCTATTGGTGTCAGCTGAGGCTTGTCTGGACAGGAGGGGGAGTGTCTCTATCCCAGTATTTGTTGGAAGAAAGGATTGACTTAGGCTTTGTTTCTGAGGATGGATGGAGCCAGCACACTCCACAGCCTGCAGGCCTCTGCTGTGAGATATAAGCATGATGGAAGGCAGAGGGTAGCAGGCCCATCGCAGCCTTGCTGACCTGCTTCTGTCACGTTCCTCAGGCACATGGAGGCAGCTCCCTTTGGAGGCTTTGGCAGTGATTACAGGGATTGAGTCTCAGCAGGGCCAGCAGAGGAAGAAGAAAATGTTCTTTGTCTTAATCGCCGCCTCCATCCTGCCTGCATGGCCCAGAGAAGCTGATATTTAACCAAAGTCAAAACATCTAAGCAGCTCAGCCCAGGGTGCTTATGCTGGAGCTGCTCACAGAGCTGCCATTTCCATTCGGCTATGTTCTCTCTCTTTGGGACGGACTCTGCTATGGGGTTGCCCTTGCTCACGTGGCCAGAAGGAGCCATCTGGGGCGGCTTCTCTCCTCCTAGTGTTCAGGGAAGGTGGGAGGGAAAGGTCACTAGAGGCTCAGGAGTTCCTTTCCTGGAACGGGAAGTTGGTGCATTCCAAAAGCTAAGTAATTTGGTCCCCAGAAGGATCTGTCTTAAGGCAGCAATGATCACCCTAGGAGAGAGGGGATGACTCCTTGAGAGACAGAAATAGGCCCCATTGACAAAATCCCTTTTTCCTCTCTTTTAATTGTCGCCAGCATACATGTCTGAAAGACACTTTCCAGGCAAATTGGTGTCCCACAGGCAAAAGGAAAATGGAGTCATTAAAGCAGAAATATGCCAGTTGGAGTGAAATGCCTCATCATCCAGTCTGTTGCCAAATAAGCTTAAACTTCTACGTGGGAGGGTAGTCTGGGATGAGCTGGAATCGATTTCCATCGGCCTCTGTCTTCATTTGCCATTTGCATGGGCATCTCTGAGCCACTGCCTATGTGGCTTGTAGCCAGGCTGCCTTGGACTGATCTTCTCAGGTTTTGTAAGATAAGTAGGTTTGGATAGAGGCTCTCCAATGAGAATCCAGTTTGCTGGAGGAAGTAATACTGATAGTGGTGAGACTCCTCCCTGTGGGGCAGTATTCGATCAATACCACAGACTGGTACAAGACTTTTCTGTTGGAGATTAAATAATCCATGTCTCTGAGCAACTGTGGCTGTTAAAGTTCTCATGGAACTTTGGGTGTGCTTCCAGGTGCGAGGAGGAGTATAAATGGGGACTGAATAGTCCCTTTAATGGCAAGTGAAAGGTGGAATAATGAAAACAGTCTCTAGCTCCTGAGGTTGAGACATCAGTGAATTATTCCCCTTTAGAAGAGATGAGTGGGCACAGGGACAGGATACTGGTTTCTTGCCTAGTTTATTGACAACTGTATGTATTCTTCAATGGAGAGATTAGATGGCAAAAGGAAATTGCAGTTTATAGCTCCGATATATCATAACCCCTTTCAGAATCCGCTCCAGCACAGCAGCCCTATGTTCAGGATCCAGCCACACCGCTGCTCTGTCTGCAACTTCTCCATAGATGCTGCTTCCTGTTGCCTGGATTTCTGTCATTTAACTCCTTTGTGCCCCAAATTCATCAAAATCCCTTTGTTAAGGGCCTGTGCTGGGATGAAATCAGTCACAGCGCTCAGACTCACCACTTGAGTCAGTGACAGTCTGTCTAGGGAATTTTTGTCTTGACAGTCATGTGTGGTTTGTGCCTGTGAGACAATAGGCTTACTAAATACAGTACCAAACAACAGTCATTGTCTCATTGTATTGATTAAGTGACTTAGCAGTTGGTCATTAAGCCTGTTAGCATACCAGGAGGCCTGCAGTGAATTTTACTCTGTGCAGAGGGTGGGGGAAGAGGGGCAAATGAGAAGAGGGGCAAATGGGAAGGAGGGAAGGCTTCTTAACTGTGCTCTATTTCAAGAAATTCATTATTTTCATATCTTTATCACCTTTGCTCCCTGCAGTTTAGTGGAAGGATGAGATAGGGGAAGGGAGGGACAAGACCAGAAGAAGAGTCAGTATGTGCAAGGAATGTGCATCTGAAATAGTAAAAGATAGAAAGCAACCAGCAGAGGTAAATCCAACTAAATTTGTAAATCCCTACAGGGACAGGAGGAATCTGCAGACAGGCTCCTCTGAAGTGGCTTGCTCTAGAGAACATATTACCAGTGCAACAAGCATGACACAAGGGCTGAAGAACCTAGGCTGTGCAGAAAGGTGAAGGGGGCTGAGCAAATGCTCCATGGAAAGCAAGGACTTGTCTACATTGCAAAATGTAAACCTGTTCTAACACCTGAGCTAGGTACAGATGTTCACAAAGCCTGAGGCAAAACTGATCTAAGTTACACCTTTTTTTGTAAGTTTCACAGTTTCATAGTTGCTAGGGTCGGAAGGGACTTGAGCAGATCATCAAGTCCGACCCCCTGCCATGGCAGGAAAGAGGACTGGGGGCCAAA
>NW_005841835.1:1758334-1760064 GCF_000455745.1 Alligator sinensis
CTTCCTGACTGCGTCCCCACATTGACAGCCCATGTTCATCTTGGAGTCTATAATGACTTCAAGATCCTTTTCTGCCTCTGTGCTGACGAGAAGGGAATTCCCCAGCTTGTAGGTATGTTGCTGGTTCTTTCTCCCTAGGTGCAGTACCCTGCACTTGTCAGTATTGAATCCCATCTTGTTCTCATCCGCCCACCCCTGTAACCTGTCCAAATCCAATTGCAGCCTGTCCCTCCCTTCCAACGTGCCCATTTCTCCCCACATCTTAGTGTCATCCGCGAACTTGAACAAGGTGCTTTTCACCCCCTCATCCAAGTCGCTGATGAAGATGTTGAACAGTGCAGGCCCCACTGTCCTCATCCCTCCGGGTCGAAAATGACCCATCCACCACCACTCTCTGGGTGCAGCCCTCCAGCCAACTGGTGACCCATCTGACTGTGTAGGCATCGACACCACAATCTCCTAATTTTTTAATGAGAATGGGGTGAGAGACAGTGTCGAAGGCCTTCCAAAAGTCCACAAAGGTTACATCCACTGCGACACCTGCGTCCAAGGATCTTGTGACCTGGTCATAGAAAGCCACCAGGTTGGTCTGACAGGACCTGCCTCTATTGAACGCATGTTGGTTGCCCCTAAGCATACACTCCCCTGCTTGCCCCTCACAGATGTGCACCTGGATAATTTTCTCAAAGAGCTTCCCCAGGACCAAGGTAGGACTAACAGGCCTATAATTTCCTGGGTCCTCCTTCCACCCTTTTTTGAAAATGGGGACCATAATGGCCCTTTTCCAGTCCTCTGGCACCTCGCCAGAGCACCACGAGTGCTCGTAAAGCTGTGCCAGGGGTCCCACAATGACCTCTGCTAATTCCCTCAGCACTCTGGGGTGGAGATCGTCTAGTGGTGTAGTCTAGATCGGTAGTGAACAAAAACAAAACACACATTCACCTGGGGACAGGGGGAGGGAGAGTGCAAACTTTAGACTGGGTTCTGCCATCTTTAAACCAGTTTATGTGTGCTGAACTTTGTTGTGTTACAGGTATAGACCAGTTTCCAATCATTTATGCTGGTAAAAAAGTAATGTCTGTACCTGGCCTGGGTGATAGCACTGATGAGTACTGCAGCGTGGACAAGACTCCTCAGTGTGCTGCTATCTTTGGCTCTTACATGTTTCAGGCTAGCCAGAAGAAGCATCGTAAGCCCGTGGAAACTTGGAAGGTGACCAAGGGCTGGTTTACAAAGAGTTAACCTTCTAACTCCCTTGTATCAAAAGGGGACTGAAATAACCAGCAAGGCTGAGGTAAAGTCAGCTGCTCCGCGCTAAACAGTACAAAGTCAGCTCTCTGGGCACCCCTTGGGCTGCAGTTTCCTAAGAGATAAAGCTCTGCCCCAGACATTTTCTTTTACTACTCCAACCTGGAGTCCTTTAAAACCTTAATCAAAAATATTCATAGATTTCATAGATTTCATAGACATCAGGGCTGGAAGGGACCTTGGAAGATCATCGAGTCCAGCCCCCCGCCCAAAGGGCAGGAAGTCAGCTGGGGTCATAGATTCCCAGCAAGATAAGCATCCAGTTTCATCTTGAAGGTGTTCAATGAAGGCGCTTGAACCACCTCCGGTGGCAGGCTGTTCCAGACCTTGGGGGCTCGGACAGTAAAGAAATTCTTCCTTATGTCCAGCCTGAAACGATCTTGAAGTAGTTTGTGACCATTCAACCTCGTCATCCCTTGGGG
>NW_005841835.1:1760730-1766763 GCF_000455745.1 Alligator sinensis
TGGAGGACCCAAGGGGACAATTGGCCAGTTTCTCCCAGAGGCGATCATGGGACACCAGATCGAAGGCTTTTTTGAAGTCAAGATATATGACATCAATCTCTTCTCCCTTGTCCAGGTGATAGGTCACCTGGTCGTAGAAGGAAATGAGATTGGTCAAGCAAGACCTACCCGCAACAAACCCGTGCTGGCTATCCCTTAAGATGTTGGCGTCGGCCAGTCCATTAAGGATGGCCTCTTTAATAAACTTTTCTAAGATCTTCCCCGGGATAGAAGTCAGGCTGATGGGCCTATAGTTAGCCGGATCCACTTTCCTCCCTTTCTTGAAGATAGGCACCACATTGGCCTTCTTCCAGTCTTCGGGCACTACACCAGAGCGCCAAGAGTTTTCAAAGATCCGTGCTAGAGGCTGGGCTATGATGCTCGCCAGCTCCTTGAGTACCCTGGGGTGAAGATTGTCAGGGCCAGCTGACTTGAAGGTATCCAGCTTCTCAAGATGTTCCTTCAGAAAGTCAGCATTAAGGGAGGTCAGGGGATCACCCTCACCCGGACTTCCCGGCCCTGTAGCGGGCATGGGCGTCCCATGGGACTGATGAAAGACCGACGCAAAGTACCTATTTAATAGGTTGGCTTTTTCCTGGGCGTCAGTTGTCAGTTGCCCCATCTGGTTCATATTTGAATCATATCTGAAAAAGGACTTCTTATTGTCCTTGATGCTCAAAGCTAGCTGGAGTTCAGTTGCAGCCTTGGCTTTCCTGGTCTGCTCCCTACAGGACCAGACCAGTGCAGAATAATCCTCCTTGGAGATGACTCCCATCCTCCACCCTTTGTAGGCCTTTCTTTTTAGCCTCAGGAGATCTGCTAGGTCCCTGGAGAGCCAGGGGGGCTGCTGTGCCCTCTTGCTGCCTTTCCTCCGAGATGGAATAGACTTAGTTTGTGCATTGAGGATCGCTCCCTTGAGGAGCAACCACTCCTCTTGAACTCCCCTATCCCTGTGGTCACAGTCCCTTAGGGCCTCACTGACAAGCCTCCTGAGCTTGTCAAAGTCGGCTTTCCTGAAGTCAAGGACTTGCGCGTTGCTGACCGACTTGCCAGCTTTTTGGCGGATGGTGAAGGTGATCAGCTCGTTATCACCCTGACTCAACTCATTATGGGGCTAGGTTGAGAGCTACTGGGACTCCAGGCTGGGGAATGGTAAAGGAAGAAGGTTTGGAAATGGCATAAGAGTCACCTTACGGAGTGGAGCTGACACCACTTTCCCCTGGCGGAGTCTGCCGAGGCTGTGGCAATTCCAGAACCCAAAGCAAAGCAGGGTGAAATTGGACAGAAGGGATGAAAGTGCTGCCTGCTTGTTTCTTGGTACTGCTGCCTTGCAAAGGCTTTCAGAATAAATGCTGGTGGTTCTGACATTTAGAATAGATTAAAAATCGTTGCAGGCTCTTCTGGAACATTTTAGAAGGTGAAGTTATTGATTTGAAAACTCAACTTCAGTTTTGTAACGGAGGCATAATTTCCTTTGTTTCCTCTCCCAGACGCCAGATCTGAGGCCCTGCTTTACAGCCAGGACAATCTGCCTACATTAGTCCTAGATGTAATTAAGTGGTGTCAAAATGCTAAGGACATGGGGTGTGAGGTGAGCACTTGAACTCTGCCTCCAAAACTGTAGAGAAACCAGAAAAAAAACTCACATTACTGGGAGCTATGAGTACGTGCCAAAGAGCTGGTGGCTGGATGCAGCAGTGCTGTCTATACGCATTCAATAATCCTGAATCAGACACCAAAAGTCATGAGATTTAAAAACAAATTGTTAGGGGCGGGCTCTTTATTTGACTTACGGTTTGAGAATTGCTGGAGTCCCCTCCCAGGCTTTTCTCCCCTGTCACAGAGGCGTAAAGCTACCAGAGATTTATTTTCTTTTGCCACATGGCAAAAGTACCCGAGTAGCTGATGCATGGTAAAAGCCCAGCCTCATTTACACTTAGGTAGCTTGTTTGCGTATCCATGTCCTTACCCTGTTTTGAATGAAAGCTGAGATTCACATGACTGAGAACACATGACTGTTATGAGTTGGTGAGTGTTGGCAAGACTGAACATGCATCTGAGCACTGTTTATGCTGTGCCATCAGGGACCGGCAGTTCTAGCCTTGGTGCCCAATCTGTTGTCCTTCTCCCACTTCTGCCTGCCTATTCCATCTGGTAAGCTCTGTGTTCATGGAGCATCCTCGCCTCCTTGCTTTTTACAGCCCTCCTGTAGCTTGCTGCCTTGGTGATGACCTCAACTCCAGTCCCAGTGGAACATCCTAGTTTAGTTACATGGCCATGAAAGTACCTATCACTCTACTGAGGCTCTGGGTGCCAACAATAGTTAACAATAAAAATGACTGTTCTCAATCTCTGGTTTTGAGGGGCTGAAGTAGGATCCCTGCCTTCTGCTTTTTAGATGCTTCCCTATCTGTGTGTGCCTTTGCTCTGCACTTTAGCTGCAGAGCTGGACTGAATTCTGCGCCTTAGTGAACTGAGGTGGTTGAGGCTGTGCTCAGTCAGCAGCTGAGATTGTTGTGACCCCTCCTTTATACCCCTTGCTGCCTTTTGAGCAGGAACAAAATTGGTTCTGCCTGGTGAGGGAGTGTTTCCAGTCAGGACATAAGATCAGGGCTAGGGAAATCATTGCTTCTTTCTGTCTAGGTTAGGGTGGCCATCATAGAGGACAGTCCAGTTGTCCTCTGTCCTCTGTTGATATGAAACTGGAGGCCTTTATGTCCTCTATTTTTTTTCTTGAAGAGAAAAATAGAGGACATAAAAGCATCGGGTTTCGTATCAATAGAGGACAGAGTAGCAGAAAACAGGAATGTCCTCTATATGATGGCCACTCTCTAAGTACGTACATTGCACCCCTTGTGCTGAATCACAGAACAAGCATATGTTAAGGGCAGTGGCACTTAACCTTTTGGCCTCTTGGGCCAGATGAGGGGCACAGGGCTGGTTCATGGGCCACGTTGGACCCCATGCACTAGGATGAGGCCCCAGGACCCTGTGCTGCCTCCACCTGCCGGGATTGAGCTCCAGAGCCCTGTATCACATCTGACTGGTCCCAGAAGCCAGGAGCCCCATGGAACAAATGAAAAAGCTGTGGTTAGATCTAGCCCATGGGCCCAGAATGAGAATCAAAACAATCACTGTAGCCAAGGAAAAGTGACATACATTGCTCTTGGGTGCCCTCTGTTCAAATTCAGTTCTAATAATGCTACATGCAGCAAGGTGCTGTTCCCTAGCTTGTCACTTTTCCTTGGCTACAGTGATTGTTTTGATTCTCATTCTGGGCCCATCTGGGAAGACTGCCTACACAACTTGAGCTACTCTACAATCTATTCAGCAGGGGCTGTATACAGCCCAGTAAGTCAAACCCAGGAAAACAAATATAGGGTTAGGAATGAGGAACTTAATTGTTATTTGTTAGCACTGATGAAGACCATTCTTCTCACCAGCCTGATTCTACAGGCATGTCCTGGAGCAGTGGACTGGACTACAGAGAGCATCTTAATGATAGCCAGCTGCAGGTTGGTTAAAGAGATTCCCATACAATGTAGCTATGCATCATCACAGATTTTTGTTATCAATTTGAGTGCTACATGCTCATCTTGAATGGGTAGTGGTGTGATGTGGCTATGCCCCAAAAGCCATGGTAGGGGTAGGAATGGGTTGCAAGGTTCCTGAGACCTGAATGGAGTTGGCCATTGACTAGCTCTAGGTGTGTCAAAGGCCACCACCCTGGAATGACAGGCTTGGGGGTTCAATAGCAGATGGGAAGAGGGCAAATTGGGATAGTGTGTGCATTGGTGCCCCACACTGAGCCACCTCCTTTTTAAGCATATTAAGGTATTTTTAAGGATATTACAAAATGTCCATGCATGAATCCCAAGAGTGACATCAGTGCTAGGCAGGGTTCAGCTTACTCAAGAGAGAACAGGGCAGGAGAGGGGAGGGGAGAACAGGAAAGCATTTTCTCCTTCCTCAGGACCTAGTATTCCACTTTGTGAGCCCCCCTAAAGTGCCTTCCTCATCACAGCCCATCCAGAAGGAGGCAAATGCCATTCCCATGGCAAGAGGGAGTGCCTGGAACAGGATATTGAAGCAAGTTCTGCAGCTGCACTTAGCCCACCAACCTTCTCCACATAGCAGAAGTGAAATGTAATTGCCTCTGCTGCTAGCTATAGAGAGCTCTATCTCTCTGCCTCTAATCAGGGCAGATATGAAATTTCTTATCTGTTAAGTAAAATGGTGCCGCGCTTCAATCCATCCAATTATTTTTTCCAATAAGTGTAAGTGAAGGGGGAGAATTGACGGAGCAGGGTGAAGTGAACTTATTAGAGTCAGCAGCCAGCTGGCGGTACAGGAAAGGTTTGTACCTGGCCAGGCAGATGCACACACAGCCTATCAGGCAGATAGCTCACTCTGAGCACTTCATTCCTCTGTCCCAGCCCAAGAATAGAGCTCTCCTGCATGATGAGTCACTCCAGAGCCCTCAGGTTAGCACTGAGAAGGGGACCATGGGTGAAGGACTGACATGGTCGGTGGGGACCTTGAAAAGACTCCCATACGGATCAAAGCAGTCATCATCATGCCCCATACACCAGCCCCTCCAGAAAAATAGTGACTTGAGAATGTCTCTATTTGGCATTACAGTGCCCTCACCATCCACAGCTCACTTTGGGGGCCAGTAAAATCTATGGCTGCACACTCCCCAATTTATGGGCCAGGACTGTTTTATGCACAGAGCTCTGTGCAATAAATAAGGAACTTCATTTGGACGGCAACAACTTGAATCGTTATTACAAGAGCCATGTACTCGGTGCTGCTGATTGCAGCCATGTGGTGCAGTGAACAGCTACAGACAGCTACAAGTCATACTCCAGGGGTAGCCAGACCACAAGGAACAAGTGCCCTAGGAAATCATCCCCACTACAACTTATGTTCCTGCAGGTACAGGGACAGGACTCTATCCCTGTTCAACTCATTGAAAAGACAAAGGTTGGTGGGCATGAGAATGTCACTACTGCCACAGGCCTGTTATCTCTTTCCAGAGCTGCCAGCATAATCTGTTACCATGGTAGGTGGCAAGCTACTGGCATACAGCAGCAGCTGTGCTCATGGAGGGGGTGAAAAGGCTGAGGTTAAAATGAAGTTGAAATAAAAGTCAGTCAAACTATTCTTCAGAGCAAGCTCTCTGCCACAATCAGAATGGCTGTGCTCATGCCCAGAGCCTGGGGCCACCCACTATGAAGGGCTCAACAGACTCCCTTAGAAAAATCCAGCATGACAGGAGATGGCAAAAGCAGAAAGGAGTAATGCAGCTCCCCCTTCCCACCCCAAACACACACACACTTCATGATGAGAACACATCCCAGTTCAACAAAGTTCCTGATGGCATTTGAATGCCTGGGTCATGCCAGTAAAGAAGGGACTTTGAATCCAGCATGATTTTCCTTCTCCACTTCCCACATGTCAAGGGAGAGCATTCTCAAGGGGAACCAGTGAATCTAGGCTGTTAGCAGACTATATGGGCTGAAGTGCTGCATTGGGCAACTTGATAACACAGTGATGTTGGCACAGAAAAAATGCCATAAGGAAAGTGGGGAGCCTCAGACAGCAGCAGAGGAGGAAGAAAGATGGGACCTGGGAGAGGAAAGGAGTAGAGCATGGGGGGTGGGGGGCAGGCAGAAAAGAGAGAACAGGAGACAGGGAACAAGAGGGAAGAGCTTGGAGTGTGGGAGACAGCAAAGGGTGGGGAAGAGGAAACAGGAGGCACTGCTTTTCAGAGAGAGAAGGTAAAGGCAAAGGATGCTCACATCATGGTTAGGACATGATGTGGAACTGGGGAGAATGAGCTGGAAAGAAGAGCAGGGGACATACCAGAATGTCTGTTTTAGGTCAGTGACTGCAGTTCATTTCTGCTCCTTTGTTTTGTTGCCCTTCCCTGGTGGTGCCCTTCCCCAACATCTGCGGAAGAGATTGGGGGGCAGGGGGGGGGGGGGGATG
>NW_005841835.1:1766773-1772192 GCF_000455745.1 Alligator sinensis
AAGAGAGAGGAAGCAAACTTAGACTCACCAGAAATACCTTGCCCCATGCTGTGGTGACTGAGAGCCTAACAGCCCCTGCATATGAAGCTGGCCAGTGAAGAAATACTCCAGAGCTGAGAACCACACAAAGCCCTCAGACCGGCAGCTAGACAGGGGAGGGAGCTGCCAGTGTGGAGAGCGTCTCCCCTTCCTCTTTATATTAAAAATGTACTAGATCAGCTTGAGGAGAAGCCCCCAGAAGTTGATTTCACAGGCCACACATGAACTGCAAAGGGTGGCCTCTCAGGCCCAGGTCCATTCTGTCTTGGAAAGATGCCCAGATTTGCAGGTGAAAGAACCCCGCCCTGTAGCTTTCCAAGAGCTCATCTCCCAGCTCTGAATTCCAGCAGCGTTCATCCCCCTGTCCCCGGTCAGCCTCGTTCTGAGACACGGCAGCACAGCTAAAGATAGAATCGGGGACAGCACTATTAGTCACCGGAGACTTCAGAGCTCATTAGTGTTCAAAGTGGCCCAAATCAGGTCCCGCTTCCTATTCCCTCACACCTGATTGCTAACTCTCTGCACTGTTCACTCTGACCCCTGTCAGTGGGGTGTGGACTCTGTGCCATGACAGCACATTCCTGGGAGAAAACACAGCAGGATTCGACTATCTACTCTGCCCTTTCATGTCCCTCATTATTTGTGTAACTCTTGCAACAGGGAATTGTCAAGCACTGGGGGCAGAAGAGAGCTGTCACCACAAATCTCTCTACATCACTTTGTCGGGCTCCTCCAACCAGGACCTTTCTCTGTTGCAGCCTGGTGGGGGTAAGGTTGTGAACAACTCCTCAAAGTTTCCCTTCCTTTTAGACCTCCCAGTATGTCTCCTGTTTTCTCAGTTTCATCTTTTAGACTAGAAGCTGTAGTGGCTGTCTCACTTTGTCTCTTGTACAGTGCCGGGCACGTCATTGGCACTTAACAAATAGCAATAACTCTTTTCTGAGTCTGAAGGAAGCTTTCCAGCTTTTCACCAGAGCCACGAAACTGTCCAAATGGAGGTCATAATCCAACCATCTCAGGGCCCTTTGTCTTCCTGGTAGTGCAGCAAACTGCAGAAATCCCTGGCCTTTTATAATGGTCTGAACAAAGGGCTGGAATTGAAGAACTTGAGTGCTAAACCCAGTTGTGGCACTGACTCCTTCTATAGAAGGTGGCTTACGGTTCAGCTGTGAACACTGATGTCAGAAAAGAAAGTACAAATGGAGCAGTCATAAGCCTCTCTCACTAGTACTGTAACCTTTCATCAGACATAAGATTATCTATCTATCTATCTATCTATCTGACACATCACCACTGTATCTGAACACTTTCCAGGAAAGATAAACACCAAAGTTTCCCATGTAACAGAGAGGGGTAAGTATTTAGAAGGGCAATGAGTAGATTCCCAGCAAGACAGTTACTCCACTATGAGATTTTTTCAACCTTTCAATAGTGCCAATAAAAAGTACAAAATAATTTAATGTAATTTAGAGATTAGCATGCAGAGAGTCACCAATTACACTGGAAATGGTAATCAGTCAAGAATCTCAAGCTTCTCAGTTTTACCAGTGGAAAAATAAAAGCCCATTAATCCAGGTCCTAACATTTGAAAAGAATGTTGATCTTCACTATTTAACGGCTAGAATCAGTGATATGCAATTTTTTGCTCAACTCTTAAATGACTATCTCTGAGCTTGGAAACTGGAACTTTTTCCTTCTGATTAAGGTAAATGAAGTAGCATTGGGGCAGGCCTCTACGTTTGCTCCCTGAAATAGGGTATCAGTCTAGAAATCTTGCCCCATACCACTGAATTTAATGGGGGATTTGCCAGTGACTTTAATAGGGGCAGGATCAAGCCCTCAGCAAGCAAAGCTTAGTATATAATCTTGCTCAGAGGAAAAAGTAAATAGCATATGGAAAGTGCCCTTTCAATGCAGTGCTGTTCAGTACTCTGTAGGGGAAACTGCCCTACCATTGTACCAAGAAAGCACCAACCAAGAGGAATAAAAAGATTTCCATCAAGATGATTCTGATTCCTCATCAGTTTCTGCAACCTGTTTTTGAATAAGCATTAAATACATTCAATGTGGATTTATTTAAGAATCTTCTGGATGAACAATGGGGAAATTAATAAAGCATAAATGTACCTATCCAGAGGAACTCTCTGGTGACCTCTCAGCCCTTCTCTTTAATGATGGGCTTTGGGTTTGAATGGGTTTAATTGTTTTCTGCTTCCATTCAGCAGGCAGACTTGCTGACCCCGCAGAGTTCAGCTTTCTCTGCATTGTACCTAATACTACTGATGCAGGGTGGATAGAAACACCAGGCTGCAGAAAAGCTAATTTTTGAGAATAGAAGGTTCCTGATTTTCTGTGATGAAATTGCATCTCAGGAGCTGATACAAACAGAGGACGATGCATCATCCCATGGCCTTTTAATACCTCTGGGCACTTCACCAAGAGGTCTGGCAGGAATGAAAGATCTTTTGAGAGGAGAAAGTGAAGTGCTAACTTTGTTTTCTTTAATATCTGGCCATGGCTATTTGAGCTGTTAGATGGGTTTTAGGCAAGTTTGTTTATTTTTTCCTCTTATTACTTTGTGACATATTGTTAGGGAAAAAATGTCTGGGAACAACAGCAGAGCTATTTAATGCCCCAGCACACGGTGCCAGCTCTAGCGACAGCATTGCACATAGGATTCCAAGGGATGCTATTCCTAATGTGCTGGCTTAAATTCCAATAATTCAGCCACAGAAAAACCTACAGGAAGCAGGCTTGTTCCACAGAAGATGGACCTGCAGGGAAAGTGACCAGGACCAAGGGATATCACTTGACAAGAGACAAAAAAATAATTTTTCCTGCTTATAGCTATAACTTGTGTCTCGGACGGCCAGAGCCGACTCGAGTTGCGTTAGAAATTGGTCGTACGTTAGGGCGGGCTGGTGAATGGAGAGGCAGACACAACTTATCGGTTGCAAAAAACTTTACTCACGCCGCTTGCAATCACGACGCAGGTGGTCCGGTCGTCTGAACAACCACACGAGTTGTTCCAGCTGGCAGGGCCCAAGCCAGTTAATCCATCCGCAATTCGAAGCCGGCGGGGAAAGGGGTACGTCTGGGGTTGCGCTCAGCGACGGGAAGAAAGATCGATAGGTGATCAGTCTATCGATCGGCAGGCGCCAGTCAGCTAAACTCAGAGGCACTCTGCAGCGTGCTCAAAGCTCTTCGACTTGGGCGGAAGTCGCAGAGAATTTTAAACGGCCAGCGAGCCAATTACTAGCCGCCATGTGTGAATAATTTAGCACTGGCCAATAGCGGGGCACAAATTTACATTCGAATAGCGGGAACTCTTTGCACCGTGCATTTCTGTGCTGCAAAGAAGAAATGCATCCTGCAAAGGAAACTGCAAATTGGCGGGAACTCTCTCCTACACGCGGGTTCTTAATTGCAGCAGAACACTCTGCCGTGCAAAAGAGCTCTCATGTGGCCAGGAAATTCCATAGTGCCGAGGCACCAAAATCACTGGGTCGTGACAACTTGCTTTTAAAGGTACCACCTGCGTGACACCTGACATGTCTGGATCACACTGCTGTACAGCACTTGGGATAGGGGCTATTCTGGGGGTAGCCCCTAATAACATAGAAGATTTGGTTCAATATATAGTTGCAGCTGACCTCTGGTTTATCTGTGGCTTAGTACAAAATAATGACTGTTATAGGGAAGGTACATTGCAGATTTCTATTCTTCCTTTCTCACCATACAAGGACAAAGGGACACTTGATGGTATTGAAAAGTGGCAAATATGAAACTGATACTATGACATTTCATTTCATTTAACAGATATTATTTAGCCTGTGGAACTCATTGCCACATACTGGCATATTGATGAGGCTAAAAACTCAGCAAGATTAAAAAAAGGGTTAGATTTATATTGGTCATAGGAGCATTCAGAGTTATAATGATACTGATATTTTTAATTGGGAATCTCCAGGCTTTTCAAGAATAAGGCAAACAAACCTCTTACTCCTGGGCTTACAAAAGAAAGCTGCCATGGTCAAGTAATTCCATAACTTGAATGCAGCTTCTTCTGCAATCTAAAACATCTAACATTAGTTACTCTCAAAGATGAGGCTAGATGGATTACAGGCTGCTGCTGCTTCATGATTCCTCTGCTCCTGTGTTTCTAGGAGCAGAGACACTGAACCAGAAAGAAAGAAATCCTTCAGTAAATGTACCTGCAGCCCTAGGGAAGGGTCAACAGCAGTTCCACAACCCATTGTTCATCCAGGCTGCCCATTAACTTCACTTGTGGTTTCACATGTGCAATCACCCAGTAAATTATTTGAGGCAAGTTCCCGGCTACTTTCCACCTGTAATAGAAAACAATAGCAATACTGAATATTAAAAGTTTCTTTTCCCACAATGCCAGGGCCATGGGTAAGGGGAAGATGGCACTGTCCTTGGGGAGGGAGGGTGTGTCCCACAGGTCTTGCTTTGCTTTGTTTCCCTTTTGACATTTATTGGCAACCAGAAGTTAAGAGAAATATTTACTGCTTGTTTGTCAGTTTGACAGCAGTGTTTTTGTGATGGCCTGTCAACTGCTGATAACAGCAACATCCTCAGGCTTTGGAGCACAGACTCTAGCGTAATAAATCCCAAGCTGTTGTCTAAGGTTGAGTGGCGAGGAGAGATGAAATTTAGAGCTTGGTATTGTGAATTTACCAGCAAACTGTGGAAAACTAGTGGCTCATGAAGTCCCTAATCCCACCCATTTGGCCAGCCTAGCAGATTTATCTTATCATTTCTGGGTTTCTGAGGTTAGGAAGTGAGATATATGAACCTTCTGACTGAGAAAGAAAGGAGAAACAACAAACTTACTAGTGCTCTCCAATGTAAGGACATAGCTGCTGCTATTGCATATCTTACTCTATTATAAAAGAGGTTGTGCAGACACATTGTGTTGATCGAAAGCTCTGGTATACCACAGGCATGACAAAAAGAAGACCCAATCAGTGCCCCATAAACAGAAGGAAAGACTGCAGTAAAGAACAGTACTTGCGAATGGGAGTGGAGAGAGAGGGAAACCTCCAAGTAAACAGGCCTGATTTATCTGCCTGAGAGCCAGGAAGAAATTAATAAGACGTGAAAAAATGTCTTTATGAATCTTCACTGTGTCTCCACCTTGTCTTCACAAGGAGTGCGGGTTGCTCCATTATGGGAAGGACAGTTGTTAGGCATACACATGGACTCAAGAGCTGTGAAAACATTTGACTCAGACATTGGAAGTCTTCACCCAAAGAAGTCACCTTTTCCTAGTAATGTTGCATGGGAAAGTCAGTGACCAGGATGAGCTTTATCAAGAAATGGCCAGGCTGCCACCTTTTCTGTTGAAGGGTGACCA
>NW_005841835.1:1772223-1776288 GCF_000455745.1 Alligator sinensis
GGTCTGTAGAAATGGCCAGCATGCTAGAATACCAATGAGCTTTTCAGTGATACATGCTGTCAAATGGACAGCATGAAAGACACTGTTCTAAAAGCAGTTACTGTAAAAAGGCTAAAGTTGAGGAAGGTGTCCTGTCCATTATATCAGAGGTCAAAATTGATCTAGTCAAGCCAAGAGTCCCACTGCTGTCACACTGACATTAGGTATTGACCCCAAGAAGATTCTTGACCCAGGTTAACCCTCAGCTTACCTTGAGTCTGGCTTCTGTCCTTGGCCTGTCTGACTTCAACTATAGCTTCCATTTTGACACCAGACCCCTCCAGACCTCAGTTCTGCGGGGAACTGGCCTGGTCTACATCTGTGCTCCAGGTAATCAACCCCTACACAAGACTGCTGATGCCCTGGTACTTAACACTTTTGTGCTTGAGGTTGTTTTTTTGTTTTTTTTTTAAAGATGACTTGAAGCCTGGAGTAATTCCAAATCCCATAGCAAGGTGGTGGGTTTTTGTGATGTTTTCCTGGACTAACTATAGTTGGGGGAGATGCTGGACAAGCTTTTTGGGCACAAAGTGCCATTCTTCAGGTCATGTTGTACCTGAAAGTTGTTGTCCAGCTTCTTTCCCAGCTATGCAGTTTGACCAATAAAAGATATCACAAAGAAACCCTTACCTCTCATACATTCCTTGGACCATCACAACTAAACAGTACTCCAGCTGTGCTATAAATCTGGTGTTCTGTGCAGAAGACTAGCACTCATACTGATGATCTCTTTATTTTTAGCTGCAAATCAGAAGTTTAGCAATTCTAATCTATATGAGGTTTAGAGGAGGTGACAGCCCAGAAATTGCCAGTGATTAGTGTGTTGGCCTTGACCTCATTCTGTTAGCTCTGTGTGAGAAGCTGAGTAAATGGACTAAGGGACAGTACCAATCAATTGGCAAGATTGAAACAAGGATCTCAATAAAGTAGATGCACCTCTGCTTGGGTTGGAGGACAACAACCTGACAGCTCATAAGGACAAATACCAATTTTTGGTCTATGTGACTCAAGGACGTACCAAAGCCACAGTGGGTGCCTCAGTTCTTGAAAATCTCATCCTGAATCCAGTACTAGATCTTTCCACGGCCTCATTACTCAAGGGAAAATTAGGGCAAATCTGACAAAGTTGATAGATCATGGCTGGTAGACCCAATGCTATCCTGATTTTTTGGACTTGGCCATGTGGAAAGACACTAGGAACATTGGAACAACTCTCACCCTGTCATTGCAAATGGCTGGAGCTATCAGTTCACTCTGGATTTCTACTTCACGTTCTTATTTCACTGGTTTTAAGATAAGCAACATGCTTTCTTCACAACGCACAATGCATGTGCAGGAATTACTCTGAATTTATTCTGACAGCCTTGGTAGTATTGCACCATTGATGAAGAGGCTGACACAGGCTCCCAGTTTTTGCTTCTGAGAAACATGCCAGAACCAGCAACCAAGCATCCATTTTAATGGCCTGTGAATCCATAGCAAGGTCTCCATGTGCTTGCCAATGGTCCTCTAAAGGAGTGTGTGATCTTGTCCAGCACTGCTTTACTCAGAGCAGCCAGAGATCTGTGTGATGGTGACCTTTATTACTGGCATTTAATTTCACAGCTCTCCAAGGGGATCAGAATTCAGAAGCCCTGATCCTGGCCCCAAATAGCTGCTGGTTTAAATTTCAGATACAACATATTGAAGGGGGATTAAGTAAAGGTTAGGCAGAGATTGGAGAGGGAAGGCAGGGAAAATGAGAACAAAATGGTGTGGCTATTCAATGTGGTTGGTGCCGTGGTGGATGACATGCACTTATTTTGTCTAGAGTCTTATAGCAAGTCCTTGGGATGCAACTGCATAAAGAGCTCATAGCAGCCTTAAGGACCAGCTCAGGAAGTTTCCTCTACATTTATGGAGTGTCCTAGCTGCAAGATGCATGAAATGTTTGGCTGTCATGTTTTGCTAGAGCAGCTAGTAAGTGACAATGGACCTCTGTTCATGTCTCATGAGTTTGAAACTTTTATGAAGATGAATGGTATGTGTCACATCAAATCAGCACTTTACCAGCTAGCAGTGGCTTAGTAGAAAGATTTGTTCAAACAATGAAGCAAGCCCTGTGTTTCTCAGAAGGAAGAGCATCTGTTTATAAACGCTTGGCTAATTTCTCATTATCTTATCGAAACAGCTTATGCCACTGCAAAGAAGTCCTCAGCGTGGCTGATGCTCAGTCGACAGTTGGGTACCTGTTTTGATATACTGAGATCATCAAGAATGACATGTGATGCAAGAATAGCCACAGGTAGATCAACAGGAAAGACAAGTAAAAAGCAGGGATTCAAAATACGACAACTGGAACTTGTTTGTAATGAGGATGAGCAGAACTGGCTTAGTTCTGAATGAGCTTCTCCTGGATCAGTGTCACATCCATCCTCTTCAAAAAGACAAAACACCCTTATGTGCCAGAGACTGTATGGATCAGCTTTTTAGCAAGAGCTAAACAGACAGGTTGAAAATTCCTAAATTTCCACTCTGGAACTCATAGATGCTGCAGGGAAGTCTCTGTCATAGATTCTGCCCTGCCACAACCATCCCTAGCACTGATGTCAGTGGATGAGCTGGTGGCACCATCTGCTTCCCAGTCACTAATCCATTTTTCTTTTGCTTCTCTCTTACATACACTGTGCTGTGCTGAAAGTCCCAATTCCCATTTCCCACATACAGGCAGTCCTCGACTTAAGATGTTTTGAGTTACAATGAATGGCACTTATGACATTTATAAATTGACACCCTGTTTGGACTTTCTGATGTTAGTTTTGACTTTATGACTCTTGATCCAACGTGATGCCACATCAGTGAACAAGCTCACTGCGTCACCCATCTCCCTGGAGAACATCTATCCAAACTTCCTTGGACACTTTCTTTAAGAAAGCAGACAAGACTCCAGAAGAACCTGCAGCCAAGACTCCTAAGAAGGCTCCAGCCACGAACCCTTCAAAAAGTTCAACAAAGAGCCCTTCAAAAAGTCCAGCAAAGTCACCTCAAAGAAGTCCTTCCGAATCAATATGATTGCTATTTACAATATAAATACATTAACGTAGCTATATTACTCATCTATAATTGATTGAGTTAAAAATTCTGGGTTATTTTTGGTGAAAATTGGTTCAGAAACTAATCCCCCATTTATAACATTGTTCCTATGGGAAAATCAGTTCCGAGTTACGATGTTTCAACTCGTGTGGTTTTCAGGAACCAATTGTGTTGTAAGTCCGAGGACTGCCTGTATTTCAGAACAAATTATCATGTGACACTGCTGCTTGAATGAATAGTCTGGAGAGAGAAAAAGTTCAGGCTCAACCCTGAACACAAGGTAGCTGATCCAGGATTTCTCATTAGCAGTTCCGTTAATAGAGTGCTACTATTGTGGGACTTGAGTGTCAAGTACTGGTGTTCTGTTTGGCTTTCCACAGTCCCCCAGCTTCAGGAATGACCTCGATGAGGCACCTAAGGCCCACCAATCTAGTCATCTCAGCTTTAGGAGATATGCATAGGAGGATTCCCAGCAGTGCCATGAGCGCACATAAGACTTAACAGCCCAATGTACAACCCAAAGCTTCCACCACATTCTCTGAAAAGCCACCCTGAATTCTGTGGCTGGTGCATGGTCTATGGTTTCTGCTCCTGTCACGCTTTGAGATTAGAGCACATAAGTGTCACTACTGAAAGAAGTCAACCTTTTCTTTGGTCCTCAGAGGCCAAGCCCCCTGGCTCCTCACCATTCTACATTAAACTGTTTGATGGTGGCAACACCCATCCTATCTCTCTCAGTAGAAACAATATAAGGTTGTAGTGACTTGTCTCAGTTTCACCATTTGTATCATGGGGATATTGAGACTTGCCAATGTTGTAAAGGGTTTTGGGATCCCTGGATGAAAAGCATCTTATGAGAACCAGGCATTATGATGCTTCTCCTTCCCCATCAGTCCTTTTAACAACATATTAGAGGGGGAGTAGGCTGTGGTCAAATAGGTCTTTCTTTGCAGT
>NW_005841835.1:1776298-1780245 GCF_000455745.1 Alligator sinensis
TTTGTGCTTGTGACACTAATTCTTACAGTGCAAGCCTCAAACAGTTCCAGCTGCTACAAAAGGGTGAATGGGAAAAATGAAATATATTTGGCAAAGAAGAAGACATTCTTTTATTTCCAAGTTTCAAGTATTGCTTCTTCATGCTGAAGAACCATGAAGTGAAAAGAATTTACCAATCAATTTGTTGGCTACAAATGTCCAACTCGGGATCCTTAAAATTCTAGTTTATTAGGTGGATTGAAACACTGTAATCATAAACCTTGGGGCTGGCCCCCCCACACACACACGCACACATGCACACACACAGTAGCAGGCTACAGAGTCAGGTATACATATCCTACAAGTGCTGGAGTCTGTCGTTGAGGCTTCTTTCAGCATGGTGTTATCTTCCAGAAGGGGGTCGCCGGCTGGTCCTTCTGGCTGGACAGGTCGGGTGCTGGTCAAGTTGGAGACCAAGAGGGCGCCACTGAGGGTCACGTTTCACTGCCTTTTATCTGTACTTGGCAGACTTTGGTGACTCCCCAGTTTTCAGGTTTGCCCAATCCAGGGGTCATTGACCCTCGTGGGACTTCCCCCCTCTCGGTGGCTACTGGACGGCATCTGTCAGCCCCAGGGGTCGTCCGCATGTACGTGCAGGTTTGGGAGTCCGTTGATGAATTTAGAATAGGGCTCTGGGAGCAGTTGATCTGGAGATACTCAGCCCAAAAGTTGGTCTCTGGCGTTGATTAACTCAGGCCAGGGCTTCTAGCCCTTGGTCCGTGACGTTTAGAGATTTCCCGGTTGTTACATTGTCAACTATTGAGTTCTTCCCTTGGTTGATCTGCAGCTTCCCAGGTGTTAATTGCTGTGTGCTACCTTGTTACACATTCAATCACTGATTCACTCCCTCTTTCAGTGGCCAGCCTGATACAGAGAAGGACAGTTTGATTCCTGCCCTTGTTAACATTGTTACAATGTATAACTTACTAAAACACATTTAGTTGAAAGTTGAAAGGTGAGGAGTATAAAATATAAGCTACAAATGCCATGGCACACAAATAGATAAAAATACCAAAATACCAGGGGAGATACAAAATGCACACATACAAATTTTAAAACACAATTCCTTATCTTAAAGTGAGAGAGGAAGGAAGAAAAGGTAGAAAAAGAGAAACATATCCAAAGAGGGGAGAGCAAATGCAGGCAAGAGGAAAAGGGGGCTTTCTGCTACAAATCAATCTTTTGAAGGTAAGGAGCCAAAAAGCAGGGGCTAGAGACTAAGAGAAGAGAAGAGAAAGGAGTAAATGAAATGTGGAAACAGATTAAAAGAACAAAAGAGTAAGCAAGCGGAAAAGAAAGACGTGATAAATTTTAGAATCTCTTTAAAAAAAATCAGGGGGGGAAGCAATGGGTAGAGACATGGGATATGAGAGGAATATGGTAAAGACGCAGGAGCTTTTCTTTGTGAATTAGCTGGGGCAGGCAGAACCTCATTGTTCCACTTCAATTCAGGTTCATCGATGGATTATTGATCCAGAGAATCTGACAAAATAGAATCTGGACTCTGCTTCTCCTGAATAGCGATTATTTCATAACTGTGAAAAGCAAATGAAATCAACCTGGCTTTCAGTGTCAGGAGATTTTTGGATTTCCTCTGTTTTCACTCTGTGTGGTGGAACCTGTCATTGGGATCCACTGAAGGGGAACTCGTTGTGTCTAGAAATTTAGGATTAGTCCATCATAGCAAGATTTTCATTTTAATAGAGAGAGAAATTCAAGGAACCAACAAAAATTACTTGAATGGAAGAAGTGGCAGCACAGGCACAGTTAGTCATTGAAACAAAGCCTGCTAAAAACAGAATAATACTTACTGAGGACTCAACTATTATTTATTAACCTCAATTAAAATGCATAGAGATTCACACACTTTTCAGATACAAGTGGAGAAGCTAAAGTGCCAGCACTGAAATTCAAGTGCATTAAAAACTGTTATGGAGAACAGCAGTGGTTTAGTTCAGAGTCTGGTATCTGGGGTTGGATTTTGGATCTAAGCAGATTGTATGAGCATTTTAGCCAAGGGTCTTTAATTTCACTACCTTATCCCAGCACACACATGGAGTAGCTGCACAGCAGCCCAGCTAAGCACATACAAACCTCCCATCTCTTCTCAGAGCAACACGTTTGCAAGATTCACCTGAAGATTCTTCCATTTCCTTTTCCCTCTTCCCTCCTCTGAGTCATTTTCTGTTTTCAGCAATCTGCAGCATTTTTATCCCAATTGATAGCGTCAGTGCTGCGAGCAGTTGGTTTCGCTGCCAGCTGGCTGGTTGCTGACAGAAGGGGCCGTGTCTGAAGTCAGGTAACTATAAATGTCTGGGGATATTTTAGGATGGTCTCTTCATAGGACAGGGGCTTGATAAGTGCAATATTAGGTAGGCTTTGGTGTGTTTCTACGTGACTCAGGGCTCCTGGGAAGGGCCTCGCTGTGAGCCTCCTGGGTATATAGCAATAAGTAACAATGAAGTGTTTTGCATACTGCTCAGGTGCTCTGGTAACCACGAGGCTGAAACTAATTGCGGGGTAAAGCACAAGGCTGGGCCTCGCGCCTTCTGGGGCCTCTTGGCAGTTCTGATAGTAGCACTGCATGTGGCTTTGGACAAGGTATGGCATCTCTTTGTGCCTCGCAGAGCACAAATGGAAGTCAGAGTGCAAGTGAAGGAGGGAGGCACACGGGCCTACTCATGGCTCTGGAAATCTGGACTGGGTCCTTGGGCAAGAACTGGAGACTGAAATAGGTTGTTGTGCTACAACTAGCACTGCTGCCAGCAAGCAGACCTGGCCGTGCTCTGGGTGCGGCCATAAACTGAAGGAGAAAGGAACAGGGGATAAGCCTGGCACAGAACAGCCTCAAACAAAGTTTGGGGCCATGAAAGACCACATGGCTATGTGTAGATGAAATGAGAGGCATGTGTGCATGACATTTTAAAGCAGGCTAAATGCTTTTGCACTGCTTTAATGGTGTCAGTGTTTGCATGCCTGAGTGGCGTATTGCACATTAATTTCAGCCACTGTAGGAAATTCAGCAGCGTAATGTGCCTTAAATGACTTGGGGCGCAGCAAACCAAACTAAAACTCCTTCAAGGAGTTTTAATTTGCTGCCTCTACAGCCACGGAGCGAAGCACTGGGCTCCGTGCAGCTCCATGGCTCTGCTGGAAGCCCATGCAGGCAGCCTGGCAGCAGCCTGGGAAAGTGGGCTCCACCCAAGAAAAGCAGCAAGCCTAATCTTCCCCCCTCCCGCCCCACTGGAGCCTGCCTGCCTGAGCTGTGAGGGGGCCTGGGGCTTCCCTCTGCAGCTTCAGTGCCCCCCAGGACCTCCCGAGCCGGGTGCCTGCAGGTGGGTGCTGCTTGGGGGAGGGCCACTGCTGCAGCAGAGGGAAGCACCAGCCCCTCCCCAGCCCAGGGACCACTCTGCTCGCCGGCAGCTCGCCTTCCCCTTCCCACTGCTGGAGAGGCAGGTAAGTCAACAGGGTGTGTGCACGACATGGGGGTTTAATTAGGCCTAAACTAAAGCAGTGTTTTTTAAAACCCTCGCTTCAATTTAGGGCCCCCGTTTCATCTACACACGCCCCATCATGGCAGTATTTGAAGGAGAAGCTGGGCAGAGCATCAGTGAGCTGAGGCAGCGGGGAATGGAAGAGAGGAGTTTGCAGTGCATGTGAGTAGGGCAGGCCGGCCCCTCTTCCCTCTTTGTATTTAATATTGTGCTCTTCCTTCAAGGGACTTCACAAAGCTCTGCTCCCTTTGGAGGAGAGGATTTTCAAAGCTCCCTTTGACAAAGAATGGAGGGTCGGAAAATCTAGTGCTGAAAGTGGATTTGCCAGTGGTCCCTTGGGATCCTCATTCACAGGACTGCACTAAATAGGGAAATGTGGGAGCCTTCCCACTCTCTCCTAGGAACCAACTGATC
>NW_005841835.1:1780276-1796210 GCF_000455745.1 Alligator sinensis
CTTGGGATTCTCCATCTCTTCAGAGGAGCAGCTGCACTCAGGGACAGGGGAGAACAGAACCCTTTTCCTCCAAGAAATTCCAGTCTTCCTACTCCAGGATGAATTGAAACCCTTGCTAGGAAGGAGCAATGGAGGCTGGGCCAGGGCATGGCTGGGAACTAGTCTTCCTGAGCGTCAAAGCTATGGCTGCAGATCTGAGGAGGAAGCTGTCAGAGGGTCTGTTCCTGCTGCCAGTGCTTTCCTGTCAGGGAGGCCCCCGCTTTTCACTGTCCCCTCTCTCTGTGATGCTGTACTTGAAGGGAACACTCCCACTCAGAAAGTGAGACAAACTCTCAGCACCATCCCACACAAGACCGGCCAGCAATCCTTTTCCTAGCCCCCAGTAACGGCACTCCAGCTTAATAAATAGAGGTCCAGCCGTATCTAAAAAAAAATGTCTTAGCTCATCAGGGACCTCATCTCCATAGCTGGCTTTAGGAATAAGTGGTCCCTTGCACGCAGGGAGAGATTGAAACTTGTCCTTTCGTTTGCCCCAGGAGCCAAGTACCCGCCCAGCTCCTCAAACAGCCAGAGACAATTCTGGCTTGGCTCATGCTGCACCTGGCTACTGAAGCTGCCTCCTTTTTACCCACTCTTTTTTTAGCATCATCTTGCAGAGGCCAGGAAGGTGGAGGAGTTGGGGTATTGGGACTGCATATTTCCAGTCCTATTCAGCCTGCTCCTCAGAAGCAGCAACAAGTGGCCAGGGCTTCAGAGTCCTGTGTTCATTTCCCTGCTGTGCCACTGATTTCCTGTCCTTCAAATCATTTTGCTCCTCTGTGCTCAGTTTCCCATCTGAAAATAAGGAGAATAGCATGTTCATACCTCACAGAGATGTTGTAAGGATAAATATACTTAAAAGTGTGAAGTGTTCAGCTAGCACAAGTGACAGGGGTGCCATAGACATCTCTTGGACAGAGAGAGGAACAGAGCTGGGAGCGGTGCAGTAGCTTCAGCTGTCTGAGGAGCTGGACTAGCTTGCTCAGATACCCAAGTCCTACTCCATACTCCCTCTGCTACAAATGCCCAGAGCTTCCATCTGAGGGTGGAGCAGAAAGGGGGCTGCTTGCTACAGTCCCTTTCTGATGCAAGCCAATAGCTACACATGCCTGGTAGTAACTGTTCCTTAGGACTGTTTCTGGAGCTGCGAAGTATTGGTATATGTGGAGGGCATGTGCAGTGGAGGAATACAGTGGAGAAGGGGGCAGGATCACTAACCGAACTCCACCCTGTTCAGGTGCCTGATTAAACACAGGGTCTGGTATGAAGCCTCTATCCCCAGAGTCAAACAGGGTGGTCTGCTCCTTTAATGACCAGGGACTAGCCAGCTCTGCACAATTATCAGACCCAGTTGGGAGGTATCCAGGTGTTCCCTAGGCAGCACACCTGCCGCTTGCTACCGGAGAAGCCTGGACTGAGTGCAGGTGGTGCTGCGTTCAGAAGGGAATACAGAGCTTGGTTCTTCAGTTCATCTCTCCCTTAATAATTTCTTTACACAAAGCCCCCAGTGCTCCCACTCATGTACTCACCCCAACAATAAACAAACAAGAAGCTCTGTATGCTAACCAAGCTATTTCTTCTGCAGGCTGAGACAGAAGAGAAATTATTTCTATTTATAAATACCTAGAGGCATCTGATTCTGCTGTGATGATAGCCATGTAGGTACCTAGCTGGGGAGCACGTTTGTAATTGCTGCACATGGCTTGCTGGCCTCTGCTGTGTTCTCTACTGTATTCTTCCCCTTCCCATTTGCAGTAAACCTAAGTTCTAGTCTCTTTTCCCTTGTTGCAGTAGGAAACCAGTCAAGAGCTATGGGATTCCTTTCAGTCTCTTGTTAATGAACACCGCAGAGCAGTTAGACAAGGGCAGCAGTAAAATTAGTGGTGTGGTAAAGTTCACAGATTTGCTCATAAATTTCATTTCCAAAGAGGCGAAGCGTGAGACGAGAGGCCATAAAACCAGAGAAGCAAAGCTGGCACCTGATGGAAGCCTCAATTTGCATGGAATTGCAAGCAGCCTCTGTCTAGTGGCCAGTTGCTATGGGGACCTTGCACCAGAGGGTGTAGCAAAACTTTCCACTGGCAGCTTGCACAGAGCTGTGGATGAAATGGAAAGGCAGGATGGGCACAGCCCTTGCCCAGGGCTTGTAGGTCCCTCCCTCCTTAGCACAGCTTGAAGTCTGGGAGTTTGGTGTTTTTTACTTCTTCATCTCAGTTGATGCACGCAAGTGAAAAGTTCCATCCCTAGCCCGTGCTGTCTGAGGCAGATTGTTAAAAGCACAATCCACACAAAAGACCAGATCCAGCTGCCACACCAGAGATATCCCCTAGGAACTGTCCCAATGAGAAGAAAGATTTCAAAATTTCTCCTTTGCTGAATCATTAAGTTGATCCTTCCTCCCCAGAGGGATGGATTGATAAAGGGGGGAAGGGTCATTTGCCAGGTCAGCCAGTAACCTTGCTGGTTACCGAAGACAATATACAGACACAAGCCCTGTTATTCCCAGGGGTAGTGAAGCTACTGCTGGCTTTCTCCTCCTCGCTTTGAAATGCAGCGTTGGTGTTGTAGGCGTTGGAAATCTTTGGGAAGCTCTCACTAAGTGCAGCTCTGCCTACAGCTTGGAGCCTGGAGGTTGTCTCTTGAAACATGCTGATTGCAAGCAGTGTTGGATCCATGGGAACACAGAGTATAAGGGGTTGGTTTTGTCTGTTTAATACCAGGTTTATTAGGGCCCGGATCTTACACTACCAAGTAATTGGGAGCTTTGCTATCGACTTCAATCAGCATGAGGCCAAGCCTCAGAGAATTAAATCCAAATCATAGAGCCCTGGGTTACAGTACCCTCTAACTATACTGCACTTGGGGATTCAGTCTGGACCCAGGTTGCCAGTGTTCCTTAGCATCCAAAATGACAGTAGTTTGCCCAAGTGTGTCCTTTCCCACAGGTACTGTCTGTGTGAAACTTGTAATGGATTTCAGGGTTTCCTGCCCAAGGGTTTTCAGAGCCGAGATTAAACAGAGTATTAATGAATAGTAGCATTAATTCAAAGGTAACATTCATTTAAAATTAACTCACTGGACTCAATGGGAGTTTTGCCATTAATATCCATGGAGCCAGGAATTTACCCTTTATTGTTAAAACATTAGGGGATGCAGTAGTGCACCAGGAGTTATATATTACAAATCATTGTAGTACCTCCCCCCAACCCCAATCATCTAAACAAGTTAAGGACACTGGTTATAGGGAAGGGAAAAATGGGATGGGAGAGGGGAGGTGTTAAAGAACTATGGTTTAAGCTGAAGTAAAATTTCTCCATAACTATGGATAGTGCCCCCAGGCCTGAACCCTGAGAGTTGTATTCACTTCCTCCACAGCTGACCCTATGGCTGTGAGGGGCCTGGGGCAAATCCGCCAGTGCGGGGCCCCCTTAACACTGCGCAGGGCTATGGTACCCCGCAAAGCAGGGATCTCCATGCTTTTTTCGCAGTGTGGGGCTGAGCCACCAGCTCCACCTGGCTCCATGGGGCCCCCCCAAAGCGCAGGGCCCAGGGCAGTCACCCCGATTCGCCATACCGTAGGGACAGCTCTGACCTCCTCCCTGTCCTTTACTTCATGCCTCGAGGTCATGTCCAAATCTTGCCATTCCTCTGTTCATAACTTCTCCAAGGCCTGGATTTCCTCACTGAGCCAACAACTCAAATTTGTGACCAGACCCTAATTATCTCCTACCTTGATTGCTGTAACGTCCACTGACCAGGCATCCTTGACACTTGCCTCAGGCCATTCAAAATAAAGTTGTCAGGGTCATCTTCCCTGCTTGTTGCTGTGACTTCCTGCAGCCTCTAGGAATCAGTAGCATAACTAGGGTAGGGCAATGGGCAGTAGACCTGGGTACCAGGGCAGAAAAAGATAAACTGCTGCTGCCTCCCTGTATTCACTGCCTCAGGCACCAGGCTGCTTTGTTATGCCACTGCTAGGAATCCCTCTCCTGGCTCCCCCTTGCTTCAGGTTTGCACTTTTCACCCTCAGGGCCCTTCCAACCTGCCCTGATCATCGCTATCATGCATCCCCACTTTTATCAGCCAAATGACCATTTACCACCAGCTTTGACCAGATGCTGTCCCTGAGGTGCAAGATCATTACCCTTCCCTCTTTCAAAATTGTGCTTAGGCCCACTGCTCTGAGGCATACAAAATGCAGCCCACCTGGTTGGTGTGAGGGGTAGGTGGGGATAGTTAGCATTTCTCTCTTAAAAATAGTGTACATGACTCTTATGTTTTCATCCTCCTCCCCCTCTCTCCCTTTGTATATCCCTCCTCTTCACAGACTTCAAGCTCCTTGGGGCTTCACATGTGCATGGATTGCACCTACCACAATGTGGGTGTTTCTGGCATACAAAGAACGCTCTTACATGTGTCAGGTTAATCTTGGAGGGTCCATCATCTTTTTAGTGTAAGAGCTGCTGACTTTGGGTTAGGTGCTGCTGTAGGGGCGACAAATTGAGAGGCCTGGAGGAGGTGAGAGAGGAGGCCTGACAGACAGATTTGAAAGGCAATTTCTGCCAAGGATGAAGCTGAAGAAGTAGGTATTAAATGTAGCCGTGGACCTCATTGCTAAGTGCTTTAGGGGATGATGGGGGCAGGTTAGTCACTCCACTGCTTTCTAGGTAGCTGATGTGAAGATAATATGATCAATGTAGCTCAAACCAGCAAGTGAATGTGCCAATTCTCTCTGAATGAGTTGTGAGGAGTGATGGAGAAGCCGTGCTGAGAGGGAATTGCAATAATTGAACTGAAGGGCCATGTGGGCATGTGTTGCTCTTGCAAGGTCATTGTGGGATGCTGTAAATAAGGGTGGAGCCTGAGCAAATTGGACAGCTAAGAAAGAAAACGGAAGAATACGTTAGTACCTCTCCTTTGTGGTGCTCTAATGCACAGAGATGGTGCAACACACCAAAGCAGGCCCCAAATCTTGGGTGTGCCTTTCCCAGACCCTGTCAGGTGTGAGATGTCCAGTAGCAATGACCACACTGAGCAAAGTTGCAAATTGAGTGGCTCAGGGTAGGGGTGTCCAGGTTATTTTAAATGAGGGTTGAATAGGGAGCTGGCTTGTTTGCCAGTGTGATGGAGAAGTGAGGGGGGGCATCAGGAGACTTCATGTCATTGTGGGCAGGGGGAGTATATGGGACTCCTGCTTACCTTCCCATTCAGATGGAGTGGGAGGGAGTTGGCATAGATGGGGAGTGGGTGAAGCCTTGGCACTGAAGAAAGTAAGTTGCTCCAGGAAAAAGCCCCAGTAAAGCTTGCTTGCTTCCCCTCTAGCCAAAGAAGGGAGCAGAAGCTGAACTGTGACTCTCTTGATATACTTGCAAGGTATTGATCTCTCCCCAGATGTTTAAACTAAGCTGAGGAAAAGGTAGACAGGTTCTTTCAGGACAGACATGATGCCATTTATAATGACAGATTTGATGCTGTGGTTTAGTGATTATGGGACAGTTAGAAATGCATTAAGGGTTAAAAGATTTACATTGGATTGTAAAGATTTTTTTAACCTTTTCTTTTCTTTTTAATGAAAGTGCTCTTCAGTTTGTATCTTTCTAAAGAGCTCCCTAGAATGACATCTTTGGTCAATTGGATGGACTGTGCCAAAATCAAACTGTTACCTTTAATACCATATCCCTGTTTTGAAAAACTGACAGGCTTCCCTGTTTGAAAATTATTTTTATTCTAAGGCTGAGCCTGTTCTCAATGTAGCTAAAATCTATTGCTGCAAGAATAGACCAAAAATTCGATCAAATGAATAGACTTCATGCATAGCTGATGTTACAGCTGAGTATCTAAAACAAAACAAATACACTGGCTAGCTCTCCTTAGATTAATCTCCTCATGACAGCCTGTGCTTAGAAAAAGTATCTTTGAGTTAGTCTGAAGGCAGCATGTTACCAAAATGGTTGCAGATGCTATAATTGGCATCATTCCGGGTCTATTGTTGTCCTAGGGTTACAGTAAGAGCTTAATAGCCAATTTGTCGTGTCTTCCTATGGCCATTGCCCCTCTGTGAGGCCTATAGCTATTGTAGTTTTCTCAGTTTATCCACAGGGGATCTCACCTCCTAAATCCTGTAAGAACCCTCCTCCTGTTAATCCAACCCCTTTTGGGTATTTCAGTGGCTGAAGTGAGCAACTATCTGCCTGGAACAGATCTCAGACAGCACATCAGTGCTATCGGCAGTGGCACTTGGTCCCTAACAGAAAGCTCTGCTGTGCTCATCATGTTGTAGTTACCGTAGAGATGGCACTTCCATTATAAACCTTTATTTTCAGTGGTTTATCACTTTCAGAAAAGAATAAAAGCCTTTGGGATACATTTTCTCCTGTTTACTCTCTGCTTAGAGGTAGTGTGTTTTGTAATCTATTTGGCTGTTTTTTTGAGTTATTCAAACAGGAAGAAAAAGTAATTTCAGCAGCATTATAGACATTTTCTAGGTTTGTTCCCCGCCCCCCCCATTTGATTCAGTAACTCCAGAGAGTTGCTCTATTTTGTTCATTGAGGCCTAGCATCCTGGCCGCACTTGATTAAACTTGGTTTTTGAGGCAGACCTAATTTCCACACTGGGGTTATTGCCTTCAACCAGCTGTAGAGCCTGGAGAATGCAATGCCCTAGTATGGTGAGAAAGATGTGTGCATTTGGTGGGTCACTGCCTTGAGCTCATGGGACTGCTCAAGGCAATATAATCCCTGACTAAACCACCCCAGCTAAGTGTTTGTGCTGATAATACTATCACTTCACTTCCATAGTCATCTCCCTTTATATTACCAAGGGCCAGAGCATCTCACAAGAGCCTAGTACAGAGCAGAACTGAACCCTTGAGAGCTGTTTCTTAAGAACTTTTGGAGGGCCTTTGCAAGCTGTCCTGCAGCACTAGCTGGGAAAAGACTGCAATCTCTTCTGTGCCCATGGAATCGCAGTCGGGAGCCTCACTTGAGAAGCCAGATCACATGGCTTCCTCTCCAGAGGGTACCAGACAGCAGCTCCCCAAAGACATAGGCTAATAATGTTCTGCAAGACTCAAACCTGGAACAGTGAGATGGTAGCCAGGTTTTGGTGCAGGGACAAGTTTGATGTATGGTTTGAGAAGTGCCAGCAATGAGCCACAAGGACTTTTTTATAACTCTGAAAAAATCAATTTAATCCTAGTAGGAAATTACAAATTAACTCTCATTCTCTCTCTCTTTCTTTCTTTCTCATCCTTCCTTCCTTTTATTCTCTTCCCTTCTCTTGCCTCCTGCACCCTGACTCCCTTACTTGTATTCTGTTTGTTCTGAGTTCTCCTCATCCCCCAGTTTCATCCCCTCCCTTCCACAGGCACAGAGCTCAGAAACAACTTTGTTTTTCTGGCATATTCACTAGATTGGGTCACAGTGAAGTGAGTGGGGGGGGAAACCAGGAGCATTTGGTCTGAGTGAGGCTTGTAGGGGGCTCATGAGGATATGGGGCAAGGAAATTGCCCACGGGTCATGGGCTTTCAGGGGCAAAGCTTTGAGGATCTGAAGATTTGTTAGGGAAAATCTTCAGTGGCATAGGTTTATTGGAAAGAGATCTTAGGTTTTTCCATATGGATGGGGTTATTGTTGTTATCATAAGAGATCAGAGTTTGGATAACATAATAGGTTAGACACTAGTGGGTTGGGATCTTAAAGAGTGGCATTCCAGGGGTGTTTGGTCTCAATCAATAATTTCTAAAGGCATAGTACACCATAGGGAAAGCAACTCCAAAACCCAAGTCATTTGAACGAACTGGTCTAAGCATTACTATTTGTTGAACGCTGATTGTGTGCCTGGTACTGAACAGACCATAGCTGAAAAGCCTCTGGCTTGTGGGTCTTTGTCAGCATAGGGCCCAGATACCGACTTCTACATAGTCATAGAACAGCAGAAATCTGTGCTTAATGAAAGACAATGTGAAACACTCGTGCCATGAGTCATTATCCCAAGCTAACTAATATTGCTTCAAACCAAGACATTGCCAGGCTTGCTTTCCTTACCCAAGATGATTCATGTGCCTCATGTGTGATAGTTCAGCCATTTTATGCCTTTTTTTAAGTGAATAATAATATTTTCAAAGTGTTTTGGGGAGACAGTCTTCCGTTCATGTCAGATGAATCAGATTTAAACTTTCCCCAGAATGTTCCCCTGGGGTATAATGCCAGGCACAAGAACATTCAGCCCCAAAAGACAAAAGTTTCTGAGAGATGAAGTCTTTGCACACAGGGATTTGCAAGGAGACCAGGACCTGAGATTTGCCTGTAGAAAAGCTGGATCTCCAGTTGAGATTGAGAAATAAGCAGACACCTGGCATGAAGGTGTAGATACTTAGGGCCTTTATTCGCTCCAGAGGGATGATGCTTTCAAGGCAAAGAGAAGAGGTATATGCCTTTTCTACATACAATGATGGGGCTTTGCTCTCGATGCAGCTGACCACAAGCTGAACCCTAGGCCCCTAGCTAAGATAGCTGTGGGGACTTTGTGAGGCAGAACTGAGGTTCTGAGATCACACAGGGTACACACTGCCCATGCTACCCTAGTGCTCTGCTGTGAAGTGGCAGAATTGCAGTGACTAAGATGCCTGTGAAGCTTGCACAGCTGCCACTTGGTATCTTATTCCTAATCCTGATGCCTTTCTTTCATCTCAGGTTTTGCAGTGTTGTAAAGTTTCATTCCAGAGACTCACCTCCTGCCAATAGCTGAGTTAGCAGCTCTCCACGGTTGTGTCTCTCACTAATGATGCTCTATTCAGCTGTTAGACAAAGGGGACATGTTTTCAAGCAGGGGAGCATAGCTACAGTTGTCCCAGTCTCTGCTAGGGTCTACATGTGGACCTAGGCGCCCTGGGAATCATCCCTTTCTGTCTAAAGCTGCTTGCAGGTGGGGAAGTTTGCTCACCTTGTAACACTCAGAAATTGTTTCCCCAGGTTTCTGGGTGGAGATTCAAGCCAAGATAATCATAGTTTCATAGTAGGTAGGGTCGGAAGGGACCTGAGCAGATCATCAAGTCCGACCCCCTGCCATGGCAGGAAAGAGTACTGGGGTCAAATGATCCCAGCTAGGTGTCTATCTAGCCTCCTTTTGAAACCCCCAGGGTAGGAGCGAGCACCACTTCCCTTGGAAGTTAGTTCCAGATCCTAGCCGCCCTGACTGTGATGTAGCGCCTCCTGATATCTAGCCTGAATCTACTCTCAGTCGATTTATGGCCGTTATTCCTGTGTAAAACCCCTAAGTTGAATTCAGCCTTTATGGCACTGGGTGAGCCGTCTATAACCTATGGTGTCATTTTAGGCACCTCTTTATCAAGACGGTGCCTGAAAACAGAAGGATGTGGTGGAAAGAGCAGCACAAATGATAAAGAATGGATTCCTCAGGGAACAGAGGGTGCCTGCATACGAGCCAGAAGGCTGCTCTGATGAGCTGTAACTACAGTCTGTTGGAATGGACTCGATTAATTGAAACAGATTAATTGAGGCTGCTGGAGCATGGTAGTTACCATGCTCCAGCCATACCCCCACCACACTTTGGAAGCATGTATAAAAAAGTCCAGAGAAATTAAAGGTCAATCGGGCTTCTTTATCATTTCTTTTGGAGACAAAATAGCCTAGGTCTTGTAATTTTCTCCAGATTTTCCAGACCTTGAGAGGTCAGTTCGGTACCACTGACTGGAAGGAGATGTGGATCAAGGCCTGTCATACATTTCACTTGCCCTTCTATAGGCTCTGTCTTCAGGGGGTGCATCTACACATGCAATGAATGTGAAGTAATAAATTCTGCAGTTTATTGCTCTGGAGTTTATTTCTCCTGGGCACACTGTTTGAACATGCACCCAGAACCACAGCATGTTGAGCAGGGTTGGAGCAGCCCCAGCTGGCAGGGAACCCCAGCTCCAGTTGCTGTAGAGGGGCTGGCTGGGGCATGAGGGTGTTCCAGTGTGGGGCTAGCTGGCAGGCAGCCCCTGTGCTGAAGCACCCTTGTGCCCCAGACAACCTCATCAGCATCTACATGTGCACTGCTGCAGAGTGAAAAATGGCACAGCAGAATAGTAATTGTATTTACAAGTACTGTCCTGCTGCAGAAGTAATTAGTTTGCTCCACCCTGATAGGGGTGCACATGTAGATGTGCAATGTTTAGTTTAGTCTACTCTGCAGTAAATATCTCATGTAGACACACCCTAGATGACCAGAACTGAACAAGATATTCAAGCTGAAGAGGGAATCAATGACTTATATTTTCCAGCCAAAAATTAAATTGAAAAGAAATAAAATTGGAAAATAATGATCCATAGTTTAGGGTAAAAGAGTTTACAGGCATGGTGTAATCATCCCAGCACTAAGCATTATAGACTCAGGGAAGTCGCATTAGAATTCAACTTGGAGGGTGTGTCTACACGAGATGCTTTATTGTGAAGCAGTGTAGTTTACTACGCAGTAAGCATGTGTGTGTTTACACATGCATATGCTTACTCCACAGTAAACCTCACTAATCATGAGTAAATTTGCTACCTGTAAATGCAAGTAGCAGCTTTACTTGCAGTTACTAACTGTGCAGTAGCTCTCAAATGGATGCCTGACTGGGAGCAAATCTGCCGGCCGGTAGAGAGATTGCTCCCTACCCCCAGGAGCACCCTGCTGCCAGGGTGGGTTCCACCACCAGTGCCCAGGCAGGGACTATGTCCCCCTGCCCTGGCAGCAGAAAGCTCCAAGTCCCCCCTGCTCCGAGATCACAGCTGGGGAGCAGGGTCTGAGAGATCCTTATCTTCCAGCCCCTGCTCCGCCAACATGATTGGGAAGTGGGGGGCTGGGAGATCCTTATCTCCCAGCACCAGCTCTGCAACAGGATTAGCATCTCCCAGAAGTGGCCCTGAAACCACAGAGCGGGTGCTGGGAGCTCTGCTGGCAGGGGCTGGGGAGCCTGTTCCCCATCCAGCTCTGCAATCACAAGCTCAGCAGGGAACAGGCTCTCCAGCCCCTACCCTGCGATCATGGAGCCAGGGCTGGGGACTGTCCCAGTCAGAGGCAGGTTCCAGCTCCATGCCCCATTTGGGCAATTGAGGGACAGAGCTTGGAAAGAGCTGCAGGGGGTGGGGCAGGTCTTTCCAAGTCCCCTGCCTCTATCAGGGAGCCAGGGCTGGGAGCTCCCTCCTGCCAGGTCAAGGGGACATTGCCCCGCCCTGGCAAAAGCAGTTCCCCTGGGATCAGGGAGCAATGTCACAGCCCTGACTAGGAGACAGCTCTTTGCTGGTCGGGGGCTCTCTGCCAGTCCTTGGGCTAGCACCCAGGGGGAGCCTAGAGCTCCCCCTGGTGGCAGCAGGGGCCAATTGCAGGACCCAGGAAGTGGGAGCTGTTTGCTGCAATTAGCAGCAAATCTGTTCCAGCTTCCCCACACATGCAACGCCTGGCTTGAAGTGTTTACTCATGAGTCAACTGCTCCTGGATCTAATGCAGTTGGAGATACACCCAGGAGGCATCACAATATATCCAGGTGTGGAAACGCACAGCAAGAGCATCCAGGCAAGCCTAACTTCTCCTGTCACAGAGCCTTCCAGCTTCCTGTAGAGTTGGAGCTCACTGAAATTCTGTGCTTGGGCTACATAAGGAGGAAGGATTATTTTTAGGTTTAGCAACAATTTTTTTTCCCAGTTTTTCTTCATAACTGAAAGTTTTTCCTTCAACAGAAACCTTAACTCTGCCATGTAGCGACACTATGCAAACACCATCTGATCATGAATAAGGCATGTTAGTGCTTGTGGAGCCAGATGAGAATAACTAATTTTTAAAATCAGATTCAATTTTTCCCCCTCATGGAGTACAACAGTTGGGGGGGGGGTGTTAATTAAACATTTATACATGAAGACTAAAGTAGAAATCCAAACCAATATCATCCTGTGATATGTATGCTAATTGGAAGAGATGAAGAACCAATCTTGCTTCATCTTAAAAAATGTTAACTTTTATAGTCAGATTCACAAATACATTCTGGCTGCTTTTTCTCCCACTTTACAGTAACAGAAAGCAGTGAGAACATACAGTCCAGTTTTTTAGCTGTTTTCCTTTGCCAGAGCAACACAAACCAGCCAGAATATATACTCCAATCCCCACATTCCTCCTGCCCTCCAAATTCCCCATTTCTTGCACTGCCCCTTTCATTCTCCTGCATATGGCATACCATTAGTGTAATGGTGGGTGGGCAAGTGGGGCAGGAGCCTATGGGAAGGTGCCAGAATGGAGTTTGGGGGTTGCCTTTCCTTCCCATTCCCCATCCTCCCTTCTCCCTGCAACCTGTACCCTCCCTGCCTCAAATCTGACAGCAGGGAGGGCAGAGAAGTGGTGCTGGTACATGGCCAGGGTTTCACTCTCCCTTTGGCTGTCCAACATATCCCACTAGCAAAAAAAATCCTCCAGCAGCAAGAAGCCTTCTGGCTATTGCAGTCAGATGCACAGTACTGGCCATCATGCTTTCACTGCACACATGCATGCATATATGCACACGCAGGCTAGGGACAGACATTCAAAAAACCTGAGCCTGAATTGATTCTATCTTTGCAGGTTAGTCTAACCTGGCTAGGCTGAATCGGTTTGTAACCTGACAGACACTCTCTCTGCACTGAGAAAATTCAGGCACATGCCTGCAGTGCCTCAGACTGGGGAGCACTAAAGCAGCCCTCCCTTCCCTTGCACCGTATTGAACTGTGGGGGAATGTGGCCAGGCCCCTACAGGGCCTCTGATTAGGGAGGTCTGCCTGCACCATCCCAGGCTTTTCCCTGCTAGCTGCTCAAGGGGCAGGAGTGTTGCCAGACCCCAGCCCCTTGCTAGCACTCTGAGGCAAGTGGGTGGTGTGTGCAGTGCATGCACCTGTTGATGATATGGAGCTTTTCCACCTCCCTCCCTTCTTTATACTCTCTGCAGCAAAGTGACAGGTGAGCAAGCCAGCAGGGAACTGATAACAGTGTTTATCACCCCATCAGCAAAACAATAGCCTCTCTCCATTAGTTCAAACTCTTCTTAAACATAGATTTCATTGACATTAGGGCTAGAAAGGACCTCGGAAGATCACTGAGTCCAGCCCCCTGCCCCAGGGGGAGGAAGTCAGCTAGGTTCAAAGGATCCCAGCAAGATAGACATCCAAATGTTTCTTAAAAGAATCCAAAGTAGGTGCTTGCACCACCTCTGGAGGCAGTCTATTCCAGGCCTTGGGGGCTCGGATAGTAAAGAAGTTTTTCCTTATGTCCAGCCTGAAACAGACTTGGAGGAGTTTTACCATTTGATCTTGTCATCCCTTAGGGCGCTCTGGTGAACAGGCATTCCCCCAGATCCTGATGTACACCCCTTATCTACTTATAGGTAGCCACCAGATCACCCCTGAGCCTGCGCTTTTCCAGACTGAAGAGTTCCATTGCTCTCAGCCTGTCATCATAGGGCCTGTTCTCCTACCCTCTGATCATACACGTGGATGTCCTCTGGACTCTCTCAAGCTTTTCCATATCCTTTTTAAATTGTGGAGCATAGAATTGGATGCAGTACTCCAGCTGCAGCCTCACCAAGGCTGAGTACAACGGGAGGATGACATCCTGGGATTTGCTAGAGAAGCATCTATGGATGCAAACCAAAGTTTTGCTCACTTTACCGGCTGCAACATCACATTGGTGGCTCATATTCATCTTGTGGTCAATCATGACCCCCAAGTTCTTTTTGGCCATGGTGCTAGCAAGCATAGCACTGCCGAGCCTATAAGCATGCTGCGGGGTTTTTTTCCAAGGTGGAGTACCATGCATTTTTCAGTGTTGAATGCCGTCAGGTTTTCATCTGCCCATTTTCTGAGCCTGTTGAGGTCAGCCTGGATCACCAGCCTATCCTCAGGTTTGGACGCTTTACCCCAAAGTTTGGTGTCATCGGCGAACTTAGCCAGTCCACTTCTGATACCAGTGTCTACATCATTGATAAAGATGTTAAAGCGTATAGGCCCAAGGACGGAGCCTTGGGGGACCCCACTGGTCACGGTGCACCACAATGATTTCCTTCCATCTATTACCACTCTCTGGGTCCAACCTCAGAGCCAATTCCCCAGCCATTGGACTGTGACATAGCCAAGGCCACAGTTGGCCAATTTTTTCATGAGGAGATCATGAGACACCAGATCAAAGGCTTTTTTAAAGTCAAGATATATGACATTAATCTCTTCTCCCTTGTCTAGGTGATATGTCACTTGGTCATAGAAGGAGATGAGATTGGTCAGGCAAGACCTACCCGCAACAAACCTATGCTGGCTATCCCTCAGGATGTTGCCATCAGCCAGTTTGTCAAGAATGGTCTCTCTGATAATTTTTTCCAAGATCTTCCCTGGGATAGAGGTCAAGCTGATAGGTCTGTAGTTCCCCAGATCTACTTTCCTCCCTTACTTGAAGATAGGCACCACATTGGTCTTCTCCCAATCTCAGGCACTTTACCTGAGCGCCACAAGTTCTCAAAGATCAGTGGCTGAGCTATGATGTCTGCCAGCTCCTTAAGTACCCTGGGGTGTAAACTGTTTGGGCCAACTGACTTGAAGGTGTTCAGCCTCTCGAGGTGTTCTTTTACATGGTCTACATTGATGTAGGGTAACAATTCTCTCTCATCCTGGCTGTCCCGTACTGTATTGAGCAGGGCGGTCCCTTGGGGTTGGTGAAAAACTGATGTAAAATACCCATTAAGCAGGTTGGCTTTTTCCTGGGTGTCAGTTGTCAGTTGTCCTATTTCATTTAGCAGGGGTCCAATGGTACCCTTGCTTTTCTTCCAGCTCCCCACATATCTAAAAAAGGACTTTTTATTGTCTTTGATACATATGGCCAGTTGGAGTTCGGTCACAGCCTTGGTTTTCCTGGTTCGCTCCCTACAGGTCCGGATCAGCACAGAATACTTCTTTGAGGTGATTCCAGTCTTCCATCCTTTATAGGTTTTTCTTTTTAGACACAGGAGGTTAACAAGTTCCCTGCTGTGCCCTTTTGCTAGCTTTCCTCCAAGATGGGATAAATATTGCTTGTGCTTCAGGACTGCTGCCTTGAGGAACAATCACTCATCCTGAACTCCCCTCCTTTTCGAGTTGTGGTCCCTTAGGGCCTTGCCAACAACCCTCCTGAGCTTGTCAAAATCAGCTTTCCTGAAGTCGAGGACTTCTGCATTGCTGATTGACTTGCCAGCTTTACGGTGGATAGTGAAAGTGATCAACTCATGGTCACTGTCTCCCAGCTTCCCTTTGGTCATTAGGTCGCTGACTAGATCATCCCCCTTCACCAGTACCAGGTCGAGCAGCGCTTTGCTTCTTGTCAGTCCATAGACTTCTGGAGTCAGATAGAGCTTGTCCACGCACATGAGAAAGCTTTGCAACCATTCAGATTTGGATGAGTGCTCTTCCCACTAGATGTCTGGGTAGTTGAAGCCTCCCATGACAACCATGCACCAGGAGTGTGCAGCCTCAGTCGGTTTCTTGGTGAATTCCTGGTTGATCTCTTGATCCTGATTAGGAGGTCTGTAGTAGACTCCTACCATTGTGTCCCCTGTTCCATGTTCACCATGGATTTTAACTCAGAGGGTCTCCAGTCATCCACCCTGGGTGTCAATATTGGCTTGTAGGGATATGTAGCTTTCCTTGACATAGATACCTACACCTCTGCCCCTTTTATCTGCATGATCTCTCCTGTACAGGGTATACCTGTGGCCCAGTCGTAGGTGGAGTCCCACCAGGTCTCCATTATTCCTATGAGATAATAGTCATTCTTGTTTAGCAGGAAGACCAGTTCCTCCTGTTTGTTCCCAAGCTCCTGGCATTGGTGTACAGGCACATAAGTATCCCATTGGAGGCCCTAGTCTTC
>NW_005841835.1:1796708-1819561 GCF_000455745.1 Alligator sinensis
CCTACACATGCAACGCCTGCCTGGAAGTGTTTACTCATGAGTCAACTGCTCCTGGATCTAATGCAGTTGGAGATACACCCAGGAGGCATCACAATATATCCAGGTGTGGAAACGCACAGCAAGAGCATCCAGGCAAGCCTAACTTCTCCTGTCACAGAGCCTTCCAGCTTCCTGTAGAGTTGGAGCTCACTGAAATTCTGTGCTTGGGCTACATAAGGAGGAAGGATTATTTTTAGGTTTAGCAACAATTTTTTTTCCCAGTTTTTCTTCATAACTGAAAGTTTTTCCTTCAACAGAAACCTTAACTCTGCCATGTAGCGACACTATGCAAACACCATCTGATCATGAATAAGGCATGTTAGTGCTTGTGGAGCCAGATGAGAATAACTAATTTTTAAAATCAGATTCAATTTTTCCCCCTCATGGAGTACAACAGTTGGGGGGGGGGTGTTAATTAAACATTTATACATGAAGACTAAAGTAGAAATCCAAACCAATATCATCCTGTGATATGTATGCTAATTGGAAGAGATGAAGAACCAATCTTGCTTCATCTTAAAAAATGTTAACTTTTATAGTCAGATTCACAAATACATTCTGGCTGCTTTTTCTCCCACTTTACAGTAACAGAAAGCAGTGAGAACATACAGTCCAGTTTTTTAGCTGTTTTCCTTTGCCAGAGCAACACAAACCAGCCAGAATATATACTCCAATCCCCACATTCCTCCTGCCCTCCAAATTCCCCATTTCTTGCACTGCCCCTTTCATTCTCCTGCATATGGCATACCATTAGTGTAATGGTGGGTGGGCAAGTGGGGCAGGAGCCTATGGGAAGGTGCCAGAATGGAGTTTGGGGGTTGCCTTTCCTTCCCATTCCCCATCCTCCCTTCTCCCTGCAACCTGTACCCTCCCTGCCTCAAATCTGACAGCAGGGAGGGCAGAGAAGTGGTGCTGGTACATGGCCAGGGTTTCACTCTCCCTTTGGCTGTCCAACATATCCCACTAGCAAAAAAAATCCTCCAGCAGCAAGAAGCCTTCTGGCTATTGCAGTCAGATGCACAGTACTGGCCATCATGCTTTCACTGCACACATGCATGCATATATGCACACGCAGGCTAGGGACAGACATTCAAAAAACCTGAGCCTGAATTGATTCTATCTTTGCAGGTTAGTCTAACCTGGCTAGGCTGAATCGGTTTGTAACCTGACAGACACTCTCTCTGCACTGAGAAAATTCAGGCACATGCCTGCAGTGCCTCAGACTGGGGAGCACTAAAGCAGCCCTCCCTTCCCTTGCACCGTATTGAACTGTGGGGGAATGTGGCCAGGCCCCTACAGGGCCTCTGATTAGGGAGGTCTGCCTGCACCATCCCAGGCTTTTCCCTGCTAGCTGCTCAAGGGGCAGGAGTGTTGCCAGACCCCAGCCCCTTGCTAGCACTCTGAGGCAAGTGGGTGGTGTGTGCAGTGCATGCACCTGTTGATGATATGGAGCTTTTCCACCTCCCTCCCTTCTTTATACTCTCTGCAGCAAAGTGACAGGTGAGCAAGCCAGCAGGGAACTGATAACAGTGTTTATCACCCCATCAGCAAAACAATAGCCTCTCTCCATTAGTTCAAACTCTTCTTAAACATAGATTTCATTGACATTAGGGCTAGAAAGGACCTCGGAAGATCACTGAGTCCAGCCCCCTGCCCCAGGGGGAGGAAGTCAGCTAGGTTCAAAGGATCCCAGCAAGATAGACATCCAAATGTTTCTTAAAAGAATCCAAAGTAGGTGCTTGCACCACCTCTGGAGGCAGTCTATTCCAGGCCTTGGGGGCTCGGATAGTAAAGAAGTTTTTCCTTATGTCCAGCCTGAAACAGACTTGGAGGAGTTTTACCATTTGATCTTGTCATCCCTTAGGGCGCTCTGGTGAACAGGCATTCCCCCAGATCCTGATGTACACCCCTTATCTACTTATAGGTAGCCACCAGATCACCCCTGAGCCTGCGCTTTTCCAGACTGAAGAGTTCCATTGCTCTCAGCCTGTCATCATAGGGCCTGTTCTCCTACCCTCTGATCATACACGTGGATGTCCTCTGGACTCTCTCAAGCTTTTCCATATCCTTTTTAAATTGTGGAGCATAGAATTGGATGCAGTACTCCAGCTGCAGCCTCACCAAGGCTGAGTACAACGGGAGGATGACATCCTGGGATTTGCTAGAGAAGCATCTATGGATGCAAACCAAAGTTTTGCTCACTTTACCGGCTGCAACATCACATTGGTGGCTCATATTCATCTTGTGGTCAATCATGACCCCCAAGTTCTTTTTGGCCATGGTGCTAGCAAGCATAGCACTGCCGAGCCTATAAGCATGCTGCGGGGTTTTTTTCCAAGGTGGAGTACCATGCATTTTTCAGTGTTGAATGCCGTCAGGTTTTCATCTGCCCATTTTCTGAGCCTGTTGAGGTCAGCCTGGATCACCAGCCTATCCTCAGGTTTGGACGCTTTACCCCAAAGTTTGGTGTCATCGGCGAACTTAGCCAGTCCACTTCTGATACCAGTGTCTACATCATTGATAAAGATGTTAAAGCGTATAGGCCCAAGGACGGAGCCTTGGGGGACCCCACTGGTCACGGTGCACCACAATGATTTCCTTCCATCTATTACCACTCTCTGGGTCCAACCTCAGAGCCAATTCCCCAGCCATTGGACTGTGACATAGCCAAGGCCACAGTTGGCCAATTTTTTCATGAGGAGATCATGAGACACCAGATCAAAGGCTTTTTTAAAGTCAAGATATATGACATTAATCTCTTCTCCCTTGTCTAGGTGATATGTCACTTGGTCATAGAAGGAGATGAGATTGGTCAGGCAAGACCTACCCGCAACAAACCTATGCTGGCTATCCCTCAGGATGTTGCCATCAGCCAGTTTGTCAAGAATGGTCTCTCTGATAATTTTTTCCAAGATCTTCCCTGGGATAGAGGTCAAGCTGATAGGTCTGTAGTTCCCCAGATCTACTTTCCTCCCTTACTTGAAGATAGGCACCACATTGGTCTTCTCCCAATCTCAGGCACTTTACCTGAGCGCCACAAGTTCTCAAAGATCAGTGGCTGAGCTATGATGTCTGCCAGCTCCTTAAGTACCCTGGGGTGTAAACTGTTTGGGCCAACTGACTTGAAGGTGTTCAGCCTCTCGAGGTGTTCTTTTACATGGTCTACATTGATGTAGGGTAACAATTCTCTCTCATCCTGGCTGTCCCGTACTGTATTGAGCAGGGCGGTCCCTTGGGGTTGGTGAAAAACTGATGTAAAATACCCATTAAGCAGGTTGGCTTTTTCCTGGGTGTCAGTTGTCAGTTGTCCTATTTCATTTAGCAGGGGTCCAATGGTACCCTTGCTTTTCTTCCAGCTCCCCACATATCTAAAAAAGGACTTTTTATTGTCTTTGATACATATGGCCAGTTGGAGTTCGGTCACAGCCTTGGTTTTCCTGGTTCGCTCCCTACAGGTCCGGATCAGCACAGAATACTTCTTTGAGGTGATTCCAGTCTTCCATCCTTTATAGGTTTTTCTTTTTAGACACAGGAGGTTAACAAGTTCCCTGCTGTGCCCTTTTGCTAGCTTTCCTCCAAGATGGGATAAATATTGCTTGTGCTTCAGGACTGCTGCCTTGAGGAACAATCACTCATCCTGAACTCCCCTCCTTTTCGAGTTGTGGTCCCTTAGGGCCTTGCCAACAACCCTCCTGAGCTTGTCAAAATCAGCTTTCCTGAAGTCGAGGACTTCTGCATTGCTGATTGACTTGCCAGCTTTACGGTGGATAGTGAAAGTGATCAACTCATGGTCACTGTCTCCCAGCTTCCCTTTGGTCATTAGGTCGCTGACTAGATCATCCCCCTTCACCAGTACCAGGTCGAGCAGCGCTTTGCTTCTTGTCAGTCCATAGACTTCTGGAGTCAGATAGAGCTTGTCCACGCACATGAGAAAGCTTTGCAACCATTCAGATTTGGATGAGTGCTCTTCCCACTAGATGTCTGGGTAGTTGAAGCCTCCCATGACAACCATGCACCAGGAGTGTGCAGCCTCAGTCGGTTTCTTGGTGAATTCCTGGTTGATCTCTTGATCCTGATTAGGAGGTCTGTAGTAGACTCCTACCATTGTGTCCCCTGTTCCATGTTCACCATGGATTTTAACTCAGAGGGTCTCCAGTCATCCACCCTGGGTGTCAATATTGGCTTGTAGGGATATGTAGCTTTCCTTGACATAGATACCTACACCTCTGCCCCTTTTATCTGCATGATCTCTCCTGTACAGGGTATACCTGTGGCCCAGTCGTAGGTGGAGTCCCACCAGGTCTCCATTATTCCTATGAGATAATAGTCATTCTTGTTTAGCAGGAAGACCAGTTCCTCCTGTTTGTTCCCAAGCTCCTGGCATTGGTGTACAGGCACATAAGTATCCCATTGGAGGCCCTAGTCTTACTCATCATTCCAGGGCTGGGGTAGGGGTGGATTCTCTTGAGTGCCTTAGCCTGCTGGTTTTGCAAAAGTTGCCCAGTGGGCTTGCTGTGGCAGTAGTCCCCACATCTCCCGGTGGGCTTAGTACTAAGCCCGGTTGAGCAGGTCAGCCATTCTGGCTGAGAAGAGCTTCCTCCTCAGGGCAGTGAGGTGGAGGCCGTCTCTTCCCAGCAGACCACTGCCTCTCTCACCAAAGAGCAGACTGTGATCGTGGAAGCCAAAGCCTTCATGATGACACCAATGCCACGGTCTTTGGTTGATTACCTCAATCCTCCTCTCCCTCCTCAGCCCATAGCCTGAAACCGGGAGGATCGAGGAAAACACCACCGGTGCCCCCAACCTCCAAAGCCCTGTAGCCTCTCATGACCTGGCTGGGATTGCTCCGAGCTATGTCATTTGTGCCCACCTGGATAAGGAGCATAGGGTAGTGGTCAGTGGGCCCACTTCTGATCCTCTCCACTACATCCCGGATACAAGCTCCCAGGAGGCAGCAGACCTCCCAAGCTAAGGGGTCGGGGCAGCAGATTGGGCCCTCAGTTCCCCACAGGAGGGAGTCTCCCACAACGAGCGCTCTATCTGTGGCCTTAGGGAGAGCAGGGACAGTAGCTGTGAGTGGTCTTCCCTTGCCTGCAGGATCTGGCAGCTCTGCAGGTTCTACTGGGGCTGCAAGAGGTTCATACTTGTTACAAAGCACCGGAGGGGAGGGGATCCTGGTGCAGCGGGCCTTGGGGCTGTTAACCACCTTGGTCCAACCTCCTGGCTGGACAGTGTGGGAGATCCTCGAGCCCTCCCTTGTCCTGGAAGGTGACCTTGGTCTACCCTCGGACTCCAGGGGGTCAAGGGCCTGGCAGTAGGAGTCTATCTCCTGCTCACCGTCCCTGATGGCACACAGTCTCTGGACTGCAGTCTGGAGCTCCTCTATCTGGCACCCCCGAGACTCCAAAGTAGAGCAAACTTTGCTAGGGGAGGTGGGCATGCTCCCAGTCCCATGTGCCTGGAATCATGCAGGCAGCCCCCACAGCTGAGAGCCAGAGGCTCCGTCTGCGTGGAGCCCAGAACCATGGGTTTTGTCTGGGTGGAGACCTCAGAAATGCCAGACAGGGAGGTCTCAGACTCCAAGGGGACCCTCAGGGTGCAGCGTGTGGCCATCCACATTGTACCACTGGTACTGTGGCTACTGCTGTGACTACCTTCCCTAGTGCTCATTGGCAGGGCCTCAAGCCCTTCCGCTAGCCCTCCTGCATGAACTCCCATGCTAACTGATGTGTCGGGCCTAGAAGCACTCTTGTTTGTACATCCTGTTCACAAGGCTCCGGTCACGTGGCTCCCCGGGGGGCTGACAGCTTAATAGCTGACCTGTTGATTAGCTTAAAAAGCCCTAAGTAGTCACTGTTCTGTCTGCCTGACCCAGTGAAATTGGAGACATGCCCACACAGACATCTCTCAGCATTAGCTAGCATATCACATGCCTAGGGTCCGTAGGGCTGGGGTCTGTGCTATGGGAGGGGGTGGGGATTCCTGCTTGAGCGGCAAGCAGCAAAGTGGGGGTAGGGCAGGGGCCAGACCCTGCTGTACCTGCAGTCTCTGCTGGAGCTGTAGCCAGAGAGCAGTGGGAAGGGGCCAGCTCTGTTGTGGAGCAGAGAGCCCTGCCCAGCCCAGACAGCATGCCGGGATGCTGGGGGAGTCTGGTTTATCTTAAACCAGCATGTGGTCTGGGACAGACATTGCATAAACTGGTTTTAATCAAATCAGTTAAGTCTGATCCTACATTCAACCAGATTTATCTCAAACTGGTTTCAGCCATTTTCAAACTGGGTTATGTGCGCTGAACAGATATAAACCAGTTTTGTTCTGTTCTGTTACATCTGATTACATAAACTGGTTTATGTGTAATGTCTGTCCCTAGCCACAGGCACATGCACACAAGTTTCTTCCTCCTTCCTAACCACTCCCCGTACTATCCTGCATACACATGTGCACCCACATGCACAGTAATTTCCCCCTCTCTCCCGGCCTGTTAACAAGATCTGATGTAGTGGATGACTTTTGAAAAGATATTGGAACTGAAAGTTTGCATCTTTCCCCTTTCAGTCCCCTAATTCCCAGTGGGACTGATGCTACAATTTCCCACAAGTAAGATATTTAGTACCCCATGCTTCAAGAAGGCAGAGACACTCAGTAGTGTAACTAGGATGTAGCAACTGGGGCAGCCACCACAGGCATTGGTGACAAGTAGGGAGTGAACGCGAGTGCACATTCACCCCCTGAGATTGGCAGTGCACCCCCTGCGAAAAGCGCTACTGATACTGGCAGCGGTGCCTGCAGGCAGTCACCGCTCACTGCCCCCCACTCTTCACCGCCAACACTGCCGGCAGCATCTGTGGATGGTTCCCAATCTCCACTGGCCACTGCTGCCGCCACTGGCAACATCTGCGTGTGGTCACAGACCACCGGTCAGCACTTACCACACCGCTGCAGCTGCCTGCAGGAGCTCCCTGCTTGGCCTGCCCCACCACTGACACCACCATGGCTGCCTGTGGGAGCTCACCGCCGACACTGCCGCTGCTGTTGGTGGGCAGTCACCGTGCCCCCTGCCCTCTCCCCTGCCCCCCAGCCTCTAGGGGCACACGTCATTCATGACCACAAGTACTGGCTTGGGAGAAATGGAAAAAAACAGCTGCTGCCATGGTCACACAATTGAGCCACATGACAGCAGCCAAAAGTCACCACTGCCCCCATGTGTCACAGCTACCTTGGATGCCTGGCTGCCTTGTTTTGCCTCTGAAAATACCATCCATCCCTGGACAACAAAGCAGGAGAGAGACGCTTTTCAAAAGGGCCACCACTATACAGCTGCTGTGATTTCCATTCCACTGAAAGCAGTGGGAAACGGGGCATTTTGCAAAAAAATAGTTATTTCTGTGTAGCAAAACACTGTGTCCTTCAGCCACTGCAGAATGAGACATTTTCAGTCATGAAGAATATGGAGAAAATTATATTAATCTAAAAAGAAAAAATATTCAGATATTGGATGCATGTGGAAAATTTAGTGAACTTTAACTATACAGCCGGTTTGATCAGTTTATTTTATTTTGTTACTGGAGGTATTGGAGGCATAATAGGGTTTGGTAAAAAACATTTTTGAGTACAAACATTTTTAAAGGACCTCAGTTTAACTCCTAAACTAGTGGTTTCTTATAAATTAATGGAAATGCCATTCTACATGCAAAAGATATTATGCTGTATTTTTCACAGCAGCGAAGAGATTGAATACTTCTTCTAAATGCAAATCTCAACTTACCCAAATTGTGGAGTCAATTTTGGTGCCTCTGTAACAATGACACCGCTATTTTCTTTCTGTTTTTAAAACAACTTAAAACTAAATTTGTTTTTTGGCCACCACTGTGCATTAAACAGATGGTTTTCCCTGTGCCATCCACAGTGACACCCACATCTTTTCTCCTAAATGATTACAATTAATTTAAAACTCAATGGTGTATATGCAGAATCCAAGATATTTCTTCCATGTGCATTACCTTTCACTTGTGCACACTGAATTTCATCTCCCATTATGCTGCCCAATTCATTATGGTAGCTTTGGTTCATCCCTCTGAACCTCTCTAGACTTCTCTAGGTTTGACTCGCCTCATAATTTGTTATCGACTCCAAATACCAGCCCTATCAGTTCAGCATTCCCTGAACCTCTCCAGACCATAATAAATATATATTTTAAACCATGGCCACTTATTTTGAACCACTCAGTGGGTGCTAAGCTCTTTTGAAAATCAGGCCCTATTTGATGTGTCCTGGGTTCAGTTTAATCCTGCTGGCTGAGTGGAGTTTTTAATGCCGTTTGAAATTCTTTTGCACAATCATCTTGAGTATGATTCCTTTTCCTTTAATCTTTTCTTTCCTCCCTTTATCTGGCTTTTTGAGGACACCAGGCAGCTGAGTCCTCACCTTTGTAAAGTCCTTCCAATTATTTTAGGCGTTTTAGTTTTTTTTCCTCACTGCTGCTAAATCCTTGAGCTGAGCTATCCACTTGTTAACGTCTGGCAGCGATTCAGGCTTCCCGTTTAAAAATGATCTGTTTTTGGCTGTCAATAATGCAATGTTAACAAATTTGTCCTGGCATATTTATCTGTTGCAGTGTCTGTTGTTCAAGGAAGAATGCAAAGCCAGGACATATTGGCAATGATGCTTTAAATGTTTGATATAATATTTACTTCTTCCTCCAATGCAAGGAAGCTCCTGAACATAAACCTAAGTTTTTACTAATTTATTTTATGTCTGGGGCAGTTGTTTTTTTTTCAAGAGGCAGTATGAGGTGGCATAACTTACAACACAATAATATATTAGCTAGCATTTAATGCAAGAGGAACTTATTTCCTTTGGTCACATTCATTCAACTAGAGGTCTCCCTTGCTACTTTGTACTGAGAACAGAGGACCATTTATTTCAGCATCTTTCTAAAGCAGGGGTGGGCAAAATGCAAACCGCGGGCCGGATGTGGCCCACCAGGCCATTCTATCTGGCCTGCAGGGACCCTAAAAATATTTGAAAATTAATATTTATCTGCCCCTGGCTGCCTGTCATGCAGGCCTTGATGGCTTGTCAAAACTCAGTAAGTGGCCCTCCTCCCAAAATAATTGCCTACCCCTGTAAAGGGTCAGTTTTACTCATCCCATTGGGTACATAAATATCATAATAAGGTTCAGCAAGGCAGGAGACATATATTATTGCATCAATCTTTCCTGGAGTCTGCTTCTCTGCTTCTTCCATTAAAAATGTTTCTGACATGTGGGGGGTTTTCCTCAGGTCACCAGATGTGCTACCTTTTGGACCAACTTTTACTAGGTTATCCAGTCCTTTTGCACAGAGCCACATGAGGAAAGCTCACAGTGCATCCTGTGTGCATTGCCTCTCTTTTAAAGTATCCGTCTGGATTGCATTCATAAAAGTTATCCCAGACCCAGACTGCTTAAGCTGTTTTTGCCCCTACCCCACACACACATCTGCAGTGACTCTATCAAAGAAACATCCTGGATCAGGGAAACTTTGATTCAGGATGTTAATGTTGCCTTATCATTGTTAAACCAGGGGACACAGAGCTGCAGCTCTGCTGTTAAATCCTATCTGTAGGAAGTTTGGGCTAATCCCCCACCCTGTCTGGGTAATTACAACATGTGCATTTTAATCCGGCGATTGTATGTGGCTGGTATGAAGGACACAGCAGCCGCCCTCAACTGACGGAAGCAGCTTGCAGGGATTTTGATGGGGCTGCTGTGGCAGACGATTACAGTTTGGTAATGTGACCAGTTTGATTTCCAATCCCTCCGTCCATCCTTCTTCTTCTGTTGCGCTTGCATTTCAGCAGCTTATCCTACTACAAAGCCAAGATGGCTTTCAGGGAATTAGCAAGATGCATATCGGGGTAGTTCATCTGGCTCACGACCTTTTCTTTGCCCTTCTGCTGCAGTTTGGGGTAGGGGGTTTGCTGAGGGAGAGTGTGACAACTAACTTTGTGGTCATTCATTTCCAAACCCCAAAACTCTTTAAACTCTGCTAGTATTATAAAACCTTTGTGAGAGTTGTTCCAGAGGCCTCATGGTATGAGCAAATGGGTTGCTGCATATAAGGAGGCTTTGTTCATTTCTGGCCCTTTCTGTTTACCTTTAATTAGCACACGCTGTCTGAACTGTTCAGCGAGGGCTTTGATAACTGAGGCAAACAACAGGAGCAAGAGTGGGCACTCTGTCCCCGCCACGTGCCAGCTGACACTGTGCCCATAGATTCCAGCAGCTCCTGTGGATGTGCAGAGGATTTTTATCTAGGATTTCCACCCTGCTAATGCAGTTGCCATCAAAACTCAGTGCTCTTAGCTATGCAAAGGGAGAGTCCCGCTGCCTCCTGCCTGGTTCATTGTTGCTCCGCATTTTGTTCTGCCCTGTGTCAGTTTGGGGCCAAATCTCAATGTAGATTCCAAACTTCCCACCGATTCTAGGAAGTTTGTAACGGGGCCTTTGCTTCAAGCCAATCTTGATTTCTGTTTTGCAGAGTCATCTGCTGACGCTGCCTGGGGCTGGGTGGTGTGAGGCCACAGGGGGATTGTTTTGTTATTAGGGACATCTCTGGGCTCTGTATATGAGATTTTCTGGAAGGCAGCCCATTGCTGAGGGTACAGGCCTGTGTCTGAAGTTGTGCCTTGTGATTACTGTGCCCACCCCAGTACACACACTTTCTGCCGCTGGCAGAGGATGTGCACAGTCAAGCACTTGTTGCAGCCTGTAATGAGCTGACAGTCAGTCAGAGGTGGCTTCCTGTGATAGAAACAGTCAGTTTATGCTGCTATGGACACGAATGCCAGATCTCAGAAAATGAAGGAGCTCTGCTCCCATCTTATTCATCAGCACAATCCAATCATTCCCTCTGCTCCTGCAAAATGATATACACTGCTGCCACAGAAAAAACAAATCTTGTCTCCATGAGGCTAAGTAGATAAGACACTGCCCCTTTGCCTCTTTTTCTGGGCTGGAACTCCAGTGGCACCAGAGAAGTAGGTCATCGGAGCTGCCTGTACTGGCAAAATAACCTGCTGCCTGTCAGTGAGGCACCTGTGAGGCAGAAGTCCTGTGGAATCAGACCAGAACGGGACTTCCTCCTGCACTCACAGGGGAACACATTCTGCACAGGGCACTGGGCCTCCGAGGGGGAGATAATCAGGGCTGTTTGGCTTTTCAGTGGCCTAGGATTGCTGTAAGTCTCCAGGGATGCAGTGTGGATGGAGCCCCTTTGAACAGAGGAGATGCCACATGGGATCATTTGAGGACCGTCTAGTCCAGGACCTTACCCCCAATGGTGGCCAGCAGCAGTTTTTGTGAGGAAGCTGTAAGACTCCTGCTGCAGGGAGATGTGGAATAATCTGCTCGCACATCTGGTCCCACCTGATCTCTGACATTGGCTGGTGCTCTGTATCATGAGTTATTTACCCTTTATTAGCTGTGTGTGAGTGTTACTGGGTAAGCTGGAGCTAGTCAGGATCTAACTGTTGGGGGCTGGCTGTACTGGTTCCATAAGCTATGGAAAAAATGTAGGGGTGTGGCAGTAGTAGACCAAGGATATGGTGTGGGAGCATTGTGAGGGGAGGAAGGGAAGACTTGAACCCCTGGGGGTGCGGGAGACCCTGGTAGACTGGAGGTGATGTGGAACCAGTGTGATTTGGAGCAGAGGCATAGCAGGGCAGTGCCAGCTGCCACCAGCTGATGGTGGCAGTTTGGTCAGCCATCTCTGCAGCAGCAGCTACTTTTGTGTCCCCAACCCTCCCTCCCACCCCAAAAGTGGCAACCAGGGCTGCTGCCCCGGTCTCCCTCCCCACTCAGTTATGCTCCTGATCTGGGGCACTGAAGCACTGCAGGAATGATGTAGCACAGCATGACAGAAGCTTGAGCAGCTGGGGTCACAGCATGGGCAGGGTTTGAGGGGGTGAGGGAATGGGTTGTGGGAGGCTAAAGAGCCAGTCTGAAGCACTAGGAAAGAGCTGCTGGGGTTTTGGGAAGCAGCACGAGCTGCGGGCTGTACCAGGAGAGAGGGTGGCGTCATAGAAAAAGCTGGACTGTAGGGACTTTCGTCTCATCTCACCTTACACTGATGTAAATCAGGATGGACACCACTGAGCAAGCTGGAATTGTACCAGTGTACACCTGTGCACATGAGAGCCAAATCAGAGCTTGATGCTGTTGAAAATCTGCTGCTTAACAGATAAATCAGACACAAAGCAGGATTTCAGTTTTTCCACCCCACAAAAATAGCCAAATGCAAGCTCTGGGTCTCTTGGGTGGCTTGAGCCAGCCCCTGCTCCCTGGAATGGGGAACATGCTGGGAGCCAGCACTGGGCCTGCTTGCCTTATATCACAAGCACAGCAAAACCCAGCTTGTCTTTCTGTAAAAATCTTGCTGCCTAGAATGTCTCTTTTTTGTTTTCCTCCCACTGGCTCCATCCCCAGGGCGCTGTGGGAGAGGGAGAAGGAAGAGCAGGGCTCAGGGACATTCCGAGAACAGAAAGGATGAAAAAGGCAGAGTTTCTGACTCATTATCCGAATTAGCAGGAAAACCTTCATGGGAAGCAGCCATAATACGGGGATGATTTCAATGTGCAGCTCTCATTAGGGAATGTTTGCAGCTGATCAGACCGTAGCTAGAGCATGAGAGAGAGAACGCCAGGGTCTCCTGACACAAAAGTGAAGTAAGGTTTTGCTGCAGCTAGAGGGCTGTGCTGCACATCTCCAGTCCTGTTTCTGGCTGTGCTGCTGCACATCCCCAGTGCGGTCTCTGGCTACGTGGAGGCACTATTCCCTGCTACCATACCTGGTGCTGTCACCGACTACCTGAGGCTTCTGAGCAAAGCAGCTGCAGAGTCCTTCGGAGGGGAAGAGCCTGGAACTCTTCCAAGGGAAGGACTGTTCCTAGCCAGAATCATGCCTGGCCCGTGTTTTCTCCTGTTACCTTCTCTCCAATTTAGCGGGTGAGGAATTCTTCATTTCTCAGGTAAGGACCATCGCTGGACTTCTCTTATCCAGGGCAATCCCCAGCTGTGTTTAAACAATAGCAGGGACAGAACTGGCAGATGATAATTTCTGGGGTAGAGAGAGTGTTAGGATTTAGTAAAAGTTTTGACCCCAGCATTTCAGAGAAATCGCCCATGGCACCTCTCAACCTGACCAGTGAACCTGAGGCAGCTGAAATGAGAATGGCTACGTAGGCTTCTCTTTGTATGCTGACATTGTGCTAAAGTTTGGAATTTATTTTCATGCATTAAATGCTAAAAGAACTGAGAGTATGAGAGATGCTAGTCACATCAGTCTGTGTGTCTGTGGAAGGCACTCAGCCACCACCATGGGTGACATGGTTTAAGAACTTGAATAGGTCAGAAAAAAACATTACTTTTGTTGGTTAATTGTAGCAACAGAATGACTGCCAGGAGGCAGGTCCGTTCTACATGTATGCATATCAATCCCCTTTGAATCTAGGGTTGCAGAGTCCAATCAGCTCTTGGGCAGGGGCTGTGGGAGAAGAGAGAAGTGTTCAGAGTTTCAAATGGTTTAAGGGGAATGAAAGTGCCTTTTGTGTCTGAGCAGCTTCTGGTTTATAATTCATTTTCCTAGGCCACTGCAGGTTTCATACAAGCACCTGCTGTTCTCCACATCCACTTTACTAAGCTGCTTGCTTAGCTTCTAAAAACTAAATTTCCGTCTACTGAGTGCAGAATCTGTCACCAACAGACATCTCATCTCCGAAAGAACACTGAGCGGAGATCGATGGTGTGAGGTAAATGATAGGGGTAAGTGGAACTGGATCTGAGACTAGCTGACTTGCACAGGAAAAGACACTTTGTCTCTAGAGGGTAATAGATGGCTACTTTATTTCTTGGCAGGAGGAGGAATTGGCCAATCAAATATGTTGTTGCTGCATTTATCTAGCAAAAGTTTCTTGTGCAATGAAGATAACTGGCAGATTTACTGCCTTTGGGAGCTAAATCCCTTTCACTTTAACTTCCTGCTTCTGCAGGGAGTAAACATGGTTATTAAAGAGTACTTCACTGCAGCTTCAGCCTGGGATTGTGCAGCATGGTGTCATGCTTGGGTACCACTGTCCCTCTCTGTTTGCATCCCAGTCTTCAGACTTTGACATCTTCTGGGCAGAAGAGCCAGGCATCCTCTGAAAAATCTACTATTGGTATCCCTTTTATATTCTCTCCAGGTCCTTGCCCCTTGAGACCATTTCTATAAAGACTCAGCCCTGTCCAGCCTTGATGCCCTGTAGTGGAATAGTTCAGCATTTTAGCAGGGCTTGGTCTCTTGTGAAAAAACCAGACTCTGTCCAGGAAAGCTTAAACTGAAAGGCTGTCAGAAATCTGTGTAATGAAGGGGATGTCTGCCTGAATCTCTGGGATGGAATCTCAGAAGCTGAAGCAACCTGTTAGCTTATCTTGCCTCTCTCCTGGGACCTGGGGCTGGCACATTCCTCATGGGGTATTCTCTACCATTTTCTCCAGGCTAGTGGTGAATGTCCAAGGAACGTAACTGCCCTTTGGCTCCTTGGAGATGAGCGCACATCCTATGGGAAATGCTCATGGTCATTTCACAAGGGACTATATTCTACCTCAATACTCTCATCCCTCCATGTTGCACCCTTTTCTGCACTGCCGTAAATTACCCTTTTCCTTCCCTAGAGTTTACACCCTTCCAAAAGCTGTAAACATGTTATTGTTTGCTCCTTCAGTCTTTCCTTCCCAGGGCTTTCCTAACTTGTCATTGCTCTTTCCAGTTGTCAACCTCTCCCTAGAGATGGGTAATGGCATCCCAGATAGGTTTATTCCAGGGATACATGCTTTCCTTCCTCCAGCACGTTAGACCTTGGGGTGAGCATCCACAAGCTGCTTTGGTCTTTCTGTGCTTATACCACCTGCTGACTTCTGTGTTGTTTGCTGTCTGCTCCCCCATTGTCTCTCTCAGCCATTCGTGCTTTAGTTCCAGCTCCAACACTGAGCCTATTTTTGGGGAATGTTTTCATTAAACATTATCCCAAACTGAACCTTATTTTGCTCTTTTTCTGCATATATTCAGACCTTGTAGATGCAGGGACTAAAGCTTTCATGGCTTTAGAATGGAATTAGGAAGCAGAAGACACAGATTCATATCTTCTCCCTGTGACTTACTTGCAGTGTGCTTTGGGCAAGTCCCTTAACCTCTCTGTGCTTTGGTTTCCCCAGTGGCAAAGTTGAGATGATTAGCAGGACTGTATAAACAGCTGATTTCTTTAGGTCAGTGGCAGAACCCCTGAAAAAAAATACTCAATTAAGGCAATCCAAAGTGACTTTTTTCTGTTATTTCTTACTAAAATGGAACAGTCATTAATAAAAAAAATAATAATTTGGAGCTGGACAAAATGTTCCATCCAACCTGAAAGACAGCATCATATTTAGCTTTTGCATGTCTTTTATTCCATAGTTTAAAAGTAAAGCTTGTTTTCTTAATAAAATATTTTGACTTTTTTCATTATTAATTTTTCTTTTGGGCTTTGTTTGGCTGGCAGTATTCTCTCCATTTGCCCTGAGGCTGCATTTTCCTGTAAATACACCATTTACCTGCAAAAATGGTACCCAGTTCTAGTACTAAAGCTTACTGGACTCACCTCACAAGGGGGAGAAAATGTAATAGTGTGTGTTTGGGGATTCTTATCTACCTCAGTGGTTTTCAACCTTTTTTCATTTGTGGACCCCTAAAAATTTTTGAATGGAGATGCAGACCACTGATCTACCTAATCAAGTCCCAAGAGAAGCGCAGGCATAGTTTGAAGTACACAAGCAGTTTAGAAAGATTTCCAAGGGGCTGCTTGTGTGTTTATGATGTGACACCTGCTTAGAGTAATGTAATTAGGGCAGGGTGATTGGGACAGCCAACTTGGGCACCATTTTGGGGGGACAAGTGGGGCAAAAAATACCCACAGCCACTGCAGTTTCATGATCATGTGAGCAACCTAGTGGCAGCTAAAAGTTGCAGCTGCCCCTGTGCCACAGCTGCCCTGGGTACCTGGCTGCATTGTTATGCCTCTGCTTACTTTGGTGTTTTGTGGGATTGGGCCCTAGTGTCCAAAGGATGTTGGAATCTTTACAGATGTCTCAAGGTACACTTGTCCTTTACCACAGGGCTTAGAGCAAAGAGGTGGCTCTCTTGCTGAAATTTCTTCCCAGCTTTTCCTTTGGGGAGCCTGTACTTCTTCCTCGATGAAGAGTCTATGGGGCTGTATCCTAGACCCTGCCAGCTGTCCAGGAGCTGCATGGGTCTCTGGGAATTTTGGTACATGGGAGGCTGGAGATTTCTGCAGGGAGGCTCATAGTTTGTAGCCTTGCTCTATAGGAAATGCGGAGCCCCACTACTAGAGATACTCTTAGAAGACTCCTTAAAGACAGTTCCCTACCAGACAGGATGGGAGGCCGCAGATTCATGCTGTTATGTTCATGCCCTAAGCTCTTCAGTCCTTGGGGAGAGATATTTTCCCTTCTCTCTCCCTACTGCACTGCAACTGCAGAGTGCCCTCCCTAGAGGCTGGGCAAATGCGGGGTGGTGCCACTCTAGGAGCTGAAGGTGTATCTATTCAGCAGGGCAAGGGTCAAGTGTGGAGGGTTCTGTCCCTCTGGACAAGGCTCACAAGAGCAGTCAGCCCCTCCGTTGACTATTCTTTAGGCGCACCATAGAAATGTAGAGCGTTCCTGAGAGGGGGAATGTATAAACCCATCCTCACTATGGTTTGCTTCCCCTTCAATATCACCCGCAAATGTCCTTAACCTCCATTCCAGAGCATTATTGAAGATGTTCAATCAGACCAAACCTAATACCACAGCTACTCACCAGCACTAGACACTGCCCCCACCTCATTTGTTGCCCTTTGTTTTTCCTCTTTGTTGACAGTCCTTTGGCAGGTTCTCTGACATCTGACTGTGTAAAACCCAAGCCAAGCAGGCTGGTTTCCAAGTCAGACTGTAAAATCCACAGTATAAAACCCACATGATTGTGATTCCAGGTTTGTTTTGCTGGACACTTCATTGGATAAAGCAAAGGTCAAGCACCCAACCCCAGGAGCGCCCAATCTAACTCCAGATGTAACACAACAAGAAGGAAAGAGAAATGGCTGAAAAAGGGAAGAAGGGAAAGATAAAGGTGGTAAGACACTGAGATCAGAGGGTAGCTCAGTGAGCCCAGGCACAGCATGATGATTTTATTAGGAAATCCAGACATGATACCCAGCCTCTTCATTCTTCCATCATGCCTGCCTCTCTCTAGCAAGCCTCCATGCACTGTGCTCAGCTGCAGGTGCAGACTGAAAGCTGCTTGTAGCTGCCAATGAGCAGAGGAAGATAGGGAGAAAAAGAATGAGCCCCTTTGAATGGTGCTAGAAATGAACAGGGCAGAGAGAGCTAGGGTTCAAGGGAGCTCCTTTTCCACTCTTGGGCTGCCACTGCTCAGACTGTACTTGGAGGATCCTGTGCTCTGCAGCACTCTGGGTTTTTTTAACATAGCCCTAGTCCAGGCATATTGGTTGAGAATTTCCAAAGCACAAGTGGAAGTTTGGTGGACAGCTTCTGTTGACAATTTTCAAAGGGATCAGGGTACCTGTTAGGCCCCTTGAGCACAACTACAGAGCAGAATACAGTGCCCTGCAGCTATGAATAGGCTAGCCCATGTCCCAGGAGCAGCATAACCATGTGTGAGGGTTGTTCCCAAAACTTTTAAAATCAGGTTAGACAGATACTTTTTGAGGATGGTTTAGAAGAAATGATCCTTCTTTGAGTAGGGGGCTGAGCTAGAAGTCCTCCTGAGGTGCCCTCCAGCCCTACTTCTGCTCTATTCTCTGTTTGCGTGGAGCTTCATGCAGGCTAATTAGCCTTGCTGGGAAGCCGATGACGTTAGCTCATTCAGAACTAGCTCAGGTCTCTGTGCTGCACTTTGCCATGTAAACATACCCTTCACGCTTTTGAAAATCTCCCCCAGCATCTTCATCTTTAAACATAACACTTGCAGCGAATTAGATTTCTGTTGGCTGTAGGATGTAATCTTTATAACTTGGGTTAAACAATCTCTGGACAGGGTTTTACTCCCTCCCAACCATATGGAAAATAATTTTAGGATTATCTGCTGTAAGACTCTATGTTCCCAAAGTTCTCATATAGCCCTGTTTGCAAGGACACTGTGAGCTGAATATAAGTAGTTAAAAGGCCAGAGGCAGGTGATGTTATTTCTCCCATGTTTATCCTGAAAACAAGATACCCTTCCTATTTCCAGTAGCTCCCACCAGCTTCGCGGCGCACTTTCTTAAAGGCATAGAGAAAATTTCCATCAGACCGTTCTGTTTTCAAGCACATCAGCCACAAAAAAAAGGCAAAAACAAAAAGCAAAGCACTTTGTCAGACTGCAGCTATTAATCTGGGTAATAACGCACTCTATACAATTTGTATCAAACAGGAAACCCTTAGCCTGAATTTGAATGGAAAGACTTGCTTATTCACTAGATCCATGCACCAGCTGAGTGCATCTGTGAGGAATACTTCAGAGTCTGAAAAGCTAAAATAGAAATGGGCAGCGACAAAATACAAGTTAGTTTTTAAAGTGGTAGTAGATAATAAATGCTGGAAGTAAAATATTGTTGATAAGCCCTTTAAATATAGTGGCAGCAGCAGTACCATAGTGCACTCATGGGTCACTATTAGGGTCAGGCCTCATTGTGTTTTGCATGATAGGCAAAAGGCCTTTGTCCCCAAAGAGCTTACAACCACAATTGAAACAAGGAGGATAATGAATATAACAAACAAAGGATGGCAGGGGAGAGAAACAAAGAGTAATAGTAGCAAGATCAGTTGGTTCGACTGGTTCGTATGTGTACAAGATGATGGTTCTGAATGTTTAAGTGTGTGTATTTTGAACAAAGAAATACCGAAGATCTCTTTCTCTCACCATCTTTGCTTAGTAGAAAGGGTCTTGAACCAGAAATCTGAAGGGTGGGGGGTCACCTTGCACATCCCTTCAGGGTTGAGTATTCCATGTGCCAGGGGCAGCATTGGAAAAGGCAATAAGAGAATTGAGTATAAACATACAGATGGCTCATTGAGGCTGATTTGTAGCCAAAGAGGTGGTATGGTAAGAAGAAAGGCTGGATGAGTAGGGAGGTCAGAGTCACAAAGGATCTTGATGCTGAGGTCTTGACTTAGATGTCATAGAAACTGAGACCTGGTGGATGAATCCAAAGTGGGGGTGATATAGGCCAGAAAAATGTTTTTGGCAGAAGTTGTGCTGTAAGGGTACTGCAGACATATCCTGGTACAACAGATATGAGCAACCACAGGAAAAAACAGTTGGAGAATTAAAAATCATAACCAGTAGCACATGAAATCAGCCATAAGCAAATTGCCATTCACTAGCACAAGGTTTCACGTTTCAGTAGCAGCTGGTACTTTTGTTTCATCCTTAACAACAAACGCTTCTTAGAGGGAGCTCTGTTGGCCAGTGCTCCAGGGAATGGCAAAGCTAGTTCTAGGAAACGTCCAAGCCTCGTAGAATTGTACTTCTGCCTCCAGAACAGATCCCCCCTGGGGGGAAATAGTGGTCTTAAGGTTGGGCTGGATGATCTCTTGAGGTCCCTTCCATCCCTACTTCTCTATGATTAATGAAAGACAGCGCTCTCTCTGTATTACTAGTATTTGTACTTTGACAGAGGCCACGAGTCTGTTCGCCATGCTTCAATATTCCACCTGGGCTTCTCTCCTGGGTGACTGGATGACAAATTCTCTCTCACTCTGTTCTTTTTTGATATTTCTTTCCTGGTGTTCTCCAGGCATCCTGTGTTTGCCAGGTTTGGTGAGATTCAGAGCTGAGCATAAAGAGCTTAGAGTATAGACCCTGCCCTCAGCTTACCTTGTTGCTGCATTGTGGAGTCAGCTACAGAATTTAAAATTCCCTTTTTAGTGTCCCAGATGCCTTGGGCTGGCACCTTGTTGTTGAGATGGCCCATCAGAACCCTGACAGCTGGCACCATGTAAGACACACATGTCTCCCAAACTTATCTCATGGGTTAATTCCTCAAGGGGCGTGAGAATTTGAATGACAGCCTCTGCCGGACTCCACTGTGCTAAGGGCAATGCTATGACCTTCACTTCCTCTGAGCAGAAAATGATCAGATCCTGTTTGTTCTCCAAATTTAAAACACCCAATTAATCAATTTTGTCTGACATGATTTGCTCTTCAAAACCCCACAGTATTGTTTATTGCTCCTGGCTCCATTGCCCACTAGTTGTGGAAAAGTGCCTATTTATTCCATATGTTTCCAGATATTGAAAGTAGATGAACATGGGCTGAGGTGGCTCTGGTGCAAATCCAGAGTAACTGCACAGAAGTCAGTGGAATGACGTTAGTGTAACTATTGGCACCACTGTCACTTTACTGTAGGTTCTCAGAGCTTCCTACCTTCATTACTGTAATCTCATCCTCTCAGACCTGCCTGGCATCCACTGTACCAGCCTCAGTCTGTTTAAAACACTGCTGCTAAGATTGTCTTCTTGGCCCTGGAAACTCACTGGCTCCACTTTCTCTACAGCACATTCCAGCTATTTGTCCTCACCCAGAAAACCCTACACAGGTCTGCACACCCCTGCGTATGTATTCTTTTATCTTCACACAGAGGTGTAGCAGGGCAGCTCCATGCCTTGGGTAGCTGTGGCGCACAGGGCAATGGCAGCTGTTGTGATGCCAAAGGAAGCACTGTGACCAGCTGCTACTGTGGCAGTGGCTATATTTATACTCCTCCCAGAAAGGCAGGTCCAAAGGTTGCTGTTCTGGATGCCCTCCCCCGCCCCCACCCCAGTTATACTACTATCTTGATATGTTGCCCCCACTGTCTACTCTGATCACCTTCTTCCACTCTCCTTTTGGCCACCTCTCCGATAAACACCTCCATGACTTCTCCCATGCCTCCCTGCTAGAGCTGGATGCTCTCAAGGAGGCTTTTCTCCTCTCTTTCTCCAAATCACCCTTCAAAACCTACGCCTACTATGATGCCCACTGGACTTCTCCAGCTGATAATGGTCTTAGGAATTTTGTGGCATGAAAAGACTGCATTGCGTCACTGTAAGCCTGTTAAGTTTGCATGAAGCAAATTACACAATCGTGTATTCTTAGCACCACTCCCTTTTTGCTCCTGTACCCAGCCTCTGTTTGATAGATTGTTGTGTTGCCTTTGTTCCATCTTGCATTGACAGCTCTTTGAGCATGATTTCCTGAGGTCCCTTCCAACCCTAACTTTCTATGATTCTATCTGCCTTGTCTTGCCATGTGTCTGTGAAGTCCCCAGCCCAATGCAATGTACTAGAGTAATAGAAGAAGTCACTAGTGGGAGTGAGATCAGAACCCAGGTGATTGCTGGAACCTGGTTTTTCTTTTTCTGAGGAAAGTACAATCTTTGTCTTTCTCCAGCTTCCTGGCACATCTCCAGTTTGTACTTCCCAGTGGTTAGTGGTAGAATTAACTACTGGTAATTAGCTAATTCCTATAAAGCCCTACAGTGTGTGTCACTCTGGCTTGTTAATTTGTAAGTGTAATGGACAAACCTTGCATAAACAAAGATAACTTCAGGTGGCTGCACTGTAATTGCAGGACAAGGATCCCAGTGTGTGCCCTAGATTCTAGTTCATTACATCTGTAAAGTGGTCTGAGGTCCTCCAGGATGAAAAGTCCTTGAGAAATGCATGAGCATTATGATGTCGCACAAAATCCAACACTGGATTCACAGCTTTGCTTGTTAACAAGGGGGGATCATCAGCAAAGAAACGCTTGTGTAAGGTAGGATGTGCAACAGGACTGGGCTGGCTCAGGGTAGCTGGGTTTCCAAACAGCTCAGGCTCCCTGTATCAAGCACCTACTTGGGAAACAACTCTTTGCAAAAGGAAAAATTCACTTTCCTTTGTAGAGTAACTGAGACATCTAGTGGCTGAATGGAAATATATATACTGTATCTCCCTTTTGGATTTCATGAGAAAATCTATTATTATTTGGGGGGGGATTTTTTTCTATAGTGATGGTGCACATAATATGTTGGGGTGTTCTAGATATACAAAAAAGATACAGTCCCTGTCCCTGGAAGCTCACATTTGAGGAAATAAGCAGCCTGGAAAGGACAAGGCAGTGGGAGATTGCTGGCCCATCACCTATCCTGCTGTTTACAGCTCTTACTTTGAGCTCTTCCACACACCTCTTGTCTAAGTCTTCACTAACCTGATTGATGTGGGAGGTGAGCCCCTTATCCCCCTGACTGCATTGGATACTTTTCACTGGATTTGGAAGGAAGGACAATGGAAATGTAAGGGACGCTGCTTTGCCTACTGCTGCTTCACCTACTGCCATTAGAGTAGACCTGCTCCAGGGTCTGGAGTTTGAGTTTCTGTTTCACACCATTAGGAGCAGTGTTTGTCTCTAAGTAGTTAGGAGGAAACACTGCTGCAGAGAAACATTTTTATCCACAAGAACAAAGATTTGATTTCCACCTGGAAATTGATCAGCTTGACTTGTGAACTTCCAAAAAGCAGCACATGGCCTCCCAATTCTCAAAGCAATTTACCCTCTGACAGATACAGGAGCCCATCACTGAGGCAGCTGACTACACCTATTAGGTTAGCAGAACAAATGCTGTATTCATTGCTTTCTGGCTCTATCAAACCAGTCACATTGGAGCTGTGAATTAGCTTCTGTTTCTCTCAGGCACCCTGACATCTCCATAATGCTGATGCACTCACCAGCTCCCACCCCAAC
>NW_005841835.1:1819592-1846429 GCF_000455745.1 Alligator sinensis
AACTTTAAAATCCCCTCACTCTTCATCCCAGATGCTCAAACCCTCACGTGTACCTGATACACTGCCTGTCCTGAACTATCTGCTTTACCTATTCCTGGGACCAAAACTGGAGGTTCCTGGCTAGAGGGTCTTGATTCTCTGCTCAGGGTCAGACCAATCACCATATTTGGGGTCAGGAAGGACTTTTACCCCATGATCAGACTGGTATGAACTATGGGAGTTTTGCCTTCCTCTCTACCTGGGACCTCTTGAGTGTATATTGACAACATTTTATAAAAGCAAGACACTGGCTGCCATAGTTTCCTTGCTTTACCTCTGGTAGGTTAGGGTGTTAAAGTCTACATTGTGTCAGATTTGATGGTAGTCTTATATAGAGTTTAGATGATAGTTTATATGTGATGGTTTGAATATGAATAAGGATGATCCTGCCTCAGGCAGGTGTTAGAGTAGATGACCTCTCCAGGTCCCTTCCTGCCCTACTTCTCTATGGCTCCCAGCCCAACATCGCCCCGGTGAAGCATCCCCTGGCCACTTCCTCCTACTCTGTGGGTGCTGACTACTTTCTCCCACTCTGGGTGCTGTATACTGAAACTGAGGCACAGTAGCTGCCTTGGAGAGGCCCTGACTGTACACCCAGGCCCAGTCTCAGGCTCTCAGTCACAAGCATGCTCACTGACGTGCACCCACAGTCAGTCTAAAGTGGGTATATTGCCTCATTTCGAGTAGCTAGTGAACATGAAATAAGAACAAATGTTTGGGGGGTGCTTCATGGCTGTGTTCCCAAGTGCGGCACACAAGCAGCATCAACAAGCCTCTCCACCTCCCTCAGACCTCCTCCGTCCTTTCCACAATGCTGCTCAGACCACCTGGCTCCCTTGTTCCTCTAGAGACATCCTTTCCCAACTCAGATCCTTTTGTGGTTCCCTTCTGCTTCTGTATCCTATTCCATCTCTTTGGTCTGTTCTTTCAGGCCCTGATCTAACCACCTCCTACATCTCTGCATTCATTCCCACCTTGTCATCCCCTACCACACCCTATTCTAAATCCATTCCAAGCCTCTTTTTAAATAGCTGAGGCACTTGTACACATGACAATGTCACAATGTACACATGAAGAAAATTTCCCTTTGTGTGGCTTAATGGCATCAAACATTACACATAAGCAAGTTTTGGAGGTTTTAAATTAGTTTGCATCATTACAAACTAAACTACATCCCAATGTAGTTTAACTTTCAACATTGCAACTTGGAACATTGCAGCCATTAGTCAGCTCGCATTTGTTTAATGCAACCATTGCCACCATGTTGAGGGCTGCTTTGAAGCCTGTCCATCAATCTACCCATAGCCAAAGCAGGTGTGACTAATTAAGGTGCCACTTTCACTTCAGTTGGAGCAGGAGCTCGTCTTGCTGCTGCCCTGCTGTTCTCTCTTTGCCTCCCTAATCATACCTCTCTCCAACAGCTTGGCCAGGAGCCTGGCTGTGGTGCTCAGTACTTCTCTCCAAATCTGACAGTGTGACTCAGTGGGGAGCACTCTTGTATGTCAGCCAGAAGTTAAAATTTTGCACCAGGATATTCTAACCTCCTCTGAGGGTGTTTGGAGAGATGTAATGCTGTTGTAGCCTGATAATGAGCGTGGAAAACAAAATTGAATGGTTACCTGGCAGAGCAATTAAACCATGATTGATTCTTGGAAAAGCTACTTAATTTACCATTAGCTTGACCTATTATACCCCACATCTGTGCCAAGTGTCAGATTGGAATCCAGGGCTACCCTCCGAGACAAATACTCACTGACCTGTCCGCTTGTAACTTATTGCATTGGGTAGGGTAAACATGTTGGTCTAGTCTTGACAGCTGGGGATGTTGGAGCTGGGAGGCATCAGTCACACTGTGATCAGAATCCAGACTCTGATTTACAGTAGCTGGGGGCAGAGCAGAATCTGGCCAGATTTGTTTTTTCTTTAGCTCCATGTGGATCTGTTGTTTGGGAACCAGCCCTTGCTGTGATGAGAGCAGAGCACAACGCACAACTGTATATTTCATGTTTTGTTGGCAGGCTGGACAGGGGGTGCACGGGACTCTAATCTATAGGCAGAGCAACAAACAAAACATATATTGGTATCAGATAAGCTGTATCTCAGTCAGACTGCAGTTACAGCCCATCTCTTGCCACCTGATTGAGACTCTTTCCTCCTATGTGTGTATCTCTCTCCCTATGTTCACAGTATGTGCATGCATCTTCCCTAAACACCCAATAACATCTTGCTGCTATTATCTACTGCCACTGTTTCACAGACTAGCGCTGCAGGGCTAATAGTTATGCATTCCATCCAGCGGTGTTCGTAATGAGGATGGAGTGTGTCTGCTCTTAGCCAATTTTGTCTGTTTTGCAGCTTTCTCACTTTGATCTGCCTGTTTCATTCCTTTTCTCTAAAGCCTAGTGATGGGTAATAAGGGCCCAAATTAATCAGACTTACTGTAGAACCCAAAGAAATCAAATCTGGTTTGGAGATTATTGCATGATCTGCCAAGCACTGTCTTTCCCAGGGTCCATGTGTGTGAGCGGCTTTTTTTTACTGTTGCTTTCCCTGTAATCCATCCCTGGCATCATCATTAACATTATCATTATCATTATCATCTCAGTTGATTGGTAGGTGCTATGTGAGCCCATGCAAAGCCACAGTCCCTTTCCTGATGATCTTCATGTTCGCTGCAAAAAAATGTACATACATGAGTGCACGTGCACACACAGACACATATATGCCAAATGTACGTGTATTTGTATGTGTGTGTACAAGTTTCTTTGCAGTGAACAATGATGTTCTTTAATGAAAGGGTTAAAGATAATTCCCCTTTCTTACAAGCACTGATCACTCCATTGCACGCATATGTGTACACACACATATGTTTGTGTGGATGTGTATGTTGCACACACATTTATAATGGAGCGATCTCTGTACCTAAAGGACCTGGGAATTATGTTTAACCCTACAGCTACTATATCCTTTCCCCTCCACCTACCTAAGCTGCTTCTGTGATATCGGAGGTGTGAGGGGAATGTTCTAATCCTTTTGTATTACCGTGAGAAGCAGACTCTTTGCCTGCATTTTATTCTAGCTGAGCATAACAGCTGCGGGGGTCTGACATGATGTCCCTCCATGATCCACCTCCAGTTAAAACCCCAGCTGCAGAAAAATGATGAGATATGGTTTCTGTGGCTGTACTTCGTGGTGACTTTGCATATTTATGAGACTTGTGGTAGGAAGGTCTTACTCCTCATTTCTCTCATCCTGGGGCCCATGTTATCTAGCTTTCTCTCTGCTATCGTAAGAATATTGCTGAGAATATTTCTGTAGATCTCCCCCAGAGGAAAGATTGATGAGTATAACCTCCCCAGACTGAGTCAGCCCTTTCCTCAATACAGCAATTCCTTTCCACAGTCTCACTGAAGCCACAGCTCTGTGGGAGGTCTCAGACCAGAAATGTTGAAATGACCTTTTCCAGATTCTCGATCCCACTACAATGAATAAGGGTGTAACTTTCATGTGTAATTTTCTTCTCATTATAACACTGCTCCTGGGAGCCAGGTCCCTGAGGTGTTGAAAGGGAGCAAATAAGAGAATGTTTAATATGGTGGGGTATCTCACATCACAACCAGAATGGAAATCACAGAGTTAGCAAGGGAGAAAACCATGCCCTCCCAATACAAGAGTGATGGTGCTTTCGTTTGGTGCTTTCTTGCTTTAAGGATCCCAAGCAATTGACCTTTATCACTCCTCTTGGGATGAGAGAGGATTCTGCAGCCCACTTTCAAGGACTTTCTTAATGCTGAGACTGTATTGTCCATCATTCTCTTGCTTACTCCCAATTTTACTCTTTGAATCATCCTCCCTTCTAGTGAGAGCATCTACATCAGATGTTTACTGTGGGGTTGCCTAATTAGTTCCCCAATAAAGTCTCCACAACTACATGTGCACCCCTATTAGGCCTCAGTAAGCGAATAAGTGCCACCATAGGTTAATACTTGTCAACACAAGTACCATCCTGTGGCGGTGTTATTTAGTGCACAGCAACTCACATGCAGATGCTGATGGGGTTGGCTGGGGCATGAGGGTGCTTCAGTGCAGGAACCACTTGCTGGCTAGCCCTGCACTGGAGCTCCCTTGTGCCCCAGCCAGCCCCTCCACAGCACATGGAGCCGGATTGGAGTGGCACTGGCTGGCAGCCCCCTGACAGCCAGGGTTGCTCCAACTTGGCTCAGTGTGCTGCAGTCCAGGGCACACATGTAAATGTGGCACATGGGAGCAATAAACTCAAGCATGAACTGCGCTGGAGTTTATTCAGTCGAATTAATTTCATGTGTAAACATGTGCAGTGATTGCAGATTGTTGACACTGTTTACACTGTTGCATGACCTAGCTAGACAGACGTTGCGCTATCAATCTTTCCTTGTAAATCTGTCTCTTTACCTCGTTTTTGTTCCTCTTCTTTGAATTCTGTCTAGTGAACCAACATCTTTCTAATAACAAGGGTCCCAAAATCAACATAATCAGCTCCAGTAGCATCACAGCTTTCTAAAAAAAACCCTGTCGCCTCCCTGATTTCTGACCTCATGCCTCACATTGGCCTTTTTGCTGCCACTATTAGATTGCCAGTCTTGCTGGCTGTCCATTGTAACTTCTAGGTCTCTTTCAGATATTACTTCTTCCCAAATCTTTCATTCCTACCTGGTTGCCTGTGTTTCAGATTCTTTTCACTTAGGTTTTTTCCCAATCCAGATTTCATTTTATTTCTTCCTTGCGTTTTTAATTTCCTTAGGACCCTTTGCATTGTTACTTTTCCCAGTATAGGGCCATATACAAATGGCATTGTTGTGTAGTTTACCCTCTTTTCTCAGACATTACTGAAGATCTTTAGATCCAGACCAGAGGTGACTGTCAGATATGCAATATCTACTAAACTTCGTCCTGCCATCATTCCTCAGCACCCTTCGCTCGTGGTCCTTCACAAAGTTTTCAGTTCAAGTCAGTGATAATTTCCAGTCCACTTAAGCTTGAACTAGAACATTTTCATGAGAAGTCACCAAATGCGCAGGGATTAGTCTCTTCTTAATATTTGTTTCATTATTTTACTAGAAATATAATTTAAGTTTATAGGAAAGTGATGGTCAGGATCATTCATCTTTTCCTGAAAAGTGGGACCATATTCTATTCCATTTTCCCATTCCTGCCCTCCAAACCCAGTTCTCAATGCATTGTGGAAATAACAGTCAGTGGCAAAATAAATGTATTATATCATTTATTTAATATTAAAAAAGTTATTATCCAGGCTCCTATACATTCCTTAACCTGCCTTTATTCATAATGTATGTTACCAGATCTCTTTACTTGTTAGTTGTTCACAGACCACTTCTCAGGAACAGCAGCTAGGGTCTTATTTTAAGTCCCTCAATGATCAGGTAACAATCATCCCTTCCCTTCCATGCACAGGGGCACACCCCCCTCCACCCCATCCCATTTCCTTTCTCTTCTGCCTGCTGCTGTCCCCAGTATCCCCAGCTGCCCCAGGGCTGAGGGGAGGCTCCAGAGCTCCTCCTGCCCTGCTCCAGCTGGGCTGCATGCAGAGCCAGGTTCAGCCACAGACAGCAGTGGCAGTAGTGACAGGCAGATTCCCTTCCCCTGCACCTGCTCCTAGTCTGGCAAGGAACATCCAGGGGGACCAGGCAGGGAGGAAGAGCTCACCCCCTGCTGTTGCTCTCCTTGGCTGAGTTTGGCTTCCCATAGAGCCCAGCTGGAGTCAGCAAAAGTGACTTGGGAGCATCTCTCTGCCCCTACCCCTTGGGCAGCCAGAGACAGCGGCAGCAGTGGGCTGGGGAGAGGAGGAAGGGAAGGTGAAGAAAGGGGAGGTGCTGTTGTGTATGGAGAAGGAGGGGGGAGGGAAATTCTTTCCTGATTTGGGGACTTCAAAAAGTCACCAGCTGCTGCTCCCATGGCCGAAGCAACAGAGAACAGTGTGTTTGTGTCACTGCACCACCTCTGAATCCACCCCTGAAGAGCCATGAACAATGTCTATGTTAAAATGGATATGCCTTAACGATGCAAGGTAGTGCTAAGGCCGGGGTGGGGAGGGGGAGGAATATATGAATTATTTCTTTTTTCTGCGATGTAGCTCAACTTTTATACACCTAGGGAATGCTGTCCTCAGGGAAGGAATTGAAACCCCACCGATAGTGATATTTTAAGCTAGATTCAACACTAGAAATTATACAGTAGGGAAAAAATCTTGCACTGGCTTTTGAGCTAATTGGGCTCTTCATTCTCTAGAGTTTTTGATTCATGCTTCTTTATTTAAATGTTCTTCTTGAGAGTGGAGTTAAAATCCAGTGATATGGCATGTATCAGACAGAGTGAAATACCACAGCCAGCCATATACCAGATAGATGTGTTTGCCTATAATGTATAATATACTCCAGAGAAAAAAATGTCTGGAATCTCTGAGGAGGAGGAACATTTTGTACTTCAAGACAAAGTAAGGTTGTCCCTTGATTTCTGTTTAGGAGACAGGTGCATGATGATGAACCGTAGTAAAACAGAATACTTGACTGTTAGAAGTAGCTAGGTAAGTGATTTCTTGTCTCCTAGGAAATTCATATATATCAAGATTTGCTTTTATTCCCAGATGAGTTAGGACATTGAAATATCAAACAGTTTCCCAGAATGGAAGATTCCTACATTTTTAAATTCAGAAATATAAAGGGGGGGAAAAAAACCTTATTATCAAACAAACATGTTTCAATATTCTGACATGGGGAAACGAATCATTTTAGATTGACATTTCAGAATTAAGTGTTTCATTTAATTTTGCAATCTCATTTAGATTTTACTGATAGAAGCTCAAAAAAGTTCGGCAAATCAACATTTTCCCCACAAAGCCACATTATCTGAAAGGAACTGATTTTTCACTGTTGTTAAAATTCCCTCAGTGCTTTGCCTCAGTGCTAATTTGCAAACAGAAGTGCTGTCAGGGGCAGATCCAGGGGAGGATTGCACTGATGCCCTTGCACCCCACTTTGATTTCTGCTACACGCAAAGTTTAAAACCAGCTGCCTGGCAATGGCAACAGCATTTCTAGCCAGGCAATGCTGAGAGAGTCAGTTCATTTCATGGCTCATTATGATCAACTTGATCCCTTCTAACCTCTTCATTCCACAGGTGTTAATGACCTTCTTTTCTTTTTAACGTCTTGATGTACCACCAATCAAGCTATTCCTTCTGCAGTTCTGACGTCTGTTAGCTGCTCGTGGTAACACAGCTCTAATTTCACAGCCCTGCAGATTGTTTTTAACTCACTTCAATAAATTCATATTTGTTTTTGCCTCAATCTTAAATGTAATAATACAACCCTAGGCCCCTAGCATTTTAGTAAAGCTTCTAGTTTCTTTTTAACCAAAAAAAAATGTGTGTTATTTTATATGGCATGTTGCACCTCACACTCTCTGCATCTCCATTTTCAAAATTCTGGATCCACCCATGAATGCCATAACCTACACACAGAGCTTGTACTGGACAAAAAATTCCCTTTCAGTGTTAAACTCCCTTATTTTCCTTTGTATAAAAAGTATTGATGGCAAACTCCTAGGCTAAGACCAAGACTGGAATGTTATTTAAAATATCCTCATGAAAGCTTTTCTATCTTTTTGGTCTTCTGTTCTTTCCCTCACTACCCCCCATTCCAGGCATTAAAGAACTCTAGTCATGGCAAAGTAGGGCTAGAAGGGACCTCTAGAGGTCATCTGCTTCAGCCCCTGCACACAGTATTCCAGATGAGGCATGACCAGTGCCAACTAGAAGGCCACTATCACTTCCCGTATCTTTCACCTAATGCTTCTATTGATGCATCCCAAAACCATGTTTGCTTTTTGTGCCACTGCATTATACCTGAAAGTCATATTGAGTGTGAGATCTACCAAGACTTGCAAGTCCTTTTCCATAGCCAGGTGTCACCCATTTTACATTTGTATTTTTGATTATTCCTCCCAAGGTGTAGCACCTTCCATATGTCCACACTGAACTTCATCCTGTTAGCTCTAGCCCAACTTTCCAATTTGTCAAGGTCCTTCTGAATTGCACTCACATCCTCCAACATGTTCACAATCCTTCCCAGTTTCATGCTGTCCACAAACTTGCTCAAGTAGTAAAGTTCCAGTATATGCTGAAGCCATTAGCTCAGTGACACACTGTCCTGACTGGCTCAGGAGTCACATAAGTAGTCAGTGTTAACAGCATATCCAACCCCTACGAGAATTGTGGCAAGCAATCTCCAGTTCAAAAGAAAAAATTACTTGTGCCAAGGTTGGTAGAGGTAGATAGCATGTGCATTTCATTACTCAAGGCTGCAGGAAAAACTCGCCTAACACACACAGTAAAAAAAAGTTAACCTCCCTAAGCACCTTTGATAATATTTTCTGTGCAGAAAAGCAGGTGATACATTGAAGAGATACTTGTGACTTGGGAACCACAGTCTGAGTATTGCTGAATTAGCTAAACCTACAGTGCCTGAAGGGCTGTAATTTATTGCAGCTCCTGCTAGTTCCGGATATCAGGGAGGTTTCCCAATGGATGTTGGCCTCATATCTACTCCAGTGCCATCTGTTATCCTTTGTAGCAACACACATTATGAGCCAGCATAAAGGATGCAATGGGCATTCTTGTCAGACTGTATGTTCCACTTTCCAGATACATTATAGATACAGCAAATCCTCTCATTCCAGCCTGGATCAGATCATCTCATCACAGGGCCACATCCTTCTCTCACTATCAGTTTGTGACAGATGTACAAATCCTCAGTTATTGGAGACAGTGTTCGTGCCCTGAGAAAGGAGTTCTCATCATTGTTATTCTCTGTTGGGCAGCCAGATCCTGTCATTTCCCACTGGACAGCATCCTGCCATAATCTCTGTTGTGACTAGTAAACTTTACCATGAATGGTACAACTGACTCTAATTCTGCTTTGGGCTGATTTCTTGCACTCATTTCTTCTAACTTCTTTTATTCTTCAGGGTCACCCTCCTTTCAGCTCCTTCAAGCAATTTTCAGCAGAATGGAAAGTATGAGTGAGCTTCAAAACCCACTGCTGGCCAACAGCAATGGGCACCTTCATGGCAGCTACTCTTACCACCAGCATCACAACCAGGATTACCCTAGTCACCGCTGCCAGGGAAAACTGTACTCCTACTTCTTTCAAAACACTGGCACTGCCAGGACTCACCAGCTGCTGGATGCCAGTTCTCTGCAGCTGGCTGTAGAAGCATTGTATGGCCCCAACTTCATCCTGGTGAAGGATGAGGCTAACCTCAAAGCCAAGGACAAGGGGGAGAGCTGTGAAACAACCTTTGTGGAAAACAAAGAGGCACCCTCCGAGGCTCCAGACGGGCGAGAAGTACAAGGGCCATGCCTGATGGAGAGTGATATCAGAATCCAAACCGTATCCTATGAGGTAGAGGAAGAGGAATTACAGGAATATGAGGTGAGCTCCTTTGGGGAGGAATATTTGGAGACTTTCCTGCTAGTTGTGTCCATCTGTCCAGCAGGATGGATTCTGCACAAATGACACTGCAAGGGTTAAACAGATAGCATGCACTTCCAGATGTTTACTCTGCATCACTAAAACACATGCAGTTTCTTCCTTCAGTGCCTCTTGATGTGATTTTTGGTGGGAGACCCTTTTGGTGTTGCCATCGTGGTAGTTAAATGTTATCCTTCTGTGAGTGCCTGGCCGGCTGCCAAAGGTTTGTTCCTAGAACGCCAGTCCTTGCCCTGCCCAGCTGGGGTGAATAGCCTTCCAGTTACCCTCAGCTTTGCCACAAAGGTTCAACTTTTTATGGTTGGAAAGTAACTTGGGTTGGCCTTGAACTCATTCAAGACAGTGAGCCTTTGAGGGGTTCTAAAAGTGTCACAGGATACTCCACTTTGTGTGGCAAATTAATACTATACTGTGCATGTTGCTGCATCACAAAACAGCAGATACTAGGGTTAGTTTTTCAGAGGGCCCAGGGAGCTCCCATTCTCTCCATCTCCAATCCCTTCCCTCTACACCCCTCACTGTCTCTCTCTCTCCTTCTAGTCCCACCCTGGCAGTCTCTCTGGTACACCCAGTCTCCAGCCCCATACACTGCCTTGCTCCTCATTTCTCTAGTTTTCTGTATTCAGTAGCTGCTCATATTTCCCTCCCTATCCCCTGAAACGGTTTTACTGCTCAGTTCTCCCAGTCTCCTTCATGTTCTCCCATTCCTCTTCACCTCCCTTTCCATTTCCCTTATTTGCACCCCTCATCCTTCCCCATACCCAGATATTCACCTCAGTTTTCTTCCCTGCTCTCCTATTTCCCATAGTCTCTTCTGTGTCCTTCCCTGAACCCTGCATTTTCCTGTTTCCTCTGTCTCTCTCCATGCTCCCAGTATTTCCGTGTCTCATCACAATTTATACTCTCCTGTTCCTAATCTCAGGATACCTTCCCTGCTGTCAATCTCATTGAGAGCACTAAGAGATGAGAGCCATCTTTATAAGGGGCAGCCTCATTTTCCAGTGCTCGTGTGGTAGCAGTGGCAGCTGTCTTAACTATGGCAGCTGCTTCAGCGCTACCAAACATAATGGGAAACTGAGAGAAGAGCACAGTTTGCAAATTTGTGAGATGCTTAAAATATAAACATGACTCTTGTGATAAAATAATAAGCTCTTAAATCCGAGTTATGGCTGGTTACACACATGTACTCTGGGCCCACTCAGGATTTTCTCTGCAATGGAGAGACTGGGAAGAGCGTACAAGGCTCAGAAAGGTAGCACTATGTAGGGTGGATTCCCCAGGCCCTGCTCTAATTGATAGCTGTAGGCTTTCTCCAAATCCCATTGCTTAGATCCTGGCAAGATGCTCCTTCCAGACTGAAACATGGCTTTCCTCCTTTCCATGTGCTTATGCCATGACAGGTACTCTCTAGGGCAAGATGTGCTCCCAATGGAAAGAAAAGTCCTGGAGACATTTTGCAGAGCACACACCTTGAAAAGATGAGGGAGGGCTCTTGCAACCTTGGGATAGGCTCAAATCCCTTTTCTTTACTTGCTAACCTGACTTGGCAGCCAATTGATTCATCTGGTCCTAGTGGGAATAGGGTATTTTGCTAAACATGACAACAGCCCATTATATCAAAGCCCAAGACATTTAGGTTTAAGAATGATTTCCAGGGAAATCCAAATTCCCCACCATGGACTTACTCTGGCAGGAAAATGAGAATCTACTTCATTCGCTGAATTTTTGTCACAACCTTTTTCTCATCAAACCAACCTCTGGAGGTATAATATTTTAGAAACTCATTCCCTGAATTTGATGGTAAGAAGAGTATAAGAATATATAAAAGGGAAGGAGAGGAAAGGGAAGACCCTGTGAAATGCTTAGAGTGCAGGGCATGGGGGAGATCACTGCACAGATACAGGATGAGAGGAACCTTGGAAAACCCATAGATAGGATGACATAATGGGGCAGCTCAGACTCAGGAAGGGCCTTCAGTAGTTAAGTGACCAAAGGTAGTTTCCATTGGTGGCTTTGTGGTGGTCTGTATTACAGTTATGCCCAAGCCCAAGCAGAGGCTGAAGCCTTGAATGGCCCATAGAGGTATAACTTGTTTTTTATCCCTATGGCAAGTCCCTCTAGGGGAAGCTTGAGTCACCTGAGGTTGGGGAAGAGCACTACATGTCTCCAGATCTTGATTTCTACAGGGTCTTTCCAATTTTTACAGGATGTCTTCATGCCGTATAGCAGGGGCAGACTCACTTTTTGGCAATCAGCCTGTCCCTCTGGACCATGAATGGGGAAAGCTTGCAATGCTTGGGCCCTCTCTGTGGCTGACAGTCCAGCACATTCAACAACACTAAATCCATTTGTTTTCCAGAGTGACTCCTCCAGTGACAGTGAGAGTGAGGACCATTTCCTGATGCTTCCCCCACAAGACCACCTTGGTTTGGCCATTTTTTCAATGCTCTGCTGCTTCTGGCCTCTGGGGATTGCCGCCTTCTACTTCTCCCAAGGGGTGAGGAATCCCATCTCCTGATGTCTGCTTTCCAGTGCTACAAAAACTGGGCTATGCAATGGCTCTAAAACAGAGACCCTGTAAGCTAAATGAACCCACTAGGCAGGAACCAGACAGTATTTTGATATACAGGTACTCCTCACTTAACATCATCCCAGTTAACCTTGTTTTGTTATCACGTCACTGATCTATTAGAGAACATACTCATTTAAAGTTGCATAATGTTTAGTTATAATGTTGTTTGGCCGCCTCCTGCTAGTAGGTAACTACTGTGATGTAATTGGATTCACTTAACATTGTTTTGTCGCATTTTTCAAGAATGTAACTATGAGGTTAAGGGAGGAGCAGCTGTAGTTATGCCATGCCCACTGGTTTTGTTTCCAACCCTCCACCCATGAAAAGAGCCAGTATGCTGGGGCACAGCATGCTACCATCCGTATCATGCAAGTGAACCGGACACTTCATGCTCACCTTACAGTAGAATTTCATTCTTCCACTGCAGCCAATGCTGGACAATTGCCCTGGGGAAACTAGAGGTTTTGCCCTTGGATGCAAAGAGGTAATCCTTACAGTGCCATCCTTATAATACTGAGGGACCTGACTCTGTCCACATGTCAATAAAAGAGTCCTCCTGTGTGGTAGAATCTGTAGTCACTACACTGTGACTTGATAAAATCCTACACTATATCACCCCCAGCTACAATTTGTATGCTTCTAGGAGTCACTAGATTATACCTTATCTCCTGGCAGATATTAACAGCTGACACCGTTCCCAACAAATATTGCTGACCAGATCCAGCGCTGTAACTCCCTCAGAATCACAAAGCTTTGGAGACTGGGCACAGCAAAGAATCTGTTCTCTTGTTACTTATTATAAGGGTCCCTGTATTCACTATGTTTGTGGTAATGACCTCTGATGTTAACTTTAAAAAAATCCAGGCAATACTTTTAGTTCCTTATCTATAAGATGGGGATAATAATACTTCTGAACTTCAACTCTACTGAAGTCAGTGGAGTTACACCAACAAAATGTGGCATACTTAAAAGTGTAAGTATTTGGCACAGTCCTAATTGTCCCAGGAGTGGCACAGTCATTTCACACATCACGCTTCCAAGCTGCACCCACCAGTAGGGCATCAGTGAGAACATGCATCCTGACCAGCTTTAGGGAATGATACACAATAGCCTTACAGGCACACAGTACTATGTCCTGGAAAAGAGGATAGCATGTTTTATCCCAGGTACTTTGGTAGGGTCACAGGAGAAAGCTTTCTCCTGGGACAAATGCAGCATCTATTTAAAAACTATGAGGAGAATCTGGCCCTGGATTTGTCTTAGCTCAGACTGGCTAAGCTCTCACAGGCACAGCTAACATTTTGTTACTTCAGTGTCAGTCCAAAGTACTGTTAATTCACACAGGTCACTGGAGTTGCTCTGGATTTACATCCTGCTCGGACAGAATGTGTCCCAGTCTTTTGACAAAGTTACATGGAGATGGTAGAAAGATGAATAAAAGATCAATGATGTTACAGTTAGCTGAGTTTAGGATGCTGTGTCTGTGAGGGAAGGACAGTTGCCAGCCAATTAAAATTCTTCAAAGCAGCACCTCTGATTTGTATTTGTTTTTCTAATATCATTGCTGCAGCTGGTGCAGGATTATTGTCATTCAGCACTATTTATTGTTATTGCTGGCTCTTTGGACCAACTGTCTCTTAGTCCCATGTTTTCACACAGTGCAATGGGCCAGCATCCCCTTGGTGCTACTATAATACCAATAATAGAGAGTAATAATAACTTGGATTGTGCCTAGTGCTTCAGAGTGGAAGTAAAAATCCCCAGCAGGAAGAGCTGGCAAACTAATGGCTCCTCCCTCCCCACTGTATTACTCCCTTCCTTTACCCAGTGTCTCTCCAGAGAAATCAAGGAACATAGGAAATCAAATTTAGATACTGCCTTACCAATGGTCCCTGGTGCCTTGTCCATGAGCCAGTACTAGTTGCTTCAGCAGCAAGTGTAAATTTTTCTAATAGCCAATTATGAATAGGCTAATCCCTGCCAGTCAGTCAGTGACTTATCCTATTTAATGTATCTTCAGCTATTCTTGTTATTCATATAATGTTGAATCCCCTGTATCCCAAGAGCATATGAAAGCGAGTTCCAGGGGTTATTTTTGCATTGTGTAAAAAATATCCTTTTATCACTTTTAAATGTATTCCATTTAAATTTCATTCAATGCCATTGTGCTCTTGTATCACAAGAAAGAGCAGTGATTGATTTACCTGCTGTAGAGCGTTCATTATTTTGTGTATACCTGCAGTGCTCTCTCTCATTTAATTCCTCTTTAAACTACAGAAAATGTCCTTTCTTAACCTCCCCGCACAAGAAAGTCTTTACAGCACTCTAACTGTTTTCACTGCCCATCTCCTAAGTTTTTTATACATCTTTCATATCCTTTCTGAGCAGAGGTGACCAGAACTGAACACCAGATAAGGGTGAGCAGTCGCAATATGCAATGTCATTTTCTATTTTTGGTATTCGTCCTTATCTCTTTCAATGCAGTGTAGCCAGAAAAGAATACTTAAATTTACATATTCCTGATTAGTGGGCTCAAGATACTGCACTCTATTATCAATACATTATAACAACATAGTTAGTGTCTCTGGATATATGTGCCTCCAAGCATGCCATTATGAAATCATATCACCATCAGAGTAAAGTTCAAAAGTTAATAGAGTGACAAATGATGCACATTTTCAAAACCTGCCCAAGAGATGAACAAAGACAGTTCAGTCTACAAATATACAATATTCAAATGTTACATAGCAAGAAAAATTATGATGGGACTGTGGTGCCACCATCACTGTACCATGAAAGTGCAGTTTAAAAACACAACGTGTCTGAATATGTTTGCCTGCATTGAAATGTGCTCACTCACACTGAAAACAGTTGTCTACACATACCAAATCTTACCTCTAGAAAACAGGCATCAAAGTAAAGGAGTATAGAAGGGAATACATTTTGGGAGTCAATGCTGTTCCCCTATTTTAAACTAGATAATCAGTCTCCAGAGGGTTTGTGTGACCTTGTCTCGCTAACATTTCAGATTATGTCAATAAACATTTACATATTGTCTTCTCTTTCCAGACCAGTAAAGCTGTCTCCAAAGGGGATTTCCACATGGCAAGTTCAGCTTCCCGGAGGGCTCTCTTCCTTGCTGCACTCTCTATAACCATTGGCACGGGGGTATATATTGGTGTGATTGTAGCACTGGTTGCTTACCTATCCAAAAGTGGCCATGTATAGCACAGACCTTCTTGCCAAAGCTCTTGCACTCTGTGCCCAATGGCCAACCATACTGGGACTCAGACTTTCATATGGGGCAATGGACATGATGCTTGCAAGGGCTGTTGAATAGCTTCATCAGTGGTGGGACCTCACCTGAAAGTAGACTACAGACCGTTTCCCATTCAGATGACCAACACTCTACTCTCCTTTAAACCTGGTGAACGACAGCCCCCTAGCAAAGAATTTGGTGTGGGCAGAAAGTCCTGGATTCTGAGACTGAGAAGATCATATTTCACTCTTGGAAGAAGGTGAAAGAGATATTACTACTTCAGCTGCAGAGCCTGGTGCAGCCACTCCCAGTTTCCAAGACAATCTGCCCATGCTCTAGTCCTGCCGTGTAGAATTCTTCCACCTATGGTATCACAACCCTTATCTATCTTTGGGGCACATGGGAAAGAGCAGGAATAAGCCTGTAGGGATTTTATTTGTTGCTCATGCTTTTGGGAGATAAGAGTCACAGTCTCTTTGGAGAAAATGTTTGTCAGGAGCTTGCTCTTGTGCTAGGGAAATCATTCACTATCTAGTGCCAAAGGTCAGCCACTGCCCCTTGAGCTGCAACAAAGCAGAGCCTTCACTACAGAGCAAGCTCTGGGCTTCCCCCTGTGTAGCCTCAGCAGAAAGTTCTGGACTCAGGCTTTATCCTTGTCACATTCTGCTGATCCATGGCTCAGCCCAGACTTTGAACGTCACAGTGTTAAACAAGATGATGAATATTTGTTTGATTGGTAATTACGCACACCGTTTTACATGCTGACCCTGGTTGAGTAGGCTCTTGAGATTCTTCTATATTGTTGTTCTACAGCAACGAAGAGGGGCACACCAGTGCCCTGCCCTGTTAGATTATGTGAAGAGAGAAAGTTAGAGCCCCTGCTCCAAAAGCTTTTCATCTAAACAGACAAGGGAGGGAAGGGAAGCAGGAGCAGAGAGAGCTGAGTGATGGGCCCACAGCCACATGGCATGTCAGTGGCTGAGCTGGGAACAGGGCCCCAGTGCAGAAGGCTGTCCCCTAGATCAGGCTGCTTCATCTGCAACTTTGTTCCTGAGGGGGTAAAAAAACCCCAACAAAACAAAACACCAAGCATTGCCATTCTGGGGAAGCCACAGGGGAAAATGGTTCCCTCTGTCCCAGTGCTTCTGCTTCACAGGAAGCTAGCAACCCATCCCTCAGAACTAAGAGTACTAATTAGGGTGTGAACAAAAAGCCAGTGTTACATCTGTGTTGAGCAGAGCCTATGAACAAGGACAAAGTCCAGAGCAAGGAAAAAAAAATATTTTGAATATGGAAAGGGAACAACCAGTAATGAAGGCTATCCCTCCCCCAACACTGAGGAACTGGGCACTTCTAACACAAGACCCTATGTCACCATAGCAACGAGCTACGGTGATGTAGCTTGTCGCTACAGCAATGTAGCTTGTCGCTACAGCAACACAGCACAAACCACGCCACCAAGGCTAACTGCGCAGCAGCAGGGCTGGACACAGACATGGGTGAACCGGGCAGCTGCCCAGGCCCAAACAGAAAGGGAGCCCAAAAATGGTAATTTAAAAACTATTATTATCAAAATCTCTGGTGAAGGGGGCCTAATACTAAAAGTTCACCCAGGGCCACCAGGAGTCTAGGTACGGTGCTGTGCAGCAGCAAGTAGCTCGTTGATACTGCACAATAGGGTTGGAACAACACAGGCGCAGTCAGGTGCATGTGTAGACACATCCACTGAGTGTTAAACAGACCCTCCATTGAAGTGCCAGTGCCACTCATCCCAGCTTACATCCTATCATTGCTCATTTGTATAGTCAGTGGTGTGCCAGGTGCTTCAAAGACACATGTGAAGGCCAGGTCCCTGCCCCAAAGAGTTCAAAATAAAGGACTCTACCTCACCTTTCACCTTCAGCCCCACTCTCCACCTCAGACCACACACCTTCTGACCCCATCACTTCCATTCCTCTCCTTGACTCTTTTCTCCTTCACTCCCTCACTCTTGTTGTGCAGTGTGCTGTAGCCAGGCTCCCAACTCTCCCCTGGGGTTTCTGGGCACCTTGTAGCATATACTGTAAGAGCGGCGGCATGTTCCTTGATATGTGTATAGTTCAAATGTACATTTCATACTGAAGAAGCATGTCAGTATCTGAGATTTCTATTGTACTTGAGCCATAAAAGAAAGAAGCACATACCAGACCTGTTCAGAAGCTTTCAGAAAGTTCCCATTATGTTTTATAACATGAAAGAGTGAATAAAAGAATGGGAAACAGGAGACCATGTACTAATGATCTGGGCACCAAGGGGGTGAACTTTACAGATGGCACAAAACTACTTAGATCAGTAAAACCTGCTGATGCATGTGGGAAATTTTATGGAGGATGTAATGCAACTGGCAGCAGGGCAACACAGTAGGAGACTAAATTTAACTTAGATTACTGAAAGGAAACACACCTTTGGAATGATAAGCTACACTCCTTTGCATATGTGGACAAACTCTGAACTTATAGTAACTTCTTAGAGGAGAGACTCCAGACTTGTCATGTTCAGTTTCTTCAGCATACCTGCTGAAATATTAACAATGAGTAAAAGTGAACCTTTCTGTGGAGTGAGTAAGGGAAGTCAGGCAAGTGGCTTGGGAGAGACTGGGGACTGCAAATCCCAGGGATGTACATCAGAAATAATTTGAATCAAGTCCTAGGTTGACTTGCATGAAAGACATGGAACTTGGAGCTGTTAAAAAATTCTCATTTACCATTTCCCCATTTGGTAAGACCTCGCCGTTTTCTTTAGTCCCGATTCATAACAAGAGGAGTGGGGTCTGAAAGGAACTAAATAGAAAAAAAAAAAAGATAAAGTAGGCATCTACTTAGTCTGGGTAGTCAGTGCCCCAAAAGACCATGGTGCCATAATCCTGCTTTGGTTTAAAAAGAGAATGGACAATCTCATGACCATCAATAACATTTGAAGCCCAAACTAGAAGATGTGATGAAAATTACTGACAAACCCTAAGCCAGGGGAAAGCAATTATTTCAGGCGGAGGGCCAGGCAAGCCATCGAGGGCCACATGACAGGCAGCCAGGGGTAGATTAATATTAATTTTCTAAATTTTTAAGGGGCCCTGTGGGATGGATAGAATGGCCTGGCAGGCCACATCTGGCCCGCAGACCACATTTTGCCCACCCCTGCCCTAAGCTAATGCCCAGGGAAGTCATGAAGGATCTCTGTCCCACATACAATAAAGCACAAGTGACCAGCAACAGTGTGGGTAGGAGTGCATAATCAGTTCTTGGCCAACCACAGTAGAAAGGCAATGCTCTATAGAAGCAACAGTCTTTCCTGATACATTAAAAACTAAGACACTGCAGACTGAATGGACTAGTGAGCTGATCTGTTATAGCATCTATATGATAGTAGTGCCTAGAGACTTTACCAAAAACTGGAGCCTCGTTTTTATGTAGTATGAATGTACCACTACATCACAAGGGACCATCCCTGCCTCAAGGAGCTTATCATCATAGACATCAGACAAAGGAGACCACATTGCATCCTATCCATTACAGCAGGACTTGGGATCCTGGGGACTGGGTGAATAAATTGTTTGAGGAGTCAAGGTACAAAGTGCTGTATGGTACTGCAAAGCTGACGTGTGAATGGAGTACATATCCAAGTGAAAATCTGGGGAAGTGTCTGCTGTGAAGACAGTAAAGGCAGGAAGACTGAATCTGATGCAGTAAAGACATGGGGAGCCAGAGGAAGTATAAGACACTCATGTGTGTAAGCAATGAGAAACTGGATGCTCACATATGCACTCACAGAACAGGGAGGGAGGGTACCAAGTGGTGGAAAGAGGGGGCATGGAGTGAGGATGCCTGGCTCTGCTGCTGACTTACTGTGTAGTCTTGATTATCTCACTGTACTTCTTCAAGTCTTGGTTTCCTCTCCTGTTAAACTGACATATCTACATTTACCTCCCTCAGAGAGGCATGATGGGGCTTAATGAAGGCAAGATTATGCCATGCTGTTGAAATCCTTGATGGAAAGGGCTTGGTTATGTACATTGTTACTCTGCCTGCTTTGCCTGGGTCTAATCACAAGAGAATGACAGGAAAGATCAGGACATTGAAAGCCTCTCCAGCCCTCTGTATGAGTCTTGCTCAAGGCAGCATCTCCCATAAGGTTCTTTCCTCACAGCAGGTAAGGAGTGAGAAGGTCTTGCTGTGACTCCAAACTCTTGCAGAAAGCAATGTCTGGAGGACAGGAGGGGAAAATATGGCCCGTAGACCAGATTCAGCCCACCAAGGGATTCTATTTGACCTGGTGGGCCTGTGGCCCACCAGGTCCCTTGGCCCCACCTGGCCAGGTGCAGGGGGGCTGCCCAGGCCATGGCACATGCTGCAGGACTGAGGCAGAACTGCGGCTGGACTCAGCTTCCTGGCATCCCCTGCAGCAGTGGCTCCTTCCAGCTGCCATTGCCAGGGTCACCACCACCACCAGCCCCATTGCCCAGACACCCCAGCTCATCTGGCCCATAACCACCACTGGGGGTTCTGGATGAAGTGGGTAGGTGGGATGTCCATGGAGACTAGCCTGGGACCTAGAGGCAGCGCATGCTCAGCTAGGCAGATGGGATGGGGCAGCAGGCGGGTAGGGAACAACATCTGGGAGTGGGGCAAGCAGGCAGGGCCAGGATCACAGGGCGGTGATAGCATGGGACCCAGGGTAGAGCCGCGATCCGCTTCCCACATGTCCCTGCCTGCAGAACTGGCACCTGTCACAGGGGCGCATGGGAAACGGATTGTGGCTCTGCTGTGGGCCCCAAGCCCTACACTGTCACTACCCCATGCTCCTGGCCCCAGCCCTAGCCCCATCGTACTCCTGGATGCTGCTCCCTGCCCACCTGCAGCTTCATCCCATCTGCCCAACTGATCACACTCTGCCCACAGAGGTCCACAGAGACCCTGCCTACCTGCTTCATCCAGCACTCCTAGCAGTGGGTGCAGGGTAGACAAGCTTGGGACAGATAGGATCAACTGCCACCTCCCCCCCACAAGCATGTAATAGCTCACCAAAAATCCCTAAGTGACCCTTCAGCCCAAATAATTGCCCATCCCTGGTCTGGAGCCTCTCACAGCTTAGCCCAATGTTGCTCAGTGGTATCCAAGTTTAAATTAACCAATGTCCTCACCTACAGACTCTCCTGAACAAAGGTTTTCTTGCTGAGCTCTGGGAGGGGAGGGTCTCCAAAATGGCTGTTCTTGGTTAAATTTATTTTGGAACCAGGTGCGGAGTCTGCATATTGTCCCCCAAACTCACATATTCAACCAATAACTGCTCAAACAGCCACCACATCTGCATTTGTTAAGAAAAAAATGGGGCTAGTCACATACAAGATGCAACTGCTTTCTGCTCAGTCTGTTCTCAGGCTGCACATCTAACACAGATCCCTTCCCACGCTCCGCTTCCATGTAACAGCCTATACATGTAGGCCCGGATGCGTGGTTAGGGCTGACAAAATACAAGCATATACCCTGCTCTCAGAGATGTATAGCTCCACTATCTGGCCAACTCATAGGATGTGTGTGTCTGTGTATCTATGACTATGCTGCAACACAAAGAAAGGCTGGAGTCTTTGGCCTGAGGAAGGACACTGATCGACTGCTGTTATCTTTGATAAGTAATAGGTATTAGATTCCAGGTGCTTCTGGCTCTCTATGGACAGGAAAATAAATAAGACCTTCACTCTGAGGCACTGACATTGCTCCCACCAGGAAGCCCCAAGCTACAGGTAAGCTATACTCTTGTATATGCAAATACGTGCTTTCTCTACCATCAACTTTTGAAGTCCCCATGAGCCTCTGTCCTTTGTCAGGCTTAAAAAAACCAGATAAATTACAAATAGATAACAGGTGGGACTGGCTAATTTCCAGGCTTTTAGGGAAGATTATATGGGGGAAGGCATGATAGCATAGTGTGTGGGTATTAGAAGGAGAGGCTGGGCCAGGGTCCTACTGCCCTTCGACATGAGTTTTTCTCCCCACCCCACCTCCCATAGTGCTGTGCCTCTTCTCTCCTTACTGCTGCCTCCCACTCACACCTCATTCTACGACAAAGCCTGGAGCTGGCAGCCCATGCTTGCACCGGCACAGCCCAGCGCAAGGAGCAGCTATCTGGATCCTCCAATGTTTCCCCTCAGGCAAGTGAGGTTCTTTCCCACTCTATTACATAATAGGGAGGGGGTTAGAAGTGGACTTCCTTTTCAGGAGGTATGGGAGGGAGCAGCTCAAGACATGTGGATCTGTCCTCATCTCACAATACCAAGAACAAGGAATAATATTTTCAAAACTGTCTTCATCCCAACGAAAATCAACTTTTACTTGGGGGGGTGGGGAAACCAATGGTTCTGAAGCTCCTAAGTCCCTCATCTCTCCTCTGGCACTGAAAGCTTGCAGAGGAGGCCAGACTAAGTTCTCTGCGTACAGCACTTTCCTAACTCAGCGTGAGCTATCTGACAACAAAAGCCCCCCTGGCCCTTGCTCCTCACCTCCGAGTGCTGGGGAATTTCTGGCTCTAATGCCAACTTCTGTGGGGTGATAGGCTGGGACAGCCTAGTCTGGGCTCTCCAGTGCTCTCTACAGCAATGATCAGCAATCACAGCTCTCATAATAGCCTCTTTTATGAGGGTCTTTTTTATAACAAGTTTGGGCTCCACCAGAACCATGAGGGCCCAAATTTGCTTTCAAATGCCAGCAGTAAAGTCAGTGGTATAGGTTGTATATGCCTGCAGTAAAGTCACTGGTTCTTTAATTACTGCAGATAACTCTGGAATACAGGGCACATACACTGTACAAAACATAGTCAGTCAAAACCTCTCTCTCTTGTCTTTTTTAATTCAGGATACATGAAGAAAAACTCAGGAAAAGGGGCTGACAAAATTTAAAAGTGCTTGCTGCTAATACTCTGCGTCTCTGATGCTCGTGGGAGGGAGGGCAGCGTGAGAGCATCCCCAGGGGGGACATCATGGAAATGAGGAAATTAGTTAGAAACAGCCTAAAGGGAAACATGTGGAAATTGAAATCCATAGAACCAGCACGGAGGCTTCCTCAGAATAACTTATTATACACTCCCAGCATCTGCTGCATCCCCTGGGGCAAAAGGAAGGGAAGTAAAGAGGCAAAAACACAAGCCTGGTTAGATGGCCAAGAGTTTGCTCAGGCTGTAAAAGCTTTTCACATAGAAACCCTGAAAGGAACGGACTGTCTCCACCCATCCCTGCCCACAACCACCTTCACTGCCTCCTCTGCTCCCTGATCCTAGCCTATTCATCCCTACATTCACTCCCTCCTCTCACTCTCAACCTCCACTCCCTTACCCTCCTCCTGTCCAGCACACAGCTCTGTTAGGGTTAAATCTCTGCTCTCCTGGCTGGGTTTCTCTTCAGATTACATAAATCTTTCTTCCAGCTGGTTCCAAGACAGCCCTTCCTCAACCCCCTGATTGGCTGCGGCTCTTCATTTAAAAGAGCATCCTAGCATCCAAGCTCTGTTATGCACACCTTCAACCTCTGCTCCCTTCTCCCACCCTAGTGCTTACTTTCTGCATCTACCCAACCTCACCCCTCAGCCTGCTCAACCTCTGACCCTTTCAACCATGGCCCCCATGCACTAATGTCCGCTCACTCCATTTTTTCCCCCACAACACAACCTCCATTGCCTCCTCCTACGTAACCCACCTGCAACCTTTGTTCCCACACCTTCCTTCTGTGTTGCAACCCATTAGTCTTTGCTCCATTATCTTACACACTTGTCTAACAGCTTCCGCTCTTGTCATCTCCCCTCCTCCTTCCATGCACCCGATCCCTCAATCTCTGCTCCCTATGTATAAAGGAACAAAAAAGGTTTCTTTCTCCCACCCCTAAGCATGAGAGAGATGAATTGGCTTGTGGCCCACTCTAGGGGGAGGATGGGAGGTAGCAGGTATTTCTGTTCCATTTCCTCCTATGTTGTAACAAAATTATTGACTCTTCCTCCCTTCAGGCCTAGGCTCTTCCCTTACACACAGCTGGAGTTGCATCATTTCGGCTAATTAAGCCCTTTCTTCCTATTGCTATGCAGGACAGCTCACCACATTAAAAGACCTCGGCCTTCTCCATGAAATAATTCAACAGTTCAGTGCATTGTAAAGGTCAGTGCTCTGGGCCTGGCTTCTTCACGGTGGTCCTTTCTGTGTCCGTCTGCTTCAGTAGTAAGCTCTATAGGGCCTGGTATATCTCAGATGTATCTGTAAAGTATCCTGGGCAGGGTTGGTACTGTGCAAAGAAACAACAGGAGGGAATTATTTCCTGCAGACAAGCTGGCAGAGCTAATGCTGAGGGTATTAATCCCCCAGGTGCAGCCTAGAGCTTTCTCTTCTCTTGCTGTGACCCAGTATCTCCCATGCTGTGCCTACCTGGTGGCCATTTTAGGGCTAACGTAGAAGATCAAGAAGCAAAAAACTCAAGGGCCAGTGTCAGAGTTGCTATACCCCTGTAGTTTCTGGTGACAGGAGTGTAACTAGGGTGAGGTGACCAGGTCAGCCAACCTGGGCACTAACTTTCTGGGGGTAGGAGAAGGGAAAAAGCCAGGTGCCACCACCACTGCATGATCACACTGGCAGCACAGTGGCAGTCAGAAATCAGGGTTGCTGCCATGTGTTGCAATTGCCCTGGATGACATCTGCATTGTTACATCTCTGCCCAGTGACCTCAACTGGAGCTTTGAGTATTCAGCATGTCTGAAAGTCAGGCCATTGATATCTCCAAGCCCTTGGGAAAGTAGAGATCATGCCCATCAGACACACCCCTAGCAGAGCATTATGCTGTGAGATATCTTCTAGTTTTGGCCTACCTTCATGCCCATGCCACCCTCATGCTTGTTTCTTGAGTGAGTACAGCCTGACCCATAGGTTCTGCCTAGGTCCCAGGTATAGACCCACTTCAGCTGCTACTCCTGTCTCTATACTATCAGTTTTACAGCATGGTTACTGAACAGCCATGATTTATGGGGGGCTCAGACAAGTTCTCATTAGCGTTCCAACAGTTCCTCTTTCCTCTTCCCAGTTCCTTCTGGTCCCTCTCTTCCTCTGCCTTCTACTCCCTGGAAGCTAGATGGCACTTTATATCTCCTATTTTATGTTTAACCTCTTGCTTCCTTCACAGACTCCTCCAGACTGTCAGCACAGCCCCCACCAGCTCCAGACTGCTCTGCCAACCCAGTCCTGAGCACCTGACATACAAATTCATACCTGCTAATATATCCTGGTACCCTAAAGCACCCAGGGTCCTATCTTGGCTGAGAAAGGAAGCAAGTCCTCTAAAAGAGAAAAAAAAACTTTTCCTAAGCCCTGAGCCAGTGTGCTCTTCCCCACCTCCCTCAGTGCCAGCAAGGAAAAAGACCCCTTCAGTCAGAATAGGTGTAAGATGAATGCAATGTGTGTAATAGCAAATGGAAGAAGGGGCAGTCTGCAGAGGTGTGATGTCTATTAACGTGGACTGCAACTCCCAGAAAGCCCAGCTCTTGGCAGGCAAGAGAAAAAGGAAAAGGAAGCTTGAGTCTGGAGCAAGGGGAAGAGCGAGCAGCATGCACTGGAACCTGATCAGCCCTAGACAGAGGAGTGCACAGTGGAGCTGGTGATCTCACTGGCTTGGTCAGCCAGGACTGTGGACGGAGAAAGCTGGACTTAGATTTGGGGGCAGCTGCAGGCTATTGTTTAAGTTCTCTAGACTAGGGACAGGCATTCAAAACCTAGTTTAACCTGCCTAGGTTGAACCAATTTGCAACTGTACAGATGTTCCCTCTGGACTGAGGGAATGCAGGCACAGGCTTGCAGTTGCTCAGGCCAGGTGCTGGGGGGTGCTAAAACGTGCCCTCGACTGCAGGGAAGCTGTGCTGGGGAGGGGTGGGGGGCACGTGGCCAGCTCAGACAGCCTTGGCTGAAACGGCCAGGGAGGGGTTTAAGTCCCCTCTCCCTGTTCCACCGACAGGAACCTGAGCTGGGTCCACTGGGCACTCCTCTATCACTGCTGCAGTATCAGGGTCATGTATGGCCAGATGCCAGCTGACATGACCCCCTGAGGCCGAAGGGGCAGGGAGTAGGTATTATTCCCCCTCTGCCCCCAGGTGACTGCAGCCAGGTCTGCCCACCCTGACCGCTGCCGCTTGCTCTCTGCTTGAGGCAAGCAGCAGAATAAACCCCCCTCCAGTGTCTGAGTGGTGAGGGGGGAACGATCATAATGGGAGCAGCAGCCCCTGTAATGGTTTCCTGGAGCGTGAGCCCCTTCCCAGCAGGGGGCTATGCTGTAGGGCAGGGAAAGCTGCTGCGGACCATGCAGCAGCAGCAGTAGGTTGGAAGGCTCTGGCTCCCTTTGAGCCCTGGTGCTTCCATGCACAGTCCACTGCAGCTCTGCCTGCCTTGCAGTGCAGCCTCCCCGCTGGGAAGAAGCCCATGCTCCCAGACACTGACGGGGGTGCTGCTGCTGCTAAGGCCCTGCCTCCTTGCCACTGCAGTGGCAGGACAGCTAGAGGCTGGCCAGCAAGTAGGGTTATTCCCCCTCCCTCCAGCATCCAGCGGCAGGGGCAGGAGGGGGCTTATTCCACCACTTGCCCCAAGCAGAGAGCGAGTGGCAGCAGTCAGAGTGGGCAGATCTGGCTGCAGTCCCCCAGGGACAGAGGGGAGAATAACCCCCTCTCCCTCAGGGGCCATGCTGGCTGGTACCTGGTTGCACCTGGCCCTGCCACTGCAGCAGCAAGTGGGGAGCCCCAGCAGACCCAGCTTGGGTACCTACCGGTGGGACAGGGAGGGGGGAATTAAACCCCTCCCTGGCCAGTTCAGCCATGGCTACTGCTGGGGCTGGCTATGCCCCCACCACTGGAGTAGCCAGCATGGAGAAGTGCTGGTGGGACAGGGGAGTGAAGTGGGAAATAGACTTCTTCCCTGCTCCTTTTTGGGGCCAGAGTTTGGCCAGGCCCCCATCCCTACCTGTCCATGCTCTGGCTGGGAAGCAGAGGGGCAGGGCCAGCCCTGCTGGGCTAGAGCAGAAAACCCAGATCAGAAAGCATGCTGGGATGCTGGGGGACTCTGGTTTAACTTAAACCAGGAAGGGGTCTGGGACAGACATTGCATAAACCAGTTTGAGCTCAATCAATTAAGTCTAACACTGTATTCAACCACGTTTATCTCTGTGCAGGCCGGGCGTGAGCCGGGCCCTTTTTCGTGCTGCACGCGGGCTGCGGCCAGCAGCCCGGGCACGCGGGGTCGGAGAGAGAGTCGTGACAAGCTAGAATTAGGCACAGACTCGTAGCGGTAGTTTTAAAGATTGTTTACTTACACCAAAGATGGTCATGGTGTAGGCTGAAAAACTTGCTTGAGTTGCGGTTACAGACAAAGACAACACGGAC
>NW_005841835.1:1847362-1848863 GCF_000455745.1 Alligator sinensis
AATCCGAAGCTGTCGTTTATTAAGTCCAGAACGCTGTAGGAGAAATCCAAACATGTATCACTCCTCTTGTGTTCTCTGGTGTAACACTGGACGTTCAGACACACGGTATCTTATATTTCGAGCCTCTGTCGGACGTTGAGGTTCCTGATCGCTGGACAACTTTGGCTCCATTAGGATACGTAGTCTTGGCAACTGACAAGGAGGTTGCTTACGGGGTGATCCACCATTGGGTTCAGCATAATTCGGAGGACGGCGATGTTCTTCCGTCCATATATCTCCAGACAACTGTCTATGCTGTGGATGGTTATTGGAACAGTCCCAGGGTTCCGCAGGTGATGGTGAGGCCACGGTTGTATTCGCTGGAGTGATGTTAGTCCCAGTGCGCATGCTCTGGGGTTCCAGGCACAATACGAAACTCCGATAATGGCCAGCATAAGCTGTTCTGCACTGGTATGTTCTGGCTGTCCATCATGCCATGCGTGGGCCTTTTGTTCGATCAGTCCTGCAACAAGCACTGGAATTGGAATAGGCCAGTGGACGTTAATCGTCACCATGTCGATGTCAGTGACATGTCCTCTACTCCATGAGGCTTGTCTGACCAAAAAGCTTGCTTCTTCCTGGTTTAAGAGGTCGGATCCAAGGTCCACGACCAAACGTCCCAACCACACAGCCAGAGTTTTCTCAGGTTGAATTCTGGATTCTCTACGCAAATCTTGCAGCTTGGTTCTGGAGTGAGCGTAATAGGCGGTAGCACGAACTATGTTTGGTGGCTTGATGACTCGGCTGGTTGATGCTGTAGGCTGATCAGTTTCTCTTTGAGTCGTTGCTGTTGTTATAGACAGGAGGGGCGGATGCACTCCTCCGCTTGACTTTTCCTTTCGCCAGCAAGAGGGCATGTTCGGCAGAGACGTTGCTGCGTTGCTGGGCAGGGTCGCCGAAGACGACGCTGCGTCGATGGGCGGAGTCGCCGACCGAACTGTCGCAGGTTCCTCCGAAGCTCCACCCTTCTCTTCCAGCTTCTCCACGCGGTCTCCCTCTTGTTCAGCACCATCTTTGGCTGGCGTTCCAAGATCCCCTCTCTCAGCCGCTTCTCCGACCGCTTGAACGACCACACGCAGCTGGGCTCTCAAACTTAATTTTTTATTCATTAAATTACTCAATTCTCCCCCCTTGTCGTACCGTAGGGCCACCCTCTCATCCGTGGTGCGTCTCTCTGTTCTCGGTTCTTCACGGAGCTCGCGCCCCCTTAATCTAGACATCACCGCACCAGGGGAGAACCAGTCAACTGGCAACGGCTCCTCACTCTCCCAAACACATCGCCAGCAACGAGCACACTCCCAGGTGAAAGCTGGGTTCAGTTCGATTCGCCCGTTGGGTTGGGTCCAGCGAGGGACACAGTATCGAGGGGCCTGAACAGGACCTGCTCGTCGCCCATAATACACCCGAACGCCGCAGGGAGCAAACACACTTCTTTCTCCCTCGGGGCTCCGTCCTCGGAGGG
>NW_005841835.1:1849286-1874191 GCF_000455745.1 Alligator sinensis
GCTCGAAGACGGGAAGAGGTGGGCGATGGATCAGGTCGCCAAGCTCCTCTGGATCTCACACAGGGGTCTTTACTTCCCTGCCGTGTACCCAGAGTCCCCACGAGATGGATGTGGAGTCCTCTTCGGCTTGGGCGGAAACCGCTCAAGCCTCTTATACGGCTAGCAAGCCAATCGCTAGCCACCACGTGTGAATAATTTAGAACTAGCCAATAGCGGGGAACGAATTTGTATGTGGGTGGCAGGAACTCTTTTGCACCGTGCATTTCTCTTGCAACTTGAGCAATGCACCCTGCAAAAGAAGCTGCAAATAGGCGGGAAACTCGTCCCTGCACCAGAGTTTTCCTCCGCAGCAGAAAACTCCACCGTGCAATGAAGTTGCAACCTGGCGGGGATAATTCTGGTACCGAAGCACGCACAAAATCATGCCTTTGGGCTATGACAATCTCAAACTGGTTTGGGTCATTTTGAGACTAGTTTATGTGCACTGAATGTTTGTTCTGTTACAGGTTTCAACTAGTTTCTGATCGCTGAAACAAGTTTATTTGTAATGTCTGTCCCTAGCCCTTAGGACTAAAGTCTTGTTTGGGGATACCTCCAAAGGTTTGGGGGGGAAGGGGGAAAGGCAGAAAGAGGGGGAATTTAAAGGTGCTGAGTGTAAGTTACTACAGCGTTGATATTTCTTTATTTTTTTTACCTATTCCTTCCCTTTGGCCTGCTGGCTTGTGACCCTAATCCCTACAATTATTTGTACAAAAATGGAAATTTCCCTTTGCTTCCTGTGCCAGTTTCTGGGGCTTCAGAGTTAGCATACAGGACTTCAGTAAACCTGCTGCCTACATTTTAAAAGCCAAGCAAGGAAAAAGAAATTCAGAGAAATAAAACAAAAGCAGCTCTTTCTCTTACCTTGACACCACAATCAATATTTCCCTTCACAGCAACCCACAGAGGAAATATCTAATTATCTGTGACAGGGTGAATTTTCTATTCTTGTAGCCAAAAAAGCAGGTTTCAGAAACATACCCAGCTTCCCCCTTCCTTCCCACAAAGAGCCTGCAGGTGGGAGTGACCACAGACACTCAGCCTCTGGCACTGCTGTCTCTCCAGGGACTGGAGGAAGAGGATTTACAGACAGAGAAGCCAATTAAGGGTGATCATTCAGGCATCAGCAGCTGTAAAAACCAGGAGACTCATTATCGCTCCTCTCCCAGGAGATGTGTGCCATGACCTCCCTGTATAAAGATCTCTACAATAATGTGTACAAGAGCACAGCAGGAAAGGCTAAACTGGCAGATTTGAGTTTAGTAGTCTCTACAAGGCAAAGCAGGAAGAAGCCCAAACCTCGCTAGTCTCTCATGTTGGGAGCAATGACTTTGCAGCTTGCAGAGCTGCAAAGGGTTGGGAGAAGGGCTGCTTAGGTAACTTGGTGAACATCAGGAGGAACCCAGGTTGCCCACCACACAGAGATCTCATGGTCTGGGAACTTCTCCTTCCTGGAGGCAAACCTGAACCCCAGCAGTGACTTGATCCTACAACCAGCAAGGCAGACAACTCCAGTTTCCAGTGGCCTTTTAAAAAATCCTCCCATGTGAAACAGCTGTGCAGTGGGGAGACCTTAGGACACTACCAGGAAGTGCACAACTAGGGCCAGTGTTGATGCATAGAGGTCAGGTTCACAGATGTCAATTCTCATGACTTTTGCATTACTTGCATAGTATCTGGAGTTAGCCCCAGTTCCTAAAAGCAAAAGTGTTGCATGGAAACCTCAGCTTCTAGGTAGAAAGCAGGCTCATATTCCTCATAGTTATGGAGCTAGGCTTGAGAACGTGACCCCAGGGCTCTCCAAAGGTTCAGAAACAAGAAAGGGCCTAAGCACATCTCCAAAGGCAGCATTTGTCTTTAATCTCATGATTCTGGGGGCCTACCACAGGGTGTTTGAATATTGGGAGTTAGCAATGCTGGGTTCATGCTCCTCTAGTTTGCAGAGGTGTGGGTACTGCCATCACAGTTATCACTGACCCAGAGAAAAGGAACAACTCTTGACATTGAAAGAAAGGGAAATTAAGGCTGGTGCCAGGGGCTTGCTGTTAGCTGTTCACCCTCGCAGTGACAGCAGAATGGCAGAGCTTTTCCTCTAGCCCTAGATTTCTTTGCTTTAATGCTACAGCTTGGACTTTTCAATCATTTCCTCCTGGGACGTAGGAACTTGCTGCCAGCAGCCTCCTTGTTGGTTCTGCCAAGCTACTGTGTCCCTGCTGGCTGTGGAAAAGGCTCTGCGGCAGTTTGGTTGAGTTTGTGGTGGTGGCTGAAGTACTCTGGTCCATTCTGTGCTTTCCCTAACTTGCAGTTATTTCCCATAGTCCCAGGTGCATGGAGAAATACAGGCTAGGGCAGGTCTCCATGTCATGGAGACATTTCTCCATTAGAAACCTCAGCTGAATCAGTGAGAAGACCACAACACTGCAGAATTATGTTCCAGGCTGTCTCCCATCTCTCTACCCCTCCCTCTCTCTGTTGGGGCTGTTGCAGAGACTGAGCCAAGGATGTAGAAAGTGGTGATGGCTGAACATTAATCTAAGTTGACACCTGTCACAGACTGAGTACTGTGGAGAATTAGCACATGATGGGGTGCTTACTGCCCCCCACTCCATGGGCCGTCGCTGCCAAAAGGAATCAGGCAGGGAAAGATGCTCAGAGCATAATTCATTTTTATTTATTTGCTGTGTGTCAGAAATGATAACACGAAGAACCCTGTAGCTGCTCAGAATGAGGGAATCTTAATGCAGGAGCCTGTGAATAGCAGCTCCTCTAAAAGGCACAATGACCTCTGCATTTCATTCACCATTCCCTGTTCACGTTCTCAACAGCCTGGAGCCTTTACCATCCCTGCATAAATTACAGAAACTAAACTAGAATCCAAATGGGAAGGAGAGGTACATACGCATGGCACTGGCTGTAGAGCATCTCGTAGGGTTTTTTTTCCTCCCCCAACAAAAACACCTGCACTGTTTCCCTCTGTTCCCTTTGGTACAATAATATCAGTCACAGTTTACAGACTCATAGATTATGACTCCAGAAGGCAGCCATGTGGTAAGTGAGTGTATGTCTAGTTCCAGTCACTGAGCCACTGGGTCTGCACTACAGTCTCAGCCCTGGCTAACACAGGCACTATGCATTCATTCCTCTTTGAATAAGAGCATGTCTATTGGCATAAACATCCAATTTGCATTTAAAATTACCTGTGCCTGAGATGCCACCATCACCCTCAGCAAGTGGTTCCCCTGGCCAATTACTTTCATTGTTTAAAAAAAAAAGTGTTGGCTCTAGTGTGAATTTGTCAAGCTTTATATTTCTAGTTATTAGATCTTGTTATCACATTGTCTGCTAGATGAAGGACTCATTCATTATCCAATTCCTTTTCCCTGTGTAAGTGCAGACTCCAGGCTGGCCCTAACTAGTTTGCCACCCCAAGCTAAATAAATGTTGCCATTCCCCTGCTACACAATCATGTAACCAACTGCTGTGACCAATCAGAAGCAGCTGATTGCTTATCAGCTCTAGAAATGCTGTCTCTTCCCTTCCACCAGCCCAGGCAAATGTCAAATGTGTGTCCCTTTGAGATTCCCGTGTATCAATGGGAAATCTCCAGGTGGGTGCTTTCTAACTGGAAGCTCAGATTTCTAGACAAAGCTTTTGATTTCAGGAGCTCAAGCTAAGCCATTTCATTTTCAGGGTCCCTGCTTTGCAGGAGCAAGTCCCCCATCTTGAAATTAGTGCCTAGATATAAATTTGTTCCTAGAGATATGATTTTGCATGTGGCAGAATTAATAGGTACATTGTTTGCTGATACTTAGGCTACTCAGCAATCCAGATTTCTCTGTGCTGGTGGTGTCACCCTCATTATTTACCATGCCTCCAAATCCTTATGTCAGTTGCAAACTTTGTAATATGATTTAGTTTTTTCCAGATCATTAATTTAAAAAAAACCCACCAATAATTTGAGTTTAAAATTGCCTTTAATTGCTGGAAACACCTTCATTCAGTAATGATTTCCCATTACATTTTGAAGTCTGTTGATTGTTCAGATTTTGTTTGATTACATATGCGTGTTATGTTAATTTTGAATCACTTCAGTTTCTTCATCAAAGTGTCAGGTAGTACCAAGTCAAATGCCTTACAGGAACGTAGGCGCTGCACACCAAAGCTATTACTGAACCTGTAATCGAAGAAGCAGGGACTACTCCCACATGAGAGAAGAGTTCTAACCCATGTGGGAGTAAGGTTCTGGACTAGCCTCCCAATAGTAATGAACAACATTAATGACTGAGCTTAATCAGTTTATAGAAATAAATGTGAAGATGCAGTTGCCTGGACACAGTGACCCACAAGCTCCTTTCAACCCTGTGTTCCTATTTCTTCTGTTCTTCTCTCCTGAGGTAGAGTTCTTTTGAAATGGCTTTTGAGTTAATAGTCACTGGATTGAGAACATAGTTTGACAGTGGAATTTGCATTTTTGTACTTCTCTGTAAGCATCTCTGAGCTGATGCTTCTAATAAATCACTGTCTGTCATACTGCAGTTTCCAACCATATTATGCGTAGATGGTATGAATCCATTAAGGGCTGTTTTTTTTTATTTAAATAATTCTAATATAATAAAAGGCTGTGTGTGTGTGTGTGTAACACTTTTGGGCAACTGCGCATACGCCACCAAGAGGGTGGGCGGTGATTGGCTGTGTGGGCCCAAGTTTCAGCCGCTGCCGGGGAAGTTTTGTGGCAGAGCTGAACAAGCCCTGGCCACCCCAGCAGCAGGGCTTCCCCATGCCTCCATGCCTGAGGGTGAAGGGAGGGGATCACGGTGGTGGTGCCCCCCCCTTCTGCTCAGCCTTGACGTCCCCCAGAACCACTGGCAGGGAGGGGGAGGCAGTGGGCAGGGAGGGGGAGGGAGGGAGGAGAGCAGGGGAGAGGAACCTGAAGGAGGGCCATGGTGGCAGCTGTTGTCAGGGCCGGGTGAGGAGGGAGGGGAGCGGAAAGGGGTTGAGCGGTGGAGGGGGCAGACAGGGGCATGGGGCCAGACACAGGGCTCTGTCCCTGGCCCTCTCTTCCCTCCCCCCACGTCATTCTTGATGGGCGATTTGCTAGTATTTTTGTTAATTGTACTGATTAACCTATCTGTCTATGCTTAGAAGAGGCCTGGTGACGCAGTATGCCTGAGCTAATATATCAGTTAAATCCTTCAAAACATCATCTGTGGTAGTTAATGATGCCCAGTAGTGGCTTTTAACCTTCCTTTCATGTATACCCAAGTGGCTGATATCAGTTCAGGGAGGATAAGAAACACAGTTTCATCTTTGCTCTCCCTCCAAAAACACCTTATAAGAACTGAGTAGTTTTGTAAATAGCTGATATGTTTTACAGCAGTTGAATCTCACAGAGCTCTTGTTCAGATTATCCCAAATTTCTGCCTATGACACATGGCAGATTTCAGACTATTTGAGTCACCATCTGGATTTAGATCCCTTAACATGTTAATGTTTTAAATAGTCAACAATTCTCAACCTTAACTATAGCAGAGCTGCTGCTCTGTACAATAAGGATTGCTGAAACAAGTCATTCATAGGTTGCAAGCCATTATCAGTTATTAACTCGTGCTCATGAAGGCAGTGTTGTTACTGGTGCTTCTGTACACCACACTGGTCTTCCTCCCTTCCGAGAGTGTCGCCTACAGGATCCAGAGGTCCATGTGCATTTTCTTCTGGGGCTCCAGATGGGAAAAGGTCGCCCAGAAGACCCTGTACAAAGATAAGGGCCAGGGGCAGGAGCATGCCAGGCATCCTCCTGTTCCTGTGGGCCATATATGCAAGTACGATCTGCAAACTGGTGACAGACACAGAAGCCAAAACCGCTTGCCTCATGACGTACTTTGCAGGGCACATCCTAAGACACTGGGGGATATTCACCCCAACCAACCATAGACCGTGGATCATGAGAACACCGTGGTTCTACGAGACCCTGAACCAATGCTACAGGGAGTACGGTCTGCAGAATGTGGGTCCGGTGACCATGAGAAAGCACAGGAAGATCCAAGAGATGGCGAGACTAAGGGACATCACATTGCCTGTGGACCTGCTCTCGGGTGATGCATGCCAGGCTGTGTGGGTGTGCATCCACCACAAGGAGCTGCGCAAAGATCACAGGGACCTGAACTGGCTCATAACACACCAAGCTCTACCAGCGAGGGCCTGGAGATACAGAGAGGGGCAGTTGGGGAGACCCAGCTGCCCGTGGCCCAAATGCCACGGGGCCACCGAGACAATCGAGCATCTCCTCTGGCTCTGCACCTGCGCCAAGGAGGTATGGAAAAGGGTAAAACAGATCCGGAAAGTGGTGACCAGCATCAGCTGACTAACCAGGGAAGCGGTGCTGTACAGGCACCTCGTCAAACATCAGGGGAGCCCGTTGCCCTGTTTCGACCAGTTTGCATCTTGCATCAGGAGCACTCTGTGGAAAGCCAGGAACCTCCCGCTGTACAGACAAACAGATGTAGAGGTAGTGGGATACGTGAAAATGGTGCTGAGTGAACTCTGGACCTACTACCAGAAATTGGCAGCAGAGAAGAAGCAGCAAACGTCACCTGGCACAGGGACATGTGGCACAGGATCATACAACGCCCCCAGCCCCCGTGAAGAAGGGAGCGAAGGCAGCAGAGAAGAGGAACAGATAAGCAGAACAGAGGACAGCGGCAGCGGGTCCGCCCGCGGAAGCTGGCGCGAGCAAACCCACGGCAACAACAGAGAGTGCACTTCAACTGAATATGTGACCCCAGAAGCGGGGCAAGGGTGGAAAGGAAGGAAGGGCTGAGCGGAGGGACCGGCACAGATTTAGTTTGTGTTGTGTGTGTTGGGCGCATTTGTGTATATTGTAACAGGTTTGGGTGGCCAGTGGGCCTTTGTATGGGAGTGCGGATGCGCAGGTGCGGATTTCTGTAACAGGAAAGGTTAAATCCATATGTTGGTGTAATAGGTAGAATGTAGATATATATAACCTTATATATAAAGAGACATATATTTTTACATGCACACAAAAAAAAATCAGTTTCCACTGAGGAACAAACTGATTTATAACATCTTAATAAACTGCTACATGGTATACCATTCAGCATCTCAAGCTTTAAAAAAAAAAGATATTTACAGTATTTCACTTTACTCATTTAGTTTTATTACAGTGATCATCCTATTAATTCAGTCAGCTGATATCTGTATTTACCCCTAAAAAAATAATTTTATCATCTGGTCAAGTGTTGCTCATCCTTATCTGTCAATATTAAACAGATGTTAAGTGTTGCAGATATTTTTGGTCATCACTTCATGATCATTATCAATGTGACAAATTCCCATTCATTAAATAGTTGCTTTTATTGCGTGTTTGATATTGGAGCTTTTATGCTGGGCATTGTTGCATTGTAAGGCAATGGTCTCCACCTTCATTTCAAGCAAATTGGTCACTGACATTTGTTTACCAATGCATGTCTTTGTGCTCTGGCATGTTGGAGACATTTTGGTCCTTTCACTATTTGTTAACATTTTCATTAATAAAAACAGTTGCTATGATGTCTGTAAATCCCCACTGTTCTTTATCAAGTCAAAGTCCATCTCTCTAATTGCTTTGCTTTGACCTATATATCAGTTATAGCACAAATAATTCCCAGAATGCCCTTGCTAATTAGTTCACCTACTGATGGATTTTATTATACAGACTGTTCCCCTGATGTTCAATTACCAAGTGACATTCTTTTGTGGATCACATTATTCCAGAGAGGTTTGAATTATGTTGTCTAGCGCTGCCATCACCTTAATGATCCTCCTGGATGGGATTCCAAGTTTCAAGAACCATGGGTTTGTCATGAGCACTACTGTACAAGAGTTTATCCTTGCAGTGTTCTGTGCAATGCCACTTCTTCCCAGGAAATCCTTGAAGTGGACAGTGCAAGGAGACAGGGACAAAGTGATAGGCTAAGAAGAGGGTATTTGCAGCAGCATTCAGAATAGATATGGGTGGGACAAGATTGCATCGTTAAGGTCAGAGTACAGGATGTCACAGTAGTCAAGACACAGGAAAGAAAAAGGAGAGCCTGGGTGAGATCATTAGCTGGATCAATGGATAGGAAATGCCATATCTCAGAGACTTTATACAAAATGAATTTGAAAACCTTTGACTCAGGCCATTCTCCAAGCCCTCTCACCCAGGCTTTGTCTAAGGTGGCACCCAGGTTACAGGCTCAAGTGGCAAGATTGATGCATTGTCTACAGAGCTCAAGAAAGAAGGTAGCAGGTGGGCCTGGATAGGAAGATTCAGAGCTCTGCTTTAGCTGTGTTGAACTTAAGTAATATCTGAGCATCTCTGACAAGAAACAGGCCAAGATTTTAATTTGGAGAGAGAGAAGATCTGGAGCTGTGCCTGTGTCAGTTATCAACACAGAGATTATAACTGGACATGTGTTTGAAGATGAGATTACTCAAAAATAACCTGTAGAGAGGGAGGAAAACCAAAGATGGAGCCATGTGGGACCCCAAGGGATCGATAAAGGGGGTATGAAGATGATTTTCTGAAAGAACAGTGAAATAACAATCAGATATAAGAGGCGGCCCAGGAGAGAATGGAAGCTAGGAAGCCAAGGACAAAAGTTCAAGAAGAGCATGGTTGACTGTGTTGAAGTTGGCTGAGAGTTCAAAGAGGATAAGGCTGGAGTACTGGTTCTGAGATGTTGGCAAGAAGAGGATGTTGGAGATGCCTAGTGGTGGCAGCTCTATTTCAAAATGTGGCCCAGTCATTTGTCCCTGCTAGAGACTGAATCCACCCCTGGATTGCCTGTGGTTTGACAAATTCTGTTCTATAATCCACTCGAGCAGCACATGGTGAGGTTGATGCCATGTTCTTCATTATCAGGCAGCATGGACTAGCTCCTCTGGCAGGGAGCAAGCCTGTTGCCATGTGCTGTACCAGTAGGCAGAATGGATCAGCCCCTCCTGAAGAGTCCTATGCTGTGTAGGGAGCATTAACAGGTAGGAGGAATCAGCCCCTTGTGGCACGATGGAGTCTAGTCCCATGTGCTGCATCAACAGACTCTTATCTCTCAGTTCCGGCACTGAGTCTGGCTGCTTGGAGTAGCATGACAGATGTGGATGAATGTGAATTAAGCATGCTAGTGGTTGAGAACAGCCCCTAAATCACAGACAGGCAGGAGAGCTCCTCTGTGTGGGTTTTACAGCCCCCCAGCTTCTGCATTTTAATCTCCTTTTACTGTTTTCATTTCCTTCTTTGCTGGGGTTGGTGTTTTTAAGCACCAGCCCGCGAGGGATTTCAGGTGACACTTGAACTAAATCTTATTCCACACATGTGAAGGGTGAGATTTATTGGGCCAGGTTTGACAGCTAAGTGAGGAGCAGCTGGGGCTGTTTGAAATTCATCTCTCTCCCGTCAGCTCAATGAGAGTTCAGTGTGACTGGTATAAATTGTATGTTATGTTTTTCCCCCCAATTAGACTCCACTCAGCCACAAACTACCTCAATAAATAAAAAACACCCACCACTGATCATTAACGCCAAGAATACTATCTCTGTTTGTGTCCCTCTGGACTGGCTGGGCAATAAAACAACATCTTGTTAAAGAAATGGGGGAGGGAGACAAACTGATTGAGCTGGGGAAGTGGAGGATGAAAGCTTGGACAGAATGGAAGCCAGAAACCAGGATGCAGGGAATTGGAAACCAGGGAGGTTGAGCAGGGGGCTGAACTAGAAGAGCTCACATAGTCCCTTCCAGACCTACTTTCCAATGCTCTTATGGTGAGTGTGATGCTGGGACAGGAAAACGGGAGCATTTCCCTGAGACCAGCCATGAGAGTGAAGATTAGAAACCAGCCTGAGAGGCTGTAAACTAAGATGTGAGCTAGAAATGAAAATTAGGGGAGAGATAAGAAATGGATTTGTGAGGCTGGAATCTAGGATGGGAAATTTAAAAAGAAGTCAGCACCAGAGACCGCAAATGGACACTAGCCCAGGGCTTTCACGGATTGTAAGGCCGGAAGGGACCTTGGAAGATCGTCTGGCCTAATGGTCAGAGGAGTCCCCTGCAGTTCTCATTGAATATAAGGTTCCTTTTGACTTTCTGTCCTTCAAGGCTGAGTAGTATTGCTGTGTAGCCATCTTTCAGCTGCTGCGTTCCCCTTTCCAGGGCCCAGGAGGGGAATTCCTACACTGATATGTACAATGTTTATAAAGCACTTTGGGCATCAGCAAATGAACAGGAAGTGATATTTTATGAAAGGGTGAGGGCAATGACATTGTGGAAATTATTAAAATCTAGTGCTGTAATTCCTCAAAATTAATATGTTTAGTATGGATAGAAAAAAAATCTATACAGGAGAGGAGTAACGCAGGAAAGGGGAGAGAAGGCCCTCTATGTTGTAGCAAATGGGTAGTAATGTGATAACACGTGGCAGGGGGAATTTCAGCAAAGACAAAAGGAGTGTGAAGTAAAAGAAGTGCAACCTTGGCTATTGGTTTCACATAACCCCCTGCCCAAGAGTCAGGAGTACGAGGTTCCTGCATCAACTTTTGAGCAGTTCATAACTGCAGGGTATTATTCTCCTGCCAGCTTTTAACCATCTTGCCATCTGCTGGGTGACAAGTGCAGGTAAATAAGGATCAGCAGAGAGGCTGTAGAGAGGACAATTTTATGATCCAGAAAATGGAGAATTCAGCCGGAGGAGAAGACCTCTTTGATTTGCTTCTTGCTGAAAGAAAAGAGTAGTTAGAGTGCCACCGAACCAGTGACCAGGGGACCCAGTAACTAAAGGAGAGACCCTTACAAGCCACCAGTGTGCAAGGCAGGTGGGGAATCCAAACAGTCCCTAAAACTGGGTTAAAACTAGCCACATCTAGCATGGCTGGGTTAGATGTGGCTCAGGAACCTGTCAAATAGGACACACGTTGACAGTGGAGGAGGATCAAACAGTCATTCAAACAGGAACTTGCCAAAGCTGGAGCTGATACTGGCAAAGAGGCCAAAAGGAAAGAAATGTGTTTAATACATGTATGAAGCAGAAAGAAAAATGTTCAAGAGGCATAAGGCCTGGTAATGTAGCAGGCAAGTGTGTGTAAGGGAGAAATTAAGGTTAAAAAATGTCTGGTGTGCTACTCTCATCCTTTCTTCTAAGGCAGCGGTTCCCAACCCCAGGTTGCAACCCAAATGAGGATTGCAGGGGCAATCCCAGCGGCACCACACAGGAAAGACAAGCTGTGCCACTTGCTGGGAGCTCCCCCACCCCCGGGCCACCACCGCTGCACTCTGGTCGCAGTATCGAGGCACAGAAAAAAATGTTGGGAAATGCTGCTCCCAACAGGTGGGGCAGTTAGGAAGGGAGAAAGTAGCTGTGAAGGGAATAGTAATATTGTGAAGAAGCTACAGATGAAGAGCAGCTGGGTGTAAGGGTGCCTTTCTAGAGAGGTAGTTCCTGACAGGGCTAACAGGAAGGAAAGCTTTGCCTGGAGAGTGCCATGTGGGGGATTTCAGGAAACCAGGGCTGCTGAGAACAAGTCCGGGACTAGCATTAAAGGGGGCTCTTGATCCCTGTGCTTGGACCCTCTTCCCCATCCTTCAGACACACGGCTGGGGCTTGTACTGCTGGGACATTCTCCTCCACAGCCAGCCTTCACCTGGGACAGCTCCATACCAACTTGCACCATGTACCATCTTTTGTCTCTGAACCTCTGCCTTAGCCCCTCCTGCTGTCTTGACTGTGCCCCAACTGGGACCAGGTGCTAAGGAACCAATCTTCTTCTGAACAAGTTCAGATTTGCTGATGTTAGACTTGAAAAGGGTCAGATATTAAATCCCAAGTGAAACATCCATGGAACTTTCATAGCCCATGTTCGTAAGTATGTTGTAGGCTGGCAGGGCAGGGGTTAACCCTAGTGGTCCCCACTCTCTGTGACATCCTGCAAAGCTCAGGAGCAGCTGGAAGTGTTTGCACTTTCCTTCTGAGGTGATGAGCCTGGGAAGATGTTGAAATTAAGCTAGAAACAGATGCTACATTTGTGCACAGACAAGTTGTGTGTTCATCCCAGAACAGAAATATTCCAGGATTGGTATGTACGCACATCACCCTTAATCAGGGTTTACTGAGTGGCTGAATGCACTGCCACTTTTCAGCCATTGATTCAAAGATGTCATCCCAGGAAAATCATTTAGAGGTAGACAAAGGAGGTGATACTTCCCCTCTATCGGGTGCTGGTCAGACTGCAGTTGGAGTACTGCGTGCAATTCTGGGCGCCGCACTTCAAGAGGGATGCGGATAACCTGGAGAGGGTCCAGAGAAGGGCCACTCGTATGGTTAAGGGCTTGCAGACCCAGCCCTACGAGGAGAGACTAGAGAAGCTGGACCTTTTCAGCCTCCGCAAGAGAAGGGTGAGAGGCGACCTTGTGGCTGCCTATAAGTTCATCACCGGGGCACAGAAGGGAATTGGTGAGGTTTTATTCACCAAGGCGCCCCCGGGGGTTACAAGAAATAATGGCCACAAGCTAGCAGAGAGCAGATTTAGATTGGACATTAGGAAGAACTTCTTCACAGTTCGAGTGGCCAAGGTCTGGAACGGGCTCCCAAGGGAGGTGGTGCTCTCCCCTACCCTGGGGGTCTTCAAGAGGAGGTTAGATAAGCATCTAGTTGGGGTCATCTAGACCCAGCCCTCTTTCCTGCCTATGCAGGGGGTCGGACTTGATGATCTATTGAGGTCCCTTCCGATCCTAACATCTATGAAAATTGTTAGCACTTCTTATGCTGAGAACCTTTTTTAGTATTTATCCCAGTACAACGGACATGGATATCTGAACAATGCTGTTTATCCTGGGGCAAATGCAACATCTGTTTGTCATCTTAGCATAGTAGATCTCGGAGAACTACTGCTCTAGGACAAAGCCCACAGGGCACATTAGCTGCTCCATGTGCTGAACTTGAAGGGAGAAGAGACGGGCCGGTCACATAACCATGACGGCAGCAATTCCAGTCTCTTCATCACAGGACAAAGGACTGCAGCCCTCCAGCAGCCCTAGTATAAGAGCTCCATGCTGGCCTGCTCTAGAAAGAAGTCTGAAGGAGCCTGTGCAAAGGAAGAGCTGCAGGAGCTGGGAACTGAATCCACAACTAGTTGGTGTGGAAAAGAAATCTGTTTTTCACATGTTTCTAACCAGATGGTGATTAAATATTAAAATAGCTTAGCTTGAGGGGTTGGGCAGTCTCTGTCATTGGGTGGCTTTTAAGTGTGGGTTGGATAAGCATTTGCCTGGGATTGTTTGGACAGGAACGCACCTGCTTCAAGCAAGGGGTTGCATGAGCTGACCTCCTGAGGCACCTACCAGCCCCATTTTTCTAGGAACTGTAACACATCCAAACTTAAATTGTGGGCTCCATTGTCCATCCCCCAATACCCCCTTTATGCTGGCCCCCGGGAAGACAGTGTAGGGCAACCTGGGCCACATGGTTCTCCCCCTTCCCTCAGAGTCTGCACAATAGGGAGTGTGCAGGGCTGTGGGTAGGGGGAAGCACCAGTTTCTGATTAAAGGGATTATTAGTTTTCCGTAACATATACTGCAAGGTGTCAATGACAACTAGAACTTAGCAGGGTCTAAAAAGGCTCAGACAGGGGCAGTGGAGCCATCCCCAGTGAGGATTAGGCATATTATCCTCTTGCTTCAGAAGCAAAGCAACCACTGACCGATGGGAGTTGAGAACAATCTCCCCTGTGAGCATAATTGTCCATACTGAATTTCTTGGACGTTCCTCTGAAGGCTCTGATCACTCTCAGAGACAGGTAAGAGAGGCAGACGGAGTAACTGGTCTGGTCTGCAGTGGCCAGTCCTGCATCCTGATCTCCTCAGCGAGACATAGCTCTGCTGCTGAGCAGGCTCTGCCTCCAGATCTGCAGAGTCTGAACCTGGTGAACCTGGACATTGTCAGTACGAGCACGGCAAAGCAAGCGCTCTCCTACGCTGCCTTCCTCCAGCTGAGGGAAAAGGCCACTTAAGAGTCTGGCTGCCAATTTCACAGCTGCTGTTACAACCACTGCTGCTGAGGAAAACAGCTGATCTCACAGCCTCCAGGCACAGTTTACCGACATGGATAATCATTCTGGAGTAATTACCAGCTTGCTCCCTTGGAGAAATTCACTGGTGAGAAGTCACTGGGAGCTAATTACTCCAATTACTTTTCAACACACACAGGCCTAGTGATCAAGAGGCAATTAAGAGTGTACAGTAGTCCATCCCTTCACTGAATTCTAGATCCTTCCCTGCTAGAGACCACATGTCTCCATCCTCACTGGTATGTGTACCTCTGGGGGTACGCGCGACACAGGCAGGGGGTACACAGGTACCCCAATGCTCTGTCTCTCTTGCCCTCTTTTCCTCGCTCTCTTGCCCTCTTCCTCTCTCTCTTGCCCCTTCCTCCTCTCAAAACTATGGCAAAAAATTTGGTGCAATTAAAAAAATTAAATTCCCCAGTAATAATTTGGTGTGCCGTGCTTTACGTGGCACTGGGTTCAGCTCTCCTTCAGCCAATATCACCTCTAGCCCAGGTACATACTTGAGTTGTGCGTCCCTGGTGTGAAAGGTGGCAACCCTACCCACACGATGTCATACACAGCCGTTCTTCCAACATATAGCACACATTAGTCTGTAAATATAAAATCCCCTGGAAAATTGAGTGTTGGGGTACTTATTAAAATTTTCAGAAGTTAGGGGGTACTTGCTACTTAAAAGGTTGAGAAACACTGGCATAGAAGATAGAGGAAGGCAGGACTGGGTAAGCCTCAGACAGTGAGCTGCAGGTGTGATGGGAGCTACCAATACTGCCCTTGTTTTTTGGTAACATTTTCTGAGTAGCTGTATGATTCTGCTAAGTTCCCCATCAAGGCAGCAGAGATTTCTGTTCTGTTGCATTGCTACCATTAAAGCCTGAATTCTCCTCAGTTGTGGTAATCTCATCAATATCAGACTGACTGAAGCAGAGAGGCTGCTTTGGCCTTCTCATTCTCCAAGGGAAGAAAGGCACTGGGGGCAGGGGTGTTGCTAGCAAAGACAGGGCAAGCAGTAGAGATAAGTCCCTTGGATCTGAAAACAACACCCCCACCCCCCGCACCTTTTCCCATGGCCTCCTGTCTACCCAATCTCAGTGCTGTGGCAAGGAAGTTTGGTGCCCGGAGCAAAGCCCACAGTGGCAGCCCACCCTTGCCCTGAGCACAGATCCAGGGGTACATTCCCCTGGCCCATGCTTGCCCGGGAGGGCATACAGCAGTAGGAGCTGCCCTCCCCCTCTCCCTGTGTGCCCCCCCCCCAACCCCTGTTGGCGCCCCTTCGCTTCAGTGCCTGGGGCAGTTGCCCTGCTCACCTCTCCCTTGCTATGGCACTGCCTGATCTGCACAAGTGCAGATTTTCCTACAGGTTTTCCTTTAGGTGACAGGAGCAGGAACAAGCTAGAACTGCCTTTGCTACTAGGAGGCCACTGAGAGCAGAAGAGGGTGGGACCTGCCAGGTGCAACAGGAAAGGTGTGAACCCTGTGAAAACAAGTAAAGGGGGACAGTGTACCACAGGCCCTAACCAGGGCCACTGTGTGCTCTACAAAGGCTCTGGAGAGGAAGAGCAGGTGTGTGCCCTTTCCCCCAGACAGGACTGTCTGAGCTGATCTAGGGCCTCAAGAGCTGTAGGGCTAGGGCTATAGTGTAACCAATACTAGCAGGGCCACTCACTTCGGGCTCTGTACTCTCTTATTTCCCATCACTACAGCAGCCAAAGAGAAGTGGAGCTGAATGGGAACACTTCTTACAGGCAAAGAAAAGAAGGGCGCTCTATTTTTAGCACAGGACGGGGAGAAGGATGTGCACCTCACCTCATTCTCCCTTCCTTTAAGCCCAGGCTGGTATCCCACTGCAGTCCCATTAGAAACAGCCTATTGGCCCCATCAGAGACAGCCCCTCAGGGCTAGGTCCTAGAAGATATCGGGGCAATCTGCCCAACCTCAGACTCTTTGGACCTGCAGTCACCGACCCATGAACTTCCCTGTATGAAAGACCCAGTGACAGAGCAAAGCAAGGTGGTGTGGGCAGTGTCCCAGTGATGAGGGGTAGCAGAGGGTTCCCAGGGGAAGAAGTCTGCAGGCTTTTCTGTTTTCCCCTTATAGGCAGACATGAGTGTGGGGAAAGGATTGTCCTATATGCTGGGACCACCTAGCAGGGAGCTGGCTGCTTCAAAATTCAATTACAGGACTTCCACAGGCTCACTGGACCAGAGTGCCACCTGCTGGACCCTGTCAGATTTCACCAGTTCTCTCCAGAAATAAGAAACCAACAGGTTCATCATCACATTTCCAGCCTTTTACTGGATTTTTTAAAGGGGAAGAAAGAAAGAAAAACAGATTGCCCTCACCCAACCCTTTGCAAACTGTACCCACACACTTGAGAGCTGCTTGTTCTGATGATGTGCATGTTCTGGGCTGTAAACTCTATGGTGCAAGAGCCATCTCTTCACCTTTGTTTATGCAGTACTCAGTGAACAAGACCCTGAGCATGAGAGAGGCCTCTGGGTACAAGTGTAATGTAAGTGCCAGTACAGGTGCCTTCACTTTGCACCTGTGAATCAGTGCAGCATAGTAAATCCACAGACCTCAGGTAGCCCTGCATTGGTGAGGGTCTGCCCTAAAATGGGTAGGAAACCTCCTTTCTACCAGGTACCAAGGCAAATCCCAGCTCCCATTTTTAGTGCTGTAAGAGAATTGGGACTGCCTTGCCATGCAGTTGCCAGGGCCTGATCCAGCTTCTAATCCAGCCTGTAGAAAAGTTATCACTGATCTGAATGCAGACCCAACTGCTTCTTGGGTCACCAGCTTTGGATCTGGTGCAACCCAGTAGTGGCCTGCAATTTTTATTCTTTGTCTCTGTGGTCTGGGAGGCAACACTACTTCATACTGGGACAAAAACAGATTACTGTGATCTTTGATTCTGCCTCTTGTTAGGTGCCCAATAACCATTCACCTAAATGAGGCAATGGAAATCGGTGCATTTCTTGGCACACAAATATTCAGAAAGCATAGAGCTGCCTTGACAACTGCCTCTCTCCTTGCCAGTGCTCAGGACAAAAAGCAAAGGAGCACAAAGTGCTGTCTTCCTCCTAGAGGCGATAGCACAAACTCAAGGGACAGTAAGGTATACAGCAGCAGCATTTGTATGGGGGAGCAGAGAAAGAGCACTGGTCCACTGCTGCCTCCACTGGACTAGGAACATAGCACAGGGTAGGCAATTAGGGCACCAGAATAGCATCCCCTCCTCATGCAGACATGGGCAGAGACCTACACTGCTGCTGTAGCAGCAACAACAGGGCAGGGCAGACACCACTGCAGCAACAGGTAAGATTCCTGCCCAACCACACACCCTCAGCTCCTGGCACCTCCTCCCCCCTAGAGCTCAGCAGCAACCTCCCAACCCCCCGCTCCTCGGGTCTCCTACAAGGCTTGCCCAGGGCACAAATACTGCCTCTGCACTGGACCCTGGTGAAACAGAACTTTGCAGTTCAGGAGATTGCACTGGCATCAGATCTGCTTTAAAACAAAACATGAAAATAATGAATAGTACTGAGGTAAATAATTGGCTAATAGAGGATGTTTAAGAAAATAGGGAGAGAGACAGACACCAGACAGGCATGGGAATGGATGGGCCTTTATTGCTTTAAGTTCCTACAAGTCACACATGCACATTCACCTTCACTATAGGCAGGGCTTTGCAGCGCAGCCATACGGAGACATTTCTCACATTCACAGAGCAAGATATGCTGGAAGTAGAGTTCACCCTTCCCATTTAGGCCAAGGGTACTGTCTCTCCACCCCACTGCAGCAGTTGGGACATCTGGCTAGCCTCCCTTATGAAAGTGGTACTTGTGAAGAGTACAAAAAGGCATGTATCCACTGGGAGAGGGCATGTAGGCAAGAGAAGAGAATTCAGGGATGTCATTTGTCTACAAAGCCTGAAAGAGACAGGCTTGGATAGCACAAGTCAACTAGGCCCCTATCTACATAGCTGCAATCCTTCCCAGTGGGCAGATTACTGAAATATGAACAGATCCCCACACCAAGTAAGGATCACTAGGAAGCCTCATCTTCCACAACTACAAACAGGACAACAGCAGATCAGCAAAACCAGAAACAAGAACTCACTGACCTAAAAAACCCCACAAAATATAGTGCTTCCCCAACCCCTCCAGCTCAGGTCACTATTGCCCCTCAAGCTAAAGTCCATCCCTCCTGAACCAAGAGGACACAATACCAGGGCAGGAAGGCAGGCTGCTGTTAGTCCTTCCTGAGATTTGCTGATGCCCTTCCTTTCAGTGCATGGTGTCCAGGATGGCATCCACATCACCCTTTTGTAGTTTGGTCAAAGGTATTCTGCTTGCACTCAGTGACGGAGACAGCTGGGTACCTCTGTACCTGGTGCAGTGCACCTCTCCTCCTGTCCAAAGGGATCTGGTCATCAGGAAGATAGATTTCTGGTTTTACAGGGGCTAGGAACAGGTAAGACACTAAATTCTGCATGTAATGTTTAGAAAGGAACTCTGCAGCTGTAGCCCCATGGCCAGTCCATGTACGAGGAGCACTTACTCATGAGTGACACCTTAAGGAACATGGGGCCTTTTCAAGCGTACCTCCTTCTCCCCGGTAGCATCAGGAGAAAACAAACTCCATTCTCCTTCTTTCTTCTGGGAGATATTTTTAGCAGCCAAAACCAAACCAAACACAAAAACAAACAAACAAACAAATGAACAAACAAACCCAGAGACCCTGTTTCACTCTTGCTATCTGCAGATAGCGAGATTTTACAAACATGGTCCCTACATCCTGAGACCAGACCGAAACAAAATCAGAAAGGAAAAAAACCCACAAAAACAAACAAGATTAATAATAAAAAGTAAACATGAAATGGGTTGAGCTGGCTAATGGCTCAGTGACCCCTCTGTCTCAGCTACAGAGTCAAGAGCAGAAGCCAGCAGGGAGCCCTGGGCTAGCCTGGTAGGAAGACAGCCCTTAGGCATCCACCAGTGTCAGTCCATTGTGCAAGGCACGCTTCCACATGTAGTAGGTGGAACGTGCTGTGAGGGGGAAACGGGCACTGAACTCTTTGTAGGTGGGGAAGGTCTTCGACTCGAAGCGCTGCTGCAGGAACAGTTTGGCCTGAGCTTTGAACTGAGCGGTGGCAATCACATCCATCACAAACATGCGGCTATTCGCTCTCTCTGACATGGTGTAGCCTGAGATAGTGGCATTATAGGGGGTGACAGATGCTGGCTTGTCTACATGCTTCACACCTGTTTCCATTTTGAATTGCGGCTTAATCCTAGGCTCTGCTTTTCCAGGCCCTTCAGAGATGACCTGGCTCAGTTGCTGGGATGAGCTGGTCCAGGGCAAGCGATGCTTGTTCAACTCCCAGCTGCTTCTCTTCCAGAACCAGTAGGCTGTGGAGGAGAGGCTGGGGTAGCGCAGGCGGAACCTGCCAAAAGGCAGCCGCCGTTGCTGAACGTGCCTCTTGGCCGTGTCTCGAAGTTGCTTTTTCCAGTTGTAGAGAGAGGTTTTCAGCTGGAGGAGGCTCCTGGGCTCTGGGTGGTGTCCATTCAATCTCTTCCTGCCAGACAGATTTTCCGGCTTGACTGGCTGATGAGACTTTGTTTTCACGAGGGGCTTCTGACTGACCGAGGGAGACTGGGAGGGCTTAAAGTTAGGATTCTCCTTAATGGCTTTTCTCCGCCAGTTGTAGTAAGTGGACCTGGAGATGCCAGGGAAGCTGCGCTTGAAGCACCTGTAGGGCACCAGAGTGTTCATGGAAATACATTTCTCCAGGTATGACTTAGCTCCTTGCATGAAAATCCCTGCTTGGTTGGGATCTGTGGGAGGGCTCTTCGGCGTTAGGTCATCTTCCACGTTTGCTACATCATTCACGTCCATGTGGGCCTTTTTTAGACCATCTCCAGGAGGCTCCCATGACACTGTGGCTTCAGCAGAAGCAGAGGTGTCGCCATTGGCCAAGGTCTGCATCTCATGCTTCCAGGCATAGTAAGTGGAGCGGGAGATTTCTGGGAACATTTGTCGGAAGTGCTGCAAGGGGATTACATTGCCCTCTTGGAAACACGACTGCAGGAAGTGTTTGGCAGCAAATCGCGTGGCTGCTTTCTGCCTGTGTTCCCGAGACTGGCGCTTCCAGCGGTAAAAGGTTCTTTTGGTAATGCTGTATCGGTCACGCAGGTTAGAGTAGGTCAGCTGGGGGTCACTGTTCAGCAGCTCCAGAGTCTTCACTGGCTGGGTTGGTGGCTCTGGAGAGGGGCTTGTGGGTTCCAGCTCCTCCAGGCCTACCACAGCCACAAAGTACTGGGCTTTGAAGACCTGCTTGGAGAGTTGCTGTCCTGACCACATGATGTGGAGCGTGGATGTCTGTGGGCCACACTTCCTAGGCCGGATGAGGCGATTGAAGTATGGCCGGATCTTCAGGTTGCTCATGGGGTAAATGGAGTAGATGTTACACTGCAGCACTGAGGCCAGGGCATACACGTGCCACATGTTGGCAAAAGTGCCAGGAAAACAAGTGGCCTTGATGTCTGCATCAAAGATGGCCTCGAGGATGGCCATGGGCAGGCTGGTCATCTCTGGGGACTCCTCCGTGCAGAGCGAGTAGCGAGCAGCCTGTAGCATCACCTTGGAGTCAATCATGCCATTCAGGTAGTATTGCTTGTGGAGTAACATCTCCACGACTGTGCGTACCTGCAGCTCCAGGCTCAGCCTGGGGTTCCCCCACAAGAGCACACTGGCAGCCTCAAACAGGCGGTTCCCCTCACCCTTGCAAACCAGAGGCAGCATGTTGCTGGGAGCATCCTCTGGATAGAGGCTTCTAGCTACTCGGTCAACTTCTAGCTCTTCCTGGAGCTGCCTCCCACGGTAGCTGGGTAGAGAGAAGGAGGACAGGGTTCTCTCTGCCTCTAGCACGGCACTGGTTAGACCCTCCAGGCCGAAGCATTCAGTGGCCTCCTGCAGCTCCTGCAGCACCGACTGCACCAGCTGGTGCCGCTGGATCATCCTGCAAAACACAAGGGTTCAAACAAAGCAAGCTCCAGATCTCCAGCACAGACTAGGCCTACAACACCCACCTGGCTCCCAAAGGACAGCCAGCCTTGGAGGAGACCCACTGCTCTACTACAGGCACAGCCAAAGGAGGAATCCTGGGTGCCCAGCAGAGAGCAGCACAAGTGAAGGACGGCTCTTGCATTGCTCACAAGCGACATCTTTTGACCAATGTGCAAAATGTCACTGATGGTCTCCAGCGAGCTGTATCTAAGGCAAGGCCAGATGCTTTGAGGGGAGATGAAGGAGAGCACAGGTTTGGAATGGGAGGCAAAGCTAGACTAGTAGGAGCTGTTGCAGGCCAGCGCTGAAGTGCATGGACTGAAGTAGGGGAAGCCTGTGCCACTGTTCACCTGCTCTGGGCCTGGCATCATATTCAGTCCCTCACATACCATTTAACAATGGCTACAAGGAACAGGAGTGCCAAAGCACATTCATTTTATCATCATTTAACAAAATCTGGCACCAGTCAGAGGCAAGAGAGCTGATGACCCAGAGAAAGGTGACCTAGGCAAGGTCCTTCCCCATTGGAATGGGTTTGCTGCAGCCCAGCCCTGTGCACAAGCCTGTCCAAAGCATGGAGGGAACACAGCATCTGTTCTAAGTGAGCTCAGTCTGCTAGTTCAGAGGGAAAGTCCAGCTTCCTCTGCCCAGCCATGGGAAGGAAAAACCTTCTGCAGCTGGGCATGTCATGTGAACTCAGCTTGGGAGGCCTGAAACTTGCTAGTGCAGGGGTTCTCAAACTGAGAGTCACAACCGCCAGGGTCATGAGCAACTTAAAATGGGGCCACAAACTTCCCAAAGGGTACACATGGTGGTGCGGGGAAGCAGCAGCGGTGCACAGTGGTGGAGGGCAGCGGCAGCTGCCACATGTAAGCTCCCCATCCTCCGCCATCCAGCACTCAGGGTCGCAGTATCACAAATTTGAGAACCCCTGTGCTAGTGCAATGAGAGGATCACTGTTGTTATCATTTCCCATTCAGCCACCAGGTGTCACTCACCACTAAGTGCAAAAGCACTTGTCAGGGGCAAAAGGGGTGGGATGGGAGGAGGCAATATTAAAAAAAAAAAAAAAAAAAAAAATCTAGGGCACAAGTCATCTTCACCTTCTGGCTCTGGTATAAGAGTCCTTTCAATGAATACTACCAGTGTGGAGGCCTCCAGTCTCCAGGCAGCAACAGTGTTAAAGTAATTCTCAGGTGAGAGCAAGCAACTCTTTCCTGCTGTTGCAATGCACAGAGACCTGTTGCTCCATCCTTTCCTAAAGCCTCCTGGATACTGGGGCTGAGAGAGAATAGGGGCATTTTTGGTACTCTACCCAGGCCTAGATTAAAGCACAGACCCCACAAGTATGCACCTCAAGTGTCCAGCCTTGTGCAACATCATTAGAATCCAACATTTCATTTTAAAGAAAAAAGTGGCTCTAGCCCAATCTTTTGGCCTCATGGGCAGAAGGGCAGTGCCAGGTCAGCTCACTGGCTGGATCCAATCCATGGGCTTTTAATCCTGCTGCATGGGGCTTGGAAAATTGACAGTGGGGGATTGGTGGTTGTATGAATTGCTACCTCAGCCAAATTTTCAGGCCCCTGGGGAGCCCCATGGGCGGGATGACATAGCTCTAAGGGCCAGTTCTGGCTCATAGGCTAGGGGTTGAGCACCCTTAGCCTAGCCCTTACTTAGGGTTTCACTTCTTGCAAACTAGAAAGTTTTTCCATTTTCGTTAGTTAGTTAAAGCCCTGGATGAGCCCCAGTAGCTAAGCACATGAGTAAAATTTATCCCAGTCTGGGAAGCAAAATAAGTTATGCTTTCACCTTTTTTTCCCCCTATACCTTTATAATATAGTTATATAGTTGGTGCCTTCCATAGTTGGTAGAACTATACTATACCTCCCCCCTTCCCTTTTCTATCTTTTATTTCCCTAATTTCCACTTATTTATTCACACTGACATCCTGTCACACTTTTAGCTTCTTTCATTCCTTGGAGTCTCAGATCAACAGGCTCCCTATGCTTGAAGAAGGGTGATTGTGCCCAAAAGCTTGCAAAGAACTTTTTTCCAGCTACTCAGTTGGTCTAATAAAAAGATATCACATCTACCCAAAGAACCTTGAAAGCCTAGTGTACCTTCATGCACCTCCATATTGGAATAGATGCAGCTACACTGGTTGAACCAAGTTAGTTATAAAGATATGACCAAAGATGATTGCACCTGTATCCCAAACACAGTTGCACTAGAACATTTAGCTCGGTAATGGAATCTGTTAGTCCTGAATTATGCCAAACTTACACCTTGTCTGGAAGAAACGGAGAAGTCAGCTGATTTAAGCTCTATGGGAAGAGAGGTAAAAATTTCCAGAGTAAAGAAACTCCAAGTGTGCAGGTAGCTTGCGCAACAGCTCCACAAAGTGTGAGCTCCCCCATTCATCTTGGGTCCATGAACACCTCTACTGCTACAAGCCCCTTCAGCAGCAGCCCCATGAAGCGGACTTAAGTCTGATACTAGACAAAGAGGCTGCCCTTAGCAATGGCGCCAAACTCAATTAAGAGGAGAGAAGAGTCCTTAGCTCATTAAGAAGCAGGTTAACCGTTTGAAGCTGTATTTGGAGTCCAGAGGCTGGGACCTGGGCTGCCTATGGGGGAACGAAGAGTTGCAGCAGAACTGCATGGAGCTGTGAGCCTGGAGTGAACTTTAAGCAGCAGCCTCAGGAGAAGAGGACACTAATTAGACCCATGGCTGGGAGGAACTTTGCAAATGAAAGAGCAAAAGGCTTAGAGGTTGGCTTCAGCTCCCCCTAGTTGGTGCAACCTCTCCAGGGTAAGCAGGATGTTGCAGCCCTCTGAGCCCGTGCATGCCCCCTATAGCCTAGGGGGCAGCCTGGGAGCAGAGAGGGAAGGCTCTGTACCCCAGCTGCCTTTCACCGCATAAAGCTGAGCTGGACCTGGGGCTTAGCAGGGAGGTTCCCCATTCCTGCCCTGCATTTTGTAGAGTGCCAGCACAGCTCTGGGACCAGCCCTGTGCTCCCACTGCCTCCCCCCGGCCCTGGAGGCAATCCCACAGGACTTCTCTGCTGCAAGAGGGGTTTCAGAGGACAAGGCAGACAGAGTGCAGGCCAATTCTTTCTCCTCAGAGGCACAAGCCTTTCAAAGGGACAAGAAGGCATTGGGGGAGGGGTGGGTAAAGGAGGAAAAACTTGTGCCAGAGCAGGGGGGAGTTGGGTTTATTGTCGTTTAAAGGAAAGGCATTTTTCTGGATCATTGTGTCCCGGAGCAAAGTCCACATGGAAAGGCAACACAAAAGGCTCATCCCCTTCTTCCCCTGGTGGCTTGGAAGGCACCATCCTAGGGGAAGGGAGCAGGTCCTGTCCACACAGAGCTTGCAGGCTCCCCTTCCAGGGTTGGGGGGATAGTCCCAAGGGAAAAGGCTCAAGGAGGGGGAGTGGGTGAGGCAGGCACTTCACTGCTAGCAGCTGCAGCCCCCTGGACCCACCCTGCAGCTGTGCCGGGGCCAGAGGTGCTTGCACAGCTTCCCGCGTCCCAAGCCTGGAGCCTCCTGCAGCAGCTCAACTCACACGTGCGTTTCCAAGCTTGGAATTAAGATTCCCCTCGTGAAAGCAGATGGAAGTGTGGAGGCGATTCCCCCTGGACTCACCTCGCTTGTTGGGCAGAGCCCTGGAGCTCACACCAGCTACTCCTGGGGGGCGGGGGCGGGGG
>NW_005841835.1:1874222-1875466 GCF_000455745.1 Alligator sinensis
TGCTGCTGCTGCAGTCTGCCTTGCTCGCCCTGCAAGGCAGTTTCCTGGACATTTAAATCCTGCAGCAGGAAGCGCAGCAGGCTCCACTTTCCCAGCTGTGTGCCACATTCAGACTGGAACTGGTTTCAGATCTGGAGTGAACCATCTGGAGTCAGTGGCTTGTGTGAAGGGGTCTCAGCTCCTCCCCTCCCCCACCAGGAAATAGTCCATCCTCAAGTGCTCTTGCATCCCAGATGAAAGGAGTGCAGATTCAGGGGTCACTTCCAAAGCTAAAGTGATAATGGCTATTGTCTCAAGACACTCAGGCCAGCAGGACTTCTTAAAGGGCCAGCACCTTTGCTGCTAAGAGCTCTCAACACCTTCCAGAACCTGAGCAGAGGAAGGAGAGACTGGGGAGAACTCAGTTTCCAAACACGAATGTAAAAGCTCGTGAGAAAATTTCTGCTCCAAGCGGGGAGCCCTGAGGGGGATGCAGACACTGGGGAGGGGGCTTAGATATAGACGGATTGGTTTGGATGCCCAGTGGCTTCCCACCCACCCCCACCCCTCCAGTTTCCGAAACACCCTCCTGCTGCTTCCACAATTACTCCAGAAACCTGAGCAAAGGGTGGGAGCTTCTTGAGCAGGCACTGGCCCTGGATTGGATTTGACCTCATTGTTTCATCAACTCAAAGCCAAAATAAACCATGGATTGTTTATTTCTTATGGGCTGTGCTAAGATGTGCTTGATATACGACCTGCCAGCTACTGCCTTCCTCCAACCAATGCTTGCCAACAGTTGCTTCCACTCTCATTCCTAGGCTGGTCTCCCACTTGCTTCCCCCCTTTGCCGCTGCCTAACTGTTGTGGGAAGGTGCAGAGTAGCCTGCAGCTGCGGGAACATGGCTAGGGCTAGATGCTAGGAGGGCTGCAACTCAAGTCACATGACCTTCAACCATGTTGTTTCTATTTCTGTATACTTTCTGTTGGCTCTACCTTTCAGCATCCACCCTCTGCCACCGTGACACAGGATTTCTCACACATCAGTGGGAATCCCTGTGACAGAGGCTCCTGGGCAAGATGTACCTATGACCTGACCCAGTAAAGGGCAGTTTTTACGTTCACAATCCTTGTTATGAGCAAGATACCATGTTCCCCTCCTCACATGCAACCATCCTTGCTCCATTTTATGACTAAGATAACTTCTGTCAAAGAAGGAACTAAGAACTAGGTCTCTAGCATGCCAGGCCCCTGTCTTGGCCACA
>NW_005841835.1:1875497-1882076 GCF_000455745.1 Alligator sinensis
CACAACGGATATTCCATGGATATATGCATAGTGGTCCTGTCTGTAACCACCAAACCCTACTCCTACAGCCAGGCAGGACTTGGAAGGTGGCACCCTCATCCCTACCTAGGGTGGCCATCGTAGCGGACATTTTGGTTTTCTGCTACTCTGTCCTCTATTGATATGAAACTCAATGCCTTTATGTCCTCTATTTTTCTCTTGCTTTCAAGAGAAAACTAGAGGACATAAAGGCATCTGGTTTCGTATCAATAGAGGACAGAGGACAACCGGACTGTCTTCCATGATGGCCACCCTACCTGGGTTAAATTCTCTATCCATTCTCATTCTTGACAGCCTCTTTATGTTCAGGACTGATCCCCCTACCCATTCCCTCCTGCTACCAGCCCAGTTTCCAGTGCTGTTCATTGACTCCCTTCCCCCCAGTATATTCTCCTTTTTATTTCTCTCACATCCTGCCCCCCCTTCTCCTTCCTCCCCACCAAGTTTTTCCCTATTTTAGTTCCCTCCCCATAATTTAGTTTCTTGGTCCTAGAATCATCCTCCTCAGACCCTTCCCAGTATAGCAGACATGTTTCATTCTTCAGGCCTTCCATGAAGCTCTGTACAAAAGATGACCCTAGGTCTTTTCTTCCTTTATCTCCCAGCCTCTACAATAAAAGTTGTCCCAAGGACACTCTGAAGCCTGAGTCATGCCAACAAAGCCCTGTGGTCTCTATTACTTTCCCTGGTCTCTATTACTTTCCTGGAACCCTGACATCCCAAACCTGTTTCCTCTGTCTTTACCTAAGCTTCGGCCTCCCACAAAAACTTTCCCTTCCTCTGAATTAGAGCCTAAGTGAGGCCTTCTGCTGCCCTTCCTGAAGGCCTCTTACTTTCTGTGGCTCTTTCATACTGCCTTCCCACATCTATCTCATGCAGTATCAGAATTTGTCTGAAAGAAGCAACACTGGAATGAATGGTATGTCAATTTAGTAGGATGTTGATTCACTAGCAACCTTCTGCACTGTTTGCTGTTGGGTTGATTGCATGTACAGCCAGTGTCTAAGCTGCTGGGCTGGAACAGCTGACAGAAGTTTGACTATGTGCTTAGATTTTAAACACTTCATCCCCCAGAGAGACTGCCCACTGCCTCAGAAAGGCTCTAAAGTATGCTGGTGAGCTTTCCCAGTGCATAGTAGATTGGTTTGGGTGGTAGAAGAGAGACAATTGTAGCAGATCACCCTGGGGATGGAAGCCCAGCGTTCACTACTGCCTATGTCACAGCTATCAGTAATAGGGAAGATGGATCCTGGGGTCAGGCAACCCTCAACCAGGATTCAATGTTTCTATTGTCTACATTTATTTTGTTTCAGCTTCTGATTTAGACACTGTGTGATTTCCAGTTGTCACCATCCATCTCTTCACTCTATGATTGGATTGATTTAGTCCCTAATCTGCCTCCTCTCTGGGGCTCCACTGGCCCAGACGCCACCCCAGTCCTCTCAACCTGCCAAAGCCCCAGGATGAAATGCGATGGTGACCCAAAGGGAGGGATGCATAATAATTTAATGATTGTCAGTGCAGGAAAATTAAAAATACTGTGGGATTCCTCCCCATTATATAACGACCTCTGCACCACATCAGTTTCATGCTGTATTTCTCAGTTGAATAATGTTGAGGGATAACAACATGGGGTGCACTCTAAGTAACTTTGGACTAAAATTGAGTGAAGGATCTTGAAACGTGAGATGTTTGAGAAGTATGCCACACCCACCCTTTCCATGAGTGGGGTTAGATTGGCCCACCTCACTTCCTTACTGTCAGGCCTGAAATCCCTGAGTAACACAAAATTAATCTTCTCCTTTTGGGTGCACCCTTTGGGTGAAGGCACTCACCCCAAAGCCCTTGTTTTCCACTCTTGTTTTCTCCTGCATCCTCCTTCCAGCTCACTCAATTCCCTGTCCTTACTCCAGGAGTAACTCCCAGAGGGATAGCAGAAAAGATTTCAACAGGAGGAGCAGAACTCCTGCCATATCAGCACTCTAGTATATCCCATTTCTGCCAACCTGCTTTTCCACTGCAGCTGTAAAGCCCACTTCTGGTTAACAGGCCAATCAGTTCATAAACTGCAACCCTTCTTCCTGGCAACGTCATCAGCTCTGCTGTCCCTAAAAACCTGGCCAGTTCTGAAGTGGGTTGCTTTCTCCCAAGAGAATTTCAGTGCCCTCAAGTCCTTGCATGTAGCTCTTATACTCTTTCCACTCTTTGGTTTTATTTGTTCGGCTGCACTTACACAACAGAGACGCAGGGAAACCCCAGCGTCAGCAGGCCCCATGGTTCTGTGCATCTCGTATGTTAATCAATGAGCCTGCTGTTTCTGGGGTTTGCTGATATGTAACAGAAATGATTCTGCAGAGGCTGTTTTCCTTTGGCAGTAAGTCATGGAGTCCCTTTTAGTTTAGCTGTTGTTGGCAGCTGATTTCCTGCCTGCTGTGCTTTAACTGGTCCATAGCAGGCCATAGTTCAGGAGCTAAGGTGGTAAAGACTCTAAGCTGGGCTCCGTTTCTTGTACTGGGTGGTTGGCCACATTGAAACTCAGGCCTTTCTGGTCTGAAACAGATGCATTTCCAACCTGGTGGTAAAGAGATAGTGACTCTCCCTGCTGGTTTAAAACAGGGGGAGGGGTGTCCTCAGGGCATAGAGCTGGGTTCTTGTTAAAGGTGGGGCTTTCTCTGGCTGTGTCCCTGGAATGTGATGATTCTGACAGGGCCAAATGGGCAGGGGGAGGGGATATCATTTGAATACATTCAACAATTGTTCCCAAGTGGGAAGATATCCCTTTCCTCTACCTACCCACCACCAACTCCACTTCAGGGCAAAGCCAACTTTACCAACAGGACTGGAGAGAGGGAACTGTGGACATCATGTGGGCTGGGAAAATCAGTCACTGATTTACTGCGGCATTGTTCAGGGCTGCAGGGGGGAGGGAGGAGGTCATTTGTTTTGGGATTTGGCTGTAGGATGTTGTATAATTGCCCAATCTTCTCTGTAGCACCCCTAGAGCCATTCATTGATCTAGCTCCAGGCTAGTTGCTCAGTTCAGGAATTGGAACAGGTCAATCTGAATGGAGTCTTGTCCTGTACCTGGACTGCTGTGTTCAGATCCAGTTACTTGGTTACCAGCGATAGCTGCACACTGGAAGGAGTTTAGACATGGGCAAGATAAAGGCTCAGGGCTCAATGACTGACTTAAGGGAAAAGTTTAAGTAGAGTCTGTCTAGCTGCATGAAGAGAGGACTAGAGGGAAGGACAGACCAGCATGGGGACATCAAGGGGGGAAGAGCAACTAATAACGGTGACCAAAGGGGTGTGATGATGGGCAAAGAGATTAAATGCAAGCACAAAATGTTGGCTGAATTTCAGGAAAATTTTACTGACCAGATGAGCCAGCAGATTTGTCTCCCTTAGGAGAAGGTAGGGGGCAGCAGGGAGGTCCCAGTGCTTGAAATATATTTAAACCTAAGGCTAGCCAATGCATTAGGAAACATTCAAAAAGGACAGTCCTGCCCTTGGACAACAGAGATGAGAAAGCCCATTTAGGCCCATCCCTGTCCCTGATTTCCCCCTCCCATGGTCACAGCACCTCTGTTATTGGGCTCCCTGCCCTCCTGGCTTGCAGCACTTGCCCCCACCCCCCCTCTACAGCTTTGCTCAGAGGCTCTGCCTGTAGCACTCACTGCAACGTTGTATCAGAGAGAGACTGGTTGGCTCTGGATCCTGGGTTTGTCCCATCTCAGCCCTTTCTCTAGCTGGTCTCCTGCTCTGGGGATGGCAGACCTCAAGGATAATTAATGCAGATCAGTTCCCTGTCATTGAAGAGAGGAGGGGAGTTCTCAGGCTTATCCCAACCCTTGTGCCACAGGACTGAATGGGATCCTGGTGGTCAGTGGGAAGGGTGGAGGAGTGCTGGGAACTGTCAGGGATTCAAAGTCAAGATCAAAGGGTTTCTCTTTTGAACTGGTAACACTTTTCTTCTCTCCTGCATGCACATAAAAGCACTTTGCCCCCAGCAGGCTCTCAGCTTCGGAGGGGCAGGGGGTGGGGGTCTTCTTTTCCCTTTGCTTTTCCTGTGTCACCAATATCTGTACCTGGAGGTAAAGTGGAGGCCCGGTGAATGACATACCCCCCACCTCTTTCTCCAATTCATTAGAACTGAAATTAATCCAGTGACTGTGATTTCGTCACACACATTTCATGGGGCCTTGCAGTTCTGGACTTCTTTGAGAGTTTCCTAGTCAATCTCCATTATTCACAGCCCAGGAGCAGGGACAGGCAGTTAGGCTTGTGGAGGGCAGAAGGAGGGAGCAGGTAGCAGTAGAAGGCAAAGCTCCAGGAAGGATTTGGAAGAGGAAGATAAGTATGTCTTGTCCATTGGAAGAGAAGGTTAATCCAGGCATGGAGTGTTGTGAGGAAAGTCAGAGTTGTTCTTAGATAGGCAGCAATCCAAGAATGTAGATTTTTTAAAAATATATAATTTGTATCCAAGGCCAAATTAGCCAAAACTAATTCCAAATCCAAGAGTCCAGAACCATAAGTGGCCCTACTACTGGCAAGCATCCCTCACCTGCACCTGGGGCTTCAGATGTTTCTAAAACATTTGGTGAGCATCCTACTTGCAGGCCCAAGCCCGGAGGCTTGGGGTTCAGCTGCCCTCGCGTTTTGCTTGCCCTTAGCCATAAGGTCCTTGGAGCAAGCAAGGGAGGAGACTGTAGATGGATAGAGCTGGAAGTGATAGGAAGATGAGGGTGCAGGGGTCTGTGGCTAGCCCAGTCATATTTAACTTAGTCCTTAATGTCCAGGAAGAGGGAGTGGATTGTTGCCTGGGAAAATTGCTGATTATGCTAAACTGAGGGCAGCTGCAAACCCACAGTGAAGGCAGAGACATACGAGGAGCCTAGAGCAGGAAACCAGTGTGTGAGGCTCAGCTTTGGAAAGATTCAGCCAATAAAAGTCTGAAGGAAAATCAACCACCACAATGCTGAAAAGTACCAGCGAACTAGGAGGAGCTATTGGAGAGGAGCAAAAGTGGTCCAGGGGCTGGAAACATTGACCTCTGAGGGAAGCTGAAAAGAGCTCAGCCTATTGAGCTCTGTTACTGAGCAAGAGGCTGGGCTGGAGACCAGGACTGTCTGCCACAGAAGTTGCATGTAAACTGGTTTAAGTGATTGGAAACCAGTTTAAACCTGTAACAGAACAGAAATTTGGTGTGCATAAACTGCTTTCAAAATGGCTGAAACTGCTTTAAGATAAACGTGGTTGAATGTAGTATCAGACTTAACTGATTTAGGTCAAACAGGTTCTGAAACTTCTGTCCCAGAGTCTCTGGGATGTAAACTGTGAGGAGGTTGTCAGCAGGGATCCTGGTTTTCTCTGATAAAAGAAAATCTTCAATTTTCGGATTAAGAAAAGTAACCCCAAATCCACATTTTTCCATGATTAAAATGAAACACACCTATACACACCCATACACACACACACACACACACACACACACACACACACACACACATATATATATATATATATACTCTCTCTTTATATATATATATAATATATATATATTAGTGGTGTTTCATTTTAATCACAGAAAAATGTGTATTTTGGATTACTTTTTTTAATCCAAAAATTGGGGATTGTTTTTTTTATCAGAGAAAGCCAGGATCCCTGGTTGTCAGGCAAGGGGCTCTAACTGAGAGCAACAGAATGAGCTGAAGCTGTGGAAAATCCAGGCTGAATTTAAATTCCTGAGCACCGGGATGAGTCAGATTCTGGGAGGGAGTCACATCTTGGGACAGAGAATGGGGTTGGGTAAAGCCTAGATTAATACACCAGAAGGAACTCTCTCCTATGTTGCCAGGGCAGGAATTGGCTGCACTGCAGTAGTAAACCGTTGCCACCTTTGACTTCCATTGATCTACAAATCACTAAGCCAAAGCACTGTAGTGCAGAGGAGATTCCTCTTGGTCCTGTAGCCATAATAGCAGGTATGCTGTGGCCTCTGCTGTAAACAGCACCGCACACCCTCACCTTGCCCCAAGGCATGTCCTGGAGTGGACGGCCTCTCTGCTGCCGGAGAAGTGTGAGGAGTGGGCAGGGTGTTGTAAAAGATGTAAATGTTTCAGTGCTGAGAAGGCTCCAACTGTCTAGGACACAGGCTTGGGGGGAGGGAGAACAGCTGATAGAGAGGCCCAGGGAATGAACTCTTCTTTTGTTCTTGATCTTGGCTGTGTCAGGAGGGGCCCGGGAAAATTCTTGGAACAGATCCACTAAATGGGGCTCACAGCAGGTGCTGTATCAGGCAGGGGAAGGACAAAGGGGTGATGGGGAAGGATTTGGAATAGACAATTGCAGCCCAGCATGTACGAGTGTGTCAGATCCCCCAGCTTCCAGGCATCCAAAGGAGTCCAGTTCAGAACAGCTGGGACCATGAATATTCCCTCCCTGTTGGGAAGCCACTTGGTCCTTCTCCGGGGAGGGGAGGATGCTACCAGCCTTGGAGAGGGGGACATGGGGGGGGGGGGGGGGGGGGGGGGGGGGGGG
>NW_005841835.1:1882163-1885975 GCF_000455745.1 Alligator sinensis
GGGGGAGAGAGAGAGAGTCGGAGAAGTCTGGTCAATTCCAGGAACTATTGACAGGGCAAGGTACACAAATGCCACAGTTCAAATGCTGCACCTGTTGATGGGAAGCAGTGGCCTTGAGCTACTGTTCCAGTTTTTGGAGCAGTAGGCTGACATTTATTTCTTGATGGTATAGGTGTAAAATTAATCACTGGTGGGCTAAATTATACAAGGATGATCTGTGTCATTGGAAGCTTAACCTTTAAATGGGATTGATAATAGCGTGACTGTGACTTGCAGCAGCCAGAGGGGTTGAGTGGAGAAAGCTGAGACAAGGGGAATGGGGACACTGCCAAGGGAGACCAGTATTTGCAAGGAAGTAGGTTGTTTTGTCATTCCCCCACACTCTCTTCTCTGTATTGGTGGTGGTTTGGTTTTGCTTTGTTTTGTTTTTAACTCTTCCTTGTACAGAGTTTTATTTTATTTTGAAAGGCTCAAGCATGGGATCAGATACTGCCACAGCAGAGCAGCCAAGAAGAATAAGTTGGGAGGAGCAATTTCACAGGGGAGTGAATTTCCTCCCTTACCCACCAAAGTTGCTCTGTGCCTGGCCCCAGGGTACACAGGCAAGAAAAGGCTGAACAGCAAAGTGGAAGAAGCAGTCTAAACAGGAGAGAGTGGAGAAGAAGTGCCCAGAAGATCTCTTCAAACAAAAGCGTTTTGTCACCCTGAGTGTAGATGACTATTTACAGTATTGCTCTTGGAAGGAACTAGCTTTAGTTGATTTCTGCTCTGAACATGTGTTAACTGAAAGACCAGGAAGATGGGAGTTCAGGTTCCAATTCTTCACCCTCCTGCCATACACTCTCCCCGTTTCCCACCAGTCTTTGCCTCCTGTTCCTGCTCCTTGAACAGCTCCCTGCTCGGCCCCTTCTACGGGAGATTTCCTCACAGGATAACAGCAAATGTAGGACTGGTTGTTAATCACTGTCTGAATAAAACTGTTTTATTCTGATGTCTTTACACATCTGTGTGCCATTTGTCAACATGGTGCTCTGTAATTCTGGATGAAAAACTCTTGAAAAAAGTGACAGGGCACTCATAAGCAGTTCTGTTTATTTTCGGTGCTTCTCTGAAATTTCCGAGCCCACCTTCCATTCCCAACCCTAACCCTGGACTGACAACCCCAAATGTTAACAACTTGCGAGCTGGCCATTCTCATTCCCTTGCCTCCTGTGCAGGGCTTCCCTCAATCAGAAAGGGATCTTTAATGGGACATTCAAGTTCAGGTACTTCTGCTTCTCCCTGTAGTGGTGACCATTTCTGCTCTAGCAGCATCAAAGAGCTCGGCTGCCAGCGACAATCTAGCACCCTCAAAGTCAGATTTGCAGCATAAATGCCATTGTGTGCAATCTGGCATGCTGCAGCCAGGGAAGCTTCGGGGAGGTGCTGTGGTAGTAGGAGGCTTGGATTAAGCAGTAGACCATGCAGGAACACTGATACACAAGAGTTTTGTTAGGCTGTTTGATCAGATGAGGTTTGCCTGGTCAGATGCTGATGCTGGAGTATCAGATTGGAGGTGTTGGGGTCTGGTGTCAAAACTGTAACTGAGAAGTTGCTGACTAGAAACATTTACATTCCTCAGTATAGTGACATGGGGATTTGATTTTTTGTACAGGGGAAGAAATTCTGAATCTTAACTGTGGATTAAGTGGAGGAGATGTGTTTGGTTTCTCTGGCACCAGTAGGCAAGCGCTACAGGTTTTCAGGGGATGACTCAGCCGTGAACAATGTTCGAGATAAAAAGGCAGCCACCAATGTAAACTCATCCCGCAGTCCTACGGCTTTATTGTGCTTTGAGCAGCATCATGGGGTGCTCACGGCTGCACAAGAGCCTCGCTCTGCAAACAGACAAATTGGAGGAGGGTTGTTGCCAGGCTGCACTATTAGCAGCACCAGACTTGCCAGCACTGTGCCGTTTAAGTGATTTGAATGAAGCAAGTTTTACGTTGCAAATCTTTATGGCACATTAACACTAGAAGGAGCACAGCACTGGTTTAACAATGCCATAAGTCAGAAAGAACTCCTTTATGATGTTCAGACAAGGTTCTTTGGGTAAATAGGATATCTTTTATTAGACCAACTAAATAGTTGGAAAAAAGTGTTTTTTGCAAGTTTTTGAGCACAAACACCCTTCTTCAGGCGTAGGGACAGTCTGTGGGTGTTTTGGGTTGGCTACAACCAACACCCCCAAAACATTTATCAGGTCTAGACTTTCTTGAATGGTTCCTCTATGAGGCGAGCGAAACTCATCTATGGAGGAAAGCAGAAAGGGCTGAGATATGGGTGGTGGGCACCAAACCTCAAGCCAAAGGGCTCCAAGGGGCAGCATGGGGACCTGGCAGGAGGCTGGCACCGGCTGAGGCACAGCGTGGCCAACACGCACATCTCGCTGGGGCTGCTGCTGGGGGTTAGTTTGGTCTGCTTTTAAGCTCTGCCTGCTTGCACCAGGAGACATGTACAGAAGCGTGCAGCCCAAGCCCAAGCCCAAGCCCCACTCCCATGGGCTCCCGCCCCACGGGACAGCGCTCCCTGCTCCAGCCCAGCCCGTGCTAGCTGCTGGAAGCAGGATGCTCAGGAAAGTCGGCTGCGCTCGGCGCGGCGCCAGGGGGCGCTGTCACGGCCAGAGCCTCGTGGTGGCTCCGGGAGGGGGCGCTCTTCTCTCTGCGGCTGCACGGGAGGGGGGAACTCCGGGACACGGCCCTTCCAGCCGCCCCAGTGGGATTTCCATGGCAGGAGACTTGCCTTGCTTGCCGCCATGCTGTGTGCGCATGCTCTGCTTCTGTTGGAGACGCTCTAGCAGAGCGCTTGAACTCTACTGTCCCCACGGCGACCTGTCGGCGGTTATGAATAGTCAGGAGCGGTAATGAATATTCATCGTGGCCGGGGGCGGGAGCTGAGGACGGCGGGCCGCGCTCATGGCCGACGGGCGGGCGGTGCCGCGGTGCGGCGGGTGGGGATGCAGGGTGCCAGGCTGGGGGCAGTAGCTGGCCCTGGGTGGAGCAAGGCCTGGGTGGGGGCGGGCGGGACACTGATATCCGAGGCTGCTCTGGGAGAGCTCAGCTGTGAGTGTGCCTGGCCCCTCGGCTGGTGGGAGCTGAGTGGCCAGCGGTGGTCCTGGCCACGTGCCCTGCTAGCCCCATGGGCCATCTAGGCTCAGGCAGGCTGTGGAGCTTCAGTGGAGGATGTAGCTGAGTGACAGGGTGTGGCCTTGCCTGCCTTGGGTGGGGGAGCCCAGGGGCCTTGCAGGCACTCAGCAGGGGGGAGAGGGGTGGGCCTGGGGCATGCTGGCAGTGGGGAAAGGGAGCTGCATGGTGCACAGCATCCCTAGGGCTGAAGCAACAGCAAGGGGGCCGCACTAGCATCTGTGGCTGGGAGGGCAGAGGGGGTCACAGCAGGGGGTAAAAGATGAGGCCAAACAGGCAGCAGGATGCAGGGGTTGAGGATAGAGCTGAACAGGGAGAACAGCTGGAAGATGTCGAGCCCAAGGGTGTGAGCATGCTGCACAGGGAGATGTGAAACCAGGAATGAGCAGGGTACAGATCACTCTTGGGGCCCTGGACTCTGCTCCAGGCAGGGCCTTGAGTGGGACCAGGGCTGTCCTTAGGGTGGGGCGAATCGTGGCGACTGCCCTGGGCCCCGCACTTTGGAGAGTCCCGCAGAGCTGGGTGGAGTGGCTGTGGTGACTGTGCTGCAGCTGGCTTCATGTCCGGCCACTCGACACCCCCCCCCCCCCCCCCCCACCCCCCCCCCGCCTCCTTTGTGGGCGGGGGGGG
>NW_005841835.1:1886020-1906275 GCF_000455745.1 Alligator sinensis
GGGGAGTGATCTCCCCCCCCCCCCCCCCCCCCGGAAGAAGGCTTTTTTTTAGCTTTAGCACTTTGCTTAGGCTGACGGATGCAAGTCAACAGTCAGGCTGGCAGCTTTCCCTGGGAATGCATATGAATGGGCTTCAGCCTCCCCTAGATGGGCCCACCTTTCTTGTCTAGTTCAGCTATTTCATTGACATGATAAGCTTTTTGCATGTTGCCAGAGTGCAGAATAGTCTGGGGGAGATGGAGACTACCAGGGCAGCTGCCCTCATTCATGCTCATGGCCATTCTGCACTGCAGAGTTTTGCTGGTAGAAATCCAGTTCTGGCAAAAATTTGAATGTGCCTATGCTTGGAGCGCCTCTGTGGGGGCAGAACCTCTGCTGACAAAGTTAAATCGCCTTTGCTGAATGAGGTAAGGCTTCTGCTGTTCTTCACCAGCTGGTAAAAGCCATGCATGGACACTCCCACACCTCTTGGCTAACACAGTTTCATCAGGTGATGGTGCTTCCCCAAGGTGCACTCTACTGTGTGCAGCTGCCAGAGCCACGTGGATGTGTGTGGTGGTGGTGGTAGCTGATGTCTGCTGCTAGAACATTTGATGGTAGAAGCAGGTGAATGTGGACAAGGCCTGTGTGGAGAGCCCGCCCCGCCCTCTCAGATGTTGCGGCCTAAACCCAAAGCCCTTGCCTGGCTCCTGGGGTGTGCTGAAGGCCAAGTCTAGTCCAGGCCAGAGAAGACTCAGGAAAAATAAAAAAGAATAAAAAACAAAAAATTAAATTATATGTAGTACCATAACGCACCATCTAGCAGCAGCAGCTTCTTGGCATCTTCCAGCACAAAGGTTCTGGTGTGGTGTCCCCAGCAGATGAGTTCTTATGGATGCAACTGAGGGTATATACATGCCTTCATTTTGAGGGTCAGTACGCACCTGGTACATCAAAACTGGTCCATATCTTCTTCAACTGTCCCTAGAGACTTAAGGTGTCTCTCTTGAGGTAGAGGAAGGAACCGTTGATAGGGTCTGGTTCCAGAGAAGCAGGGATGGATACCTTTCTGTTCAGACAGGATCAGGAAAGCACATTCTAAGAACCCTGCTTGTTTGCTTCAGTTCTCTGCTTTGTTTACGTCTTGTACTAGACCTCAGTCCCGGCCCCAGCTGGATCTGAAGTTCTTGCAACGTTTTTTGAGGATTCAGGCCGTCTTGTTTCCAAAATGGTCTTCCCAGAATGTGCTGATGTTTCTGACCCTGCTGTGTGTTACCTTGTTGGGTAAGTGACTGAACAGTTGGGACTGGGGGGTGTCTAAGCCTTGGTGCAAGCTTCAAGGCTCTACTGCTTTCTCAGACCTTCACTGTTCCCTTATGTTTGCTTGTTGCCTCCCAGAACAGTTGGTTATTTACCAAGTGGGACTGATCCCCAGCCAGTACTATGGCGTCCTGGGAAACAAGGACTTGTCTGGATTCAAAACTCTGACTGCGATTGCCCTGGTTCTCATTGTAGTCAATTCCACGGTAAGGGAGGCCTCTCCTCAAGTGCTTGTGAGGTAGGGAGAGCAAAGAGTCCTACAGTAATGAGGAATACTCTCCCTGGAAGGGTGGGAGGGAGCAGAGTGTGACCCCATGAGAGATAAGCCTCCCTTTGCTGCAATGCACACTCTCAGACCAGCCTCCCCCTCCCCCCCCGAGAACTTGGGACCTTTGATAAGATATGGTGCTGTGTCCTGCTCTTGGGATCAAGTCCCTGCAGGGAGGGAGGAGGTGCCATGATGTGATAATATGATGTGCTGTAGGAGGCAAGGCCTTTGCTGCTGACTCGAAAGCTAGATATGAGGCATTCCCAGGAGCACCCTGCCTCTAGGACACTCCCTGCCCAGCATCACAGGAAGCATCTTGATGCTTGGGATGAAGCATAGGGCTGTGTTCAGCTGGCCCCACTGCTGAGGGATCTGAGGCTCCTCCTGCCCCATGTAGGCAGCGAGTTGTGGGATGGGCCTATTGCCTTTTTGTCACTGAATCGTTCCAGTTTTTGGTGTGAAGTGATCGTCTTGCCTGCTTCTCATGTTCTTTCTCTATCTTGCCTCTCCCCCCTCAGCTGAAAAGCTTTGACCAGTTTATCAGTAACCTGATGTACGTGAGCTGGAGGAAGACTCTCACTGAGGACCTTCACTGCCAATATTTTGAGGGCCAGGTGTATTATACTCTGAATGTGCTGCACGAGGACATCGATAACCCGTAGGCTGCTTGCAGCTTCTTCCCACCTTGCTTGGCACCTACTGATCTGCCCCTCACTTTCTTGACATGTCTGGGTGTGGCTGCCTTGGGTAGGATGCTGATTGGAGCTGTGTGTGTGAGGGTGTGTGTTTCTACTTCATGTTTTTTCCAGAGGCGGGTGGTTCAGGCTCTCTGCCTGGTGCCTTGTGGGAGGCAGGTAGAGCTCTGTAGAGAACTGTCACTGCTGTACCCTACCCTCAGGTTGGCCGAAGGTGCTGCTGTTCTTGTATCAGGCCTCTGCTGCTGACCCCATCCATCCCTTTTTACAAGGCCTGGCTTCTCTCCTGGTAGGTGTGCTATGTTGTGGCAGGGGTCCTCTACCCTTCCCTTCCCTCTTCACAGTTCAGTACACGTAGGATTCTCTCCCTTGTTTATTTGGACCTTAAATTACCCATGATTTTAATCAGCTGCAGGTCCTGACAGCAGAGAGAGGATTCTTTGGGTGCGTGACCTCTGGAAAGGCTCAGAAACTGATTTTGTGTTTTGCAGAGAGGGTGCAGTACTGGATAAGGGCTGCATTTCCCCCTTCCCCTTTTGGGCAGTGTTTGGGGTAGTAGTTGAAGTAGTGGGTGGAGAGCTGAATTCCTCATAACTCATCTCACCAAACCCTGAGAACTCCTTTCCCAATTGTACTCCACTACCACATAGGCCACTATGGGCGGGCAAAGTCTGGTCATGAGTTGGATCTGGCCAGCAGTGGACTCCATTTCCCAGGAGCCCCTGCTTGTGTGGCTGGGGCCAATTTTCCATGGAGACCCCAGCACCAGCCATGCTGTGATAGCATGGGGCCAGGGTTTCTGTGGAGACTGGCCCCAGCAGCGCTGGCAGGCAGAGGGGGGCGCTATGCTGCAGTTGGGAGTGCGGCGGACTCAGCTGCTGCCACCTGTGTAAGGTGGGAAGTGGCTGCAGCGGTGCTGCTGGGAGGGGGGCTGTGGGGAATTTTGGGGTGGCTATAGCCCTCCCAACACCCCACCTAGCGCTGCCCCTCCTGGCAGGGTTTGCGGCACAGGTCCTTATAGCAGTGATGGTGTAATTCAGAGCCAGGGCAGCACCACTATCTGCAGCCTACATGCCCTGGGTAGGGACATGCAGGCTGCGGATCATAGCTCTGACCTGGCTCTGGACTGCACTGTCACAGCTGCAAAATTCCAGCCCGGCTCTGGAGCAGCTCACGCCTTGCCAAGTGTCCTGCCACTGCTGCTGGGGCTGGTTTCCACGGAAACCCCAGCCTTGTGCAATGGGAGGATGGTGGCTGCTGGAGTTTCTATGGAAAGTGGCCCCAGCCATGTGGTCGGGGCTACTGGGAAATCGAGTCCAGCCGCCAGCCAGATCCACCATTTTGCCCACCCTGCTGTAGACAGCACTACAAGAGTTGCACTCAATCATAGATTGCAGAGCTAAGGGACCCTACTTTGTCTTCTGTTTAAAAGTAAGTTCAGGTCCTGGAACAAAAATTTGGAGTGAATTAAAAAGAACTGGTTATGTAGTAAGTTATGAGGCACTGTGACATTCACAGAGCCCTGCCTATAGGCTCAAGAATCTGCTTTTGACATGGATCCTTGCATACTTATCTCACTGGTGACCCCTCCTGAGGAACCAGATTGAGCCCCGTGATAAGTACAGGAAATGGCTGCTTACTGGAAGCTGTATTTATTAATGGTGACGTAGTCAACTGAGGGTTTTCCTGTAGCTAAGTGATGTAGCACCATGGCTATGTGGGATGGAGGTGCAGGAGCAGGCAAGGAGGGAATGGATTTGAACCACAATCCCTAGCAATCGTGGGAGCTGCCTCCAGCAATATTTCTGGTGACTAAACTTTGTACTGGGTCAATAAGGCAAGAATGGGTTTGGAACTCAGTGCTTGTTGTCAAACTGTAGGGTGCCTCGCACATATAGAGGCCAATGCAGAGCATGCATTAGGCCAAAAAAGCATGTGTGTTGCCTGGTTATTCCTGCTAGGAGAGGAGCCAGAGGTCCTTTATGAGTTGTATTTAGTTTTTATCCTTGGAGTGTGCCTGAAGACTCAAATGTGAATGAACCTGGCTCCACAGTTGCTTGGGGCCATCTGGCTAAGCAGCATATTTGCAGATAAAGACTTGGGGGTTACAGTGAGCAATAAGATGGATATGAGTCAGCAGTATTCTGTTGTTGCCAAGATGGCTAATGGCATACCGGACTGCATTAGTAGGAGTGTTGCCAACCGATCAAGGGAAGTAATTATTCCCCTATACTCTGCACTGGTGAGGCCACATCTGCAATGCTGTGTCTAGTTTTAGGTCCACCACTATTGAAAGGATGTGGGCAAGTTAGAGAGAGTCCAGTGGAGGGCAACGAAAATGGTTAGGGGGCTGGGACACACGACTTCTGAGGAGAGGGTGAAGGAACTGGGCTTATTTAGTATGCAGAAGAGAAGATGGAGGGGATTTAATAGCAGCGTTCAGCTACCTGAAGTGGGGTTCGAAAGAGGATGGAGCTAGACTGTTTTCAGTGGTGACATGACAGAACAAGGAGCAATGGTCTCAAGTTGCAGCAAGGGAGGTTTAGGTTGGATACGGTATTAGGAAAAGCTTTCTCACTAGGAGAGTGGTGAAGCACTGGAACAGTTACCTAGAGAGATGGTAGAATCTCTGTCCTTGGAGGTTTTTAAGACTCAGCTCGACATAGCCTTGGCTGGGATGGTCTAGTTGGTGCTGGTCCTGTTTTGAGCAGGGGGTTGGACAAAGTGACCTCCTGAGGTCCCTTTCAACCCATATTTTCTGTGATTCTTTGGATCAGTGGTTAGAGCCCTTACTTGGGAGCAGACCTGGGTTCTATTCCGTGTGCATATGAATGGCTGCTAAACAAAGTTGTTCTTCCTTGCCACCCAAGGCAGGACACGTAGCAATGTGTGTGAACTTCAGCAAAGCAAATCTGCATCAAATCTCAGGAAGCCCTGCTTAACTATAAGAGCAGTAAGCAGGGGATCAAGCTGCTGAGGGGAGTTGCAAAATCTTTCATTGAAGGTTTTCAAAAGGAGGCTGAACAGGCAGCTGTCTGGGATGGTCCAGGAAGAGCAGTTCTGGATCTTTGCAGTGGGTTGGACTAGATCAGTGGTGCTCAACCTCTGGCCAGTGGGGCTCCCCACAGGTCTGGATATTTGGCATCAGGGAGCCATGGCAGCATTAATTGCTAACACATAGAACCAGATCTGGTGTGCAAGATTGTATCTGTAGACCAACCCCACATACTGACCCCATGCTGAATCTGGCCCGCAGACTGACCCTGCCCATGGGATCCAGCCTGTAAACTGCCTCAGTACCACTCATTCAGTCCGTGGGGACTAGAAGGTTGAGTACCGTTGGGCTAGATGATGTCTTAAGGCCTTCCCAAACCTATGACTCTAATGATTTGCACTGTAACAAGGTCCCTAGGCCTTTGACAGAAACACCAAGCTTTACCACAGCAGCTCATAAATTCTTCAGCAGAATTAGTTTATTGGTTTGCTGCAATGTACGCTTCAATCCCATCCCCCACCCAAACACCTGCTGCTCATTATCAATAATACTTCTTCACAGAAGCATCGTTGATGGGTTATCCTTGGGGAATCTGTGTGAGAAGAGGTTTCTTGTGTAATGTGAACATAATATGTGTAACAGCAGGTGGAACCAGGGGGTAGTCTGCAGAGCTCTGATGTCTGCAACTCTCAGAAAACCCCAGCTCCATGGGGGGCAAGGGAAAAAGGAAGAGGAAGCATGAGGCTGGAGTAAGGGGAAGAGAGAGCAGTGTACACATGGAACCTGGTCAGCCCTACACAGAGGAGCTGGAGATCTCACTGGTTTGGTCAGCCAGGACTGTGGACTGAAAGAGCTGGTATCAGACTTGGGGGCATCTGCAGGCTGATGTTTAAGCGCTCTAGGGACTAAAGGCTTGATTGGGGACACCTCCAGAAATATAGGAGAGAAATTAAGGTGCTGGGTATATGTTACCACAGTATTGATATTTCTTTACCTTTTACCTGTTCTCCCCAATTGACCTGTTGGCTTGTTACCATAACCTCTATGCTTTACTGTATAAAAGTGGGAGCTTCCCGTTGCTTCTTGTGCTATTTCTAGGGCTGTAGGATTGGCATGCTGGTTAGTTGGCATTATATGAGTCGAGCTGGATCCTATCACAGTTCTTTCTCACTCTGTCTCCTCTGCACTTGGGGAGATAAGGAATTGCCCTGGACATCCAGACACTTCTAGGTTCTAGCATGGCTTCTGAATCAGTTTTATTTATGTTGTGCCATGAATGTTGCTCAACAGATAAAGGAAGGAAAACATCTGCTGGGAGTCCATAGTCTAAGTTAAAATGTAACTTGAGTGCCACAGTTACAAGCACTTCACAGAAACAAGGACAAGCAGCAGCAGTTAGATCAGTGTTTTCTGGCTGCAAAAACTTAAAAGCCATTGCTGCTTTGGGACTGCAGAGCAGAAAGAGGAGTGCTCCTTTGGCTTTCAGCCAGGCCTAGAACACTGCCTTCTGTTCAAGGCACTTCCTTCCTTGCTTGATGTTGACAAACTAGAAGGAGTTTGGGAAAGAGGAGTGGAAATGATCAGTAGCTGGAAGAATTGATTTATAGGGAAAGCTTTAAAATATCCAGATGGTGGCTAAGGGCCAGCATACAGTTCAACCAAAATTCAGTCCGCCACTGGACACAGTCTGGATGGGACCCAGCTATGTTGTTAACAGGAATATGTGCTCAGGCCAAAAGTTTTGCATGTCACAGTGATTTTTGTAGAGCAGGTGGGCCCTGAAAAATGAGTGAGAGTGGCCAAGGGTGCACAGGCTGTGAACACCAGGGAAGGGGAGAGGTGATGGGGGAATTTATTGGGGTGGGACACAGAAGTTAGATGAAGGTAAGAGAGGGAACATCTTTTCTTGGTGAGGGCAGTGGCATCTTAATGAATCTCACTAGGGTGGGGAATCATTTCCCAAGGCAAGTGGTGGGAGCCCCACTAGTAGCTTCCTTCAAAACTACACTGGATAAATCCTCTGAGGACTAATCAGTTGACAATCCTGCCCAGACGTCAGGGGACCTGAACTGGCTGGTCCTCATGGGGATTTATTATTATATCTTGCTCTTGCTTTTGTAATTGGCTTTAAGAGTCAGTACTGTTCTGTTGTTGAACAGAGACCAGCGAATCAGCCAGGATGTGGAGAGGTTCTGCAGACAGCTTAGCTCCATGGCCAGCAAGCTCATCATCTCTCCCTTCACACTAGCATACTACACCTATCAGTGCTTTCACAGGTAAGTACTCTGCACCTTCTCACTGAAAGACGGTGCCTGATGGAGCTCATTTCATACTCTCTGGGGTGCTTCACTGCTCAGATCTTGGTCTGGGCCCTAGCATATTGGATGTGCAATTCCTGGCACTAGTGTGATGGAGGTGGCTTTGACCATAGTTGGAGATATAGTTCCCAGCCTGAGTGTACTAAGGTTCACATCCTTAAATAGCTGTGTAGCCCTGACTGCTTTCCCTACTGTAGTGTGCTGGAGCGTAGTTCCCCCTGGTTGGCTAGCTAACCTCTTTCCTTCTCCCCACTTAGCACCGGCTGGCTGGGCCCAGTGAGTATCTTTGGGTATTTTGTCATTGGGACAGTTGTTAACAAGATGCTGATGAGCCCCATTGTTTCAAAATTGGTGCAACAGGAGAAGCTGGAGGGGGATTTCAGGTGAGTGCATGGTGGAGTAGTCTTCCAGGGTTACAGTTTTGCTGTCCCCCCCCAAAAATTATTTCCCGGCCCCATGTAGCAACTGGCAAAATCCAGAAGCACGGGAAAAACTGAACGCCTTCTGTTCTGCACTGCAGCCTGGGGCAGCAAGCATAACTCGGTAAATCACACCTTCTAACTGAAGAACCAGAGCTCCCCTTTTGTATCCCCTCCCCTAAACTTATCCCAGCTGCTTTAATCTTTCATAACTAAGCCAGCTGTGTAGCTCTGCTTTATCTTCTTGCTGCTGAGCATGGTCCTCTCCAAATCTACCTTCTTTGGGCTGCAGAGCTCTTCTCTCAGTCTCCCAGTCATCTGTGGGGAGAGAGTTGGGAGAGCTCCTGGGCTTCCACCTGTTCTTCTTTACAGAGCACCCGTAGATCATCCTTGAGTAATGCTTATCCAGCCTCCTCTTGAAAACCTTCAGTGATGGAGACTCCACACATTCCTTAGCCAGTATGTTTCCACTGCTGCACTGTACTAACAGTTTTCCTGATATCCAGTCTGAACTTACTTTGAATCATAGAAAGTTATGGTTGGAAGGGACCTCAGGAGGTCATCCAGTCCAACCCCCTGCTCAAAGCAGGACCATCCCCAACTAGATCATCCCAGCCAAAGATTTGTCTAGCCAGGTCTTAGAAACCTCCAAGGATGGAGATTCCACCATCTCTCTGGGTAACCTGTTACAGTGTTTTATTACCCTCCTAGTGAGAAATTCTCCCTCATATCTAACCTAAACTTCCCTCGTAGCAACTTGAGCCCATTGCCCCTTGTTCTGTCATCTGCCACCACTGAGAACAGTCTGGATCCATCCTCTTTGGATCTCCCCTTCAGGTAGTTGAAAGCTGCTATTAAGTCCCCTCTCAGTCTCCTCTTCTCTAGACTAAATCAGCCCAGTTCTCTCAGTCTTTCCACATCAGTCATGTCCCCCAGCCCCTTCACCATTTTGTTGCCTCCCACTAGACTCTCCAATTTGTCCACATTCTTTCTGTAGTGGGGGGCCCAAAACTGAACACAGTACTCCAGATGTGGCCTCACCAGTGCTGAATATAAGGGAATAATCACTTCCCTTGACCTACTGGCAACACAACTACCAATGCAGCCTAGCATGCCGTTAGACTTCTTTTATTGTCCACTATAACCCCTAGATCCTTTTCTGCAGAGCTACTGCCCAGCCAGTCAATCCCCAGCCTGTAGTGGTGCATGGGATTGTTCCATCCTAAGTGCAGGACTTTGCATTTGTCCTTGTTGAACTTCATGAGATTCCTTTTGGCCCAATTCTCCAATTTGTCAAGGTCACTCTGAATCCTAGCCCTACCCTCCAGTGTCCCTACCACTCGCCCCAGCTTGGTGTCATCTGCAGACTTGCTGAGGGTTTACTCTATGCCATCTTCCAGGTTGTTTATAAAGACATTAAACAAAACCGACCCCAGGACTGACCCCTGGAGCACTCCACTTGATACCAGCTGCCAACTAGACAGCGAGCCATTGATTACTACTCTGAGCCTGATGATCCAGCCAGTTTTCTGTCCACCTTACAGTCCATTCATCCAGCCCATACTTCCTTAGCTTGCCTGCAAGAATGCTGTGGGAGATCATAACAAAAGCCTTGCTAAAATCACGGTACACCACAACTACTGGTCTCCCTGCATCCCCAGAGCTAGTCACCTTGTCATAGAAGGCAATCAAGTTGGTCAGGTTGACTGTTCCTAATCACCTTTTTCTCCTCCAAGTACTTAGAAATGGATTCCTTGAGGGTCTGCTCCATGATTTTTCCAGGGTCTAAGGTGAGGCTGACTGGTCTGTAGTTCCCTGGATCCTCCTTTTCCCCTTTCTTAAATATGGGCACTATATTTGCCCTTTTCCAGTCATCCGGGACCTCTCCTGATCACCATGGGTTTTCAAAGATGATGGCCAATGGCTCTGGAGTCACACCAGGCAACTCCCTCAGCACCCTCAGGTACATCCCATCTGGCCCCATGGACCTGTGCACGTCCAGCTTTTCTAAGTAGTCCCTAACCTGTTCTTTCGCTACTGAGGGATGCTTACCTGCTCCCCAAACTGTGCTGTCAGACGCAGTAGTCTGGGAACTGACCTTGCCTGTGAAGACTGAAGCAAAAAGGCATTGAGCACTTCAGCTTTTTCTTCATCCTCTGTCACAAGGTTGCCTCCCCCATTCAGTAAGGGACCCACACTTTCCCTGATCTTCCTCTTGCTATCGACATATTTGTAGAAACCTTTCTTGTTACCCTTCACATCCCTCACTAGCTGCAACTCCAGTTGCACTTTGGCCTTCCTTACTTTGCTGCAGCTTCAAGCCATTGGTCCATGTTCTGCTCTTTGCAAGATGAGAAAAGGTATTTCCCTATGTCTTATGGGAGGTCTTCAGATATTTTAAGATGGTTATCATGTTCCCTCTTAATCGCCAGCAACTTTCCTCAGAGCCTTAGTTCCCACAACCAGCCCACTGGACTCAATCTCATCAAGCCCTATCTGCCCAGTGCAATCTTCTGAATTCAGTCCACCGATTCCCAATCTGCTAACTGGACCAGGTAGTGTCCCTGAGCCTCTGGTGTTCTAATTTTCCACCATTATTCATTTACCCATCTCTGCTGCTGCTGTTGCCTCTGCTAATGCATTGAAAGCTATGGAGCACAAAGTGCACAGAGCTGCTTTTAGAAGAGATCTTGGTTCAAGTTTGTTAATCAGTCAGCATGGTGCCTAAGATCTGTACAGCTTCTGTTTTTCCACCACCGTGACCTGAATACACTTAACCTTCATGATATGACTGAAATTGCTCCCAATCCTAGGTTTTTTTTCATTCCCTGTGCTTCAGGCATTCTCTTCTTTTCTACCCCCTCCATAAAATTGCTGGATCTCTGACCAGGTGCACTGGAAGGATTTTACAGTTTCCACTGAAGTGTCCAGCATCCAGATGTACCAACTAGTGATCTGGTGCAGTGTGGGGATACCAGACTGCATGTGTTCTTATACCACTGGGGTGAATTAATGGTAGAGACCCTGGGCTAGCAAACAGGAGCTGGGATACTCTGCTGTGCCAGGTGGTGGGATGCCCTTGGCTGCAGGGTATGTGTAGGCTATCAAAATATGTGGACATTTAGGCTGATCTGGGATGATGATACCTGCACATTTTTCAGGGTTTTGCTGGCCCATGCTTAATGCTCCAGACCCATCCAGACCCTTTCCTGTATCCTCTAGGACTCTGTAGGGTTGGTGCTGTGGCAGGAGCAGGGATGGGTTTTCTCTGGCGGGGATATTCATTCTCCAGCCCAGTGGGGTTCCATACAGATCCTCATATTTTGCTTTGGGTTGTGCAGGTTCAAACACATGCAGATTCGTGTCAATGCAGAGCCAGCAGCTTTCTACAGGTAAGTGAAGGATGCATCCATCTGTCTTCCAAGCCTAAGGATAATTGCTCAGCTCCAACCTCCCAGAACACTTGGGGAAGGACATCACCTGCTGCCGTACCCCTGTCCCCCTCTAAGTTGCTGCTACTGCTCATTTGACCTAGTCCAGGGGTTGTCAGCTGGGAGTACTTGAGAAGGCCCTAGGGGGTACACTCGCGTGGGCGGGGACAGCACTGCCATGCACAATCCTGCACTGCTGCCGCTCTACATTTGGCCGCATGCCACCCTTCACCCCCCTCCCTTGCTCCGTGTCCAGCCACTGTCCAGTATACTGACCCAAAAAGGTTGAAAAACCCTGACCCTAGTCCTCCCTTATGCCTCTCCCAGCTGTAATCCCAGAGGTTGTGCAGTCTCCTTTAACAGACCAGTTCTCCGGCCCTATATTAGCACAACTAGATGTGTTACAGTCATACAAGCTGGGGAGGAACAACCTACCCTCACACCAGCCTTGGCATCCAGAGTAGAATTGTCCGGGGACCCACAGACCATGTTCTAGTGCTTAGCCACACACCATCTCCAAGCTCGGTTCCCCTTTTTGATTTCTGTCTCGCCGTACTACACCAACGATTCCTCTCCTTCAGGTAGGTATTGTCCTGTTCTCTAGTGCTGTACTGTTTTTCCCACTAACTCAGGTCCCTGCCCCCGCTTTCCTTTCCCCTTCCAACACTGTTTTTGTTGCTGTTCCCCGTACTAGGTTTTTCAGTCTGACTGAGGTGCCCAGAATAGTGTGTCCCTTCATAGGCCGCTTTTGCCCTGTGCTGTACAGTGTCTGCAGCATCTCCCAGCTCAGTGTTCCCCATAAATTTCATTCACGTGCTCCTCACCCGCCTCTTTTAGATCTATAAGGCATTTCATAAGAATGGCTGTTCCCACCTTGATGTGGTCTGGAGTGGAGGGCTTGATTGTGGGCAGCTAAATATTTAACCATCTAGCCTGAGTGCTGGGAGATTGTTTCCTTCATAACTCTGACACCAGGGGCTGGTCCAGCTTCCAGCACTCTACCACGTGCACATGGCTCACTGGCATAGTCTGCAGTGAGAATTTTTAACACTTCTCCCACTGCTGTTCTAATCCCTATCTGGGTGAATTGATTTAAATTGCTGATTTTGCTCTTGTTTTGCAGTTGTGCTTTGTAATTTTTTTTTTTTTTTTAAAGGGTTCATTTTTTTTCCCCCTTCAGTCCTATCTTATTTTTGCTGACAGGATTCCCTACTGCTATATGCAATAATAAAGCTAATCATACTCTTATTGTGATCCTTAATTTTTACATACTGTGTCATAGTAGAAAATAGTGGATAATGAGTTTCTAATTTATTTAACTACCCTGCTTACGATTTTTTGTCAGGCTGCATTGGATGGAAATTGGAACTTAATTAAAATTATGTACCAACATAATAGTTTTTAAACTTATTAGTTAAATTACCTTAAAATGCTGGATATAAAGAGGGAGGAAAAGGTAAATTTCCCAAAACACATTCACTGATTTGTTGAACAAAAGGAATTGTAATTTTGTTGTAGTTATTATCCATCAGGGTGATAGGATGGATATATCACATCCACTCATTTTTATTCTTTGATATGAAGGGAAAAAAACGAGCTTCTCTGCTTTATCTTCCAGTTGGTTTCTCAGCTTTGAGCGAATGAATCATAGCATTGAACTGAGGCAAAGAAAATGTTCTTAGCAGAAGAGGCAAAGGATGTCAGAAGCTGGTTTTGCACTTCAGGAAAAACTCTGGGTCTAGGTGTTTAGTCAGTGCCTTGCACCAGTTCAGTGGCTCAACTTTCTTTGAAAGTTGGAAGTTTGAATATTTATTTTAATTTATCATATTAGGTTGGAACCTGAACATGAATTGTGATGATTTTGAAATTAATTTGAAATAATGCTTGTTTGTTTTTAAGATATAATTAAACTTAAATTTAATAATATGATTTTTATTTAACAGAAAAATATGTCCCCAGTCTAGTTCCTTATGTTGCTACTGGGAGTGGTAGTGTATTCTGGGCACTGGGGTCTTCACTGCTGCATCATGTAGGCCTGCTCTGAGCAGTAATAGACTGTAATTGTCACAATAAAACCTGCTTGCACTGCCACTTCCATAGGGCACCAGGCAGAGATGTGCTGGAGGTAGAAAATCATCCAGACCAGTGACTCTGACCCAGGGTGTTATGGCATGGTGGGGTGCTGCACAATCCTTTTAGGGGTGTTGTGGGGTGCTGCACAATATTAGCACTGTTAAGCATGTCAACACTTATGCATGATTCACAAGATAAACCCAAAAGTTGCCAATAGGAATCCATAATGTCAAAAACATTCTGACTTGTGTGGTCTTTCTGAGTTCTTTACAACAAACGAATTGCTCTGTTAGTTTTCTGTAGACAAAGAAACAAGTGAAAACAAAGAGCTGGCATTTTACAACAGGTGCCTTTGATCTGAAGATGGGTGCCTTGAGCTCCAAATGTTGAGAACCACTGAGTTTGGATGTTCTGGATATATACAGCCTGTGTTCAAAAAGTAAATGTTTCAGCCTTTTCTGCTTCTTGCCACTTGGGGGTGCTGTAAACTATGAATCAGGAGAAACATTTCTCACAGAGACTTAAAATGAGGCATTTTAGTGCATGAATTGAGCTCTCTGGTACAAAGGTCTTATTTCTCCAATTGTATTTGGAGGTGTGCAAATCTGACAATATGGCAGTGACTGTGATGAGATTAATGCTTCCTAAAGCAGGGGTTGGAGAGGACCTTGTGTCTTGACATCAAACTTATCAGGCAGTTTTAGGAAAATGGAAACTAGATTTAAAATACTTTCAGGGTTTGGCTTGGATGAGTGGTGGAAGGCTTGAAGACCAGAGCCAAACTATCCATGCACAAGGAGACCAGTAACCAGGTCATTTCAGTCCCAGTATAGCAACAGATGAAGGGGAATAGCCAGGTTGAGGCTCCTGGGTTACAGAGCAGGTTTCAAGAGAACAGGCTGCCCTTTGCCTCCTTAGTTTACCACCTTGCTCCCCTTTCTCACTCCAGGAGCATAGCAGCCTCTGATTCCAAGAAGGTGTTTTGCTAAGGTAGAACAAGTACCTGCACTATTCAGGTATCAGGCCTTGTTGTCATGACTTAACTGTGCTTCTAGCTCTTCAGGTCGAATCCAGACACCAAGAGGGCTGGAAAAGGGGTTTTTTTAGAACTTCCTGCTTCTACCAAGCGTCTCACCATGGGTGTTTAGTGCCTGGCGCCTGGCCTGGCCTGCCCTGGAATCACTGCCCAGATTCTGTGAGGATGGACATTTTCCATCCATCCATCCATCCTGGAGTCTATAACATTCTCGTCACTGCAGGTCTCCAGCTCATTAATGGCCTTGTGCAGATTCATGGCTTGCTTCTATCTTGTGTTGCAGAGCTGGGCGGGTGGAGCACATGCGCACAGACCGCAGGCTACAGAGCCTCCTGCAGACACAGAGGGAGCTGATGGGCAAGGAGCTGTGGTTGTACAGTAAGTGGTGAGGCATCTGGCAGCTTCATCAGGTTGGCAAATGGCTCTCAAGGGACAGACAAACATACAGCAGTGCTGGGTCCACCCCTGGCTGTCAGACCCCATGCAACAAGTTCAGCACACATGGCATGCCCGTATGAGATCTCATGGAAGAATGGAATCCAGGCTGTAAAGTTGAGAGCAATATTTTGGATTTGCATGTGGAGGCTGGGGACTGCTTTAGGGGTATGAGGGCTTGAGCAGGAGCTGCATCAAGGACTTATCTGAGCAGAGTTTGTACCTCCAGGATTGGCACTGCCTGAAAATCCTGTCATTCATGTGCTCCCTGGAATACTTGATCGCAGTTTCAGCCACACCCAAGCTGGTACTTTAGTGCTGCAAGTCATGGTGAAATCCTGAGAGCTCTGGGCAGTGTGGTGTTCTGTACCACCTAGATCCCCTCAATATTCCTTCCTGCATCCATGCATGGCTGGCCAGGTTTTGCCCCACCACAGTGCCCTAGTGTGTGTGATGCTCCTGGGTGGCTGTTTCCTGCTCTGATGCCTGGGGAAGCTACATGATGGCAGATGGCTCCTCATCCCTGCTCTTGGGCTGTACTACAATAGGAGTTCCTCTGGCTTTCAGCACTGTCTCTTGTGTTGGTCTGTGGGGGAGGGATTGGGAGTCTCTGCAGGGTAATAACTCTGACTGCTCTGACTAGGCCCAGAAACTGGATATGGATTTGCCTGGGATAGAGGGTGCTCACTGCTCCAGCTAATGTGTTTTGTATCCAGTTGGGATCAACACCTTTGACTATCTGGGGAGCATCCTGAGCTACGTGGTGATTGCCATTCCTATCTTCAGTGGTGTCTATGGAGACCTGACTCCAACAGAACTGAGCAGCCTGGTCAGCAAGGTGAGCACAGTATAATCTCTGAGGGCAGGGCCCACATTGGGTCACAAGCACCCAGAGAAAAGTAGCACAGACTGGCCTAGTCATGAGGCTTGGTGGGGCTGAGTAGAGTCAAAGTAATATCTGGAAGGGGCTGGAGTCCTGTCTGCTGGCATTGAGAGCAGAGCGAGCAGCACACAGTGGGAGGGAAGGGTCTGGACACAGGAAAGAGGTGGGTGACCCTCAGGAGTCCTGGCTGAGTGCGGATAGTCTCCTGAAATTTTCTTGCAAGAGGGAGAGAAGGGAGCCCTGAGCTGGCAAACTCTTAGATGTGTGATTTAACCTGAAGCATATGAGCAGCACCAAGGAGTTTGTGCATCTGTGGAGGGTTAGTTCTGTGACTAAATGTATTACTAGCTTGGAACTTCCTACTTTGAGTGAAAAGCCAGGTTCTGCTGATCTAGTAAGCACCAGAGAAGGACTGGGGCTCACACAGCACTGTCAAGTTCCCTGCTTCTGCTGATTGAACAGAAACCACAGCAGCTGCCCCCCTTGACCAGATTTTATGTTCTGTATATGTTCCTGTGTTCGTGCTGACTAGAAACCTGAACTCTCCTATGCATTCGTTGCTTTACTAAAACCCTAGATAGGGCCCTCCAGAACCTGACATGTTTCCAGCTGGTCAAAACCTGCTTGAGGCTGGTAATGTGTTTAAAAATAGTCCACCCAGAATTCCAGGCTGCGAAGCAAGCAGAGCTGTCAAAGAGCAGCAGCCGTCTCCCAGGGCAGTGGCAGGGAAATGGTCATCATGAATCTTGGAAAGGGCACTGACCCCAGCACTGGCAGGGGTCACAGTATTGCCTGACAGAACTTAACAGGACTTAAGGATGGACTAGCTGTAAACAGCTGCAGCTTGTTTATCCACCTTCTCCGGTAGGGCTCTGGTAGCTCTGTGGGACAGGATTCTTTGCATCTTAGACAGCACTGAGCTCATGATTCATACTAACAATCAGAGCTCAGTGCTGTCTAAGATGCACGCACTTTCATTTAAAGGTTGTAAAGGCCTTGACTCTTGTGGTACTGGCTGGTTCTTGAGAGCTGGGATTGTTACAGGGTCATGTGGGAAGTGCTAGTCCACATGTAAAGAGGTTTTTTGGCAGGTGCAAAGTGATCCCCAGGACCTTCTCTTCCCTGACTTCTACCACAAGGTCTCTGTGCTGGTCACTGCATTCCCTCTGCATTTGCAATAAGCTGATTCTGTTCTGCAGTCTAAAGGCAATGGGCTGAAAGGGGCAGGCAGGAATGGTGGAGGTGCCAGAAGGGGTCTCCCCAGGCAGAGTTCCTGGCCTGAAGTAGGGGGAGCTCTTCTCAGGTTCTGGAATATGCTGCTCCTTCATGGTCATCTTCCCTGTATTGGGTCATCTCTTCTGGAGCCTGACTGACCATCTAGTCCTACTCCTGTACCTTCCTGTGGCTGCTGCCTGTGCCTGAGCATGGACTCCATCACTGCTTGCTGGTGGTGGAGGTGGGCACAGCAGCTTCCACCCTGGTCAGTGCTGCCTGAGCTCTGCTACCCTGGGTGTGTGTTTCTCCCACAGAACGCCTTTGTCTCCATCTACCTCATCAGCTGCTTCAGCCAGCTCATTGACCTCTCCACCACTGTGTCTGATGTGGCTGGCTACACGCACAGGTGAGATTTGCCTTCCTTTGACCCCCCCCTTTGCCAGCTGCTGACCCGTCGGCACTCGACACAAAGGGGTCCCCATTTTCAAAAAGGGGAGGAAGGAGGACCCGGGGAACTACAGGCCTGTTAGTCTTACCTTGGTCCTAGGGAAGCTGTCTGAGAAAATTATCCAGGAGCACATGTGCGAGGGACCAGCAGGGGAGATTATGCTTAGGGGCAACCAACATGGGTTCATTAGAGGCAGGTCCTGTCAGACCTACCTGGTTGCCTTTTATGACCATGTCACAAAATCCTTAGACACAGGTGTCGCGGTGGACGTAGTCTTTTAAGACTTTGGGAAGGCCTTTGACACGGTCTTGCCCCATTCTCATTAAAAAATGAGGCGACTGGCATCGATGCCTACACAATCAGATAGGTTGGAAATTGGCTGGAGGGCTGCACCAAGAGAGTGGTGGTGGACGGGTCATTTTCGACCTGGAGGGACGTGAGCAGTGTGGTCCCCCAGGGCTCGGTCCTTGGGCCTGCACTTTTTAACATTATCAACGACTTGGACAAGGGGTGAAAAGCACCTTGTTCAAATTCATGGATGATACTAAGATGTGAGGAAAGGTGGGCACGCTAGAAGGGAAGGACAGGCTACAACTAGATCTGGACAGGTTATAGGGGTGGACGGATGAGAATAGGATGGGATTCAATACTGACAGGTGCAAGGTACTGCACCTAGGGAGAACCAGCACCATACCTACAGGCTGGGGTACTCCCTTCTAGTCAGCACAGAGGCAGAAAAGGATCTTGGAGTCGTCATGGATTCCATGATGAACATGGGCTGCCAATGTGAGGAAGCAGTCAGGAAGGCTAACCACACCTTTGGCATATATCCACAGATGCATCACGAGCAGGTCCAAGGAGGTGATCCTCCCCCTCTATGCAACGTTGGTCAGGCCACAGTTGGAGTACTGCGTCTAGTTCTGGACGCTGCATTCAGGAGGGATGTGGACAGCATTGAGAGGGTCCAAAGGAGGGCCATTCGCATGGTCAGGGGGCAGCAGGGCAAGCCCTACGAGGACAGGCTATGGGACCTGAACCTGTTCAACCTCTGCAAGAGAAGGCTGAGAGGGGATCTAGTGGCCATCTATAAACTTACAAGGGGGGACCAGCGGGGAACGTAAGAGTCTCTGTTCCCCTGAGCACTACCAGGAGTAACTAGGAATAACGGCCACAAGTTGACTGAGAGTAGGTTCAGGCTAGACATCAGGAAGCACTACTTCACAGTCAGGGTGGCTAGGATCTGGAACCAACTTCCAAGGGAAGTGGTGCTGGCTCCTAGCCTGGGGGCCTTTAAAAGGAGGCTAGAAAATCACCTAGCCAGGGTCGTTTGACCCCAGCATTCTTTCCTGCCTGTGGCAGGGGGTCGGACTTGATGGTCTGCTCAGGTCCCTTCTGACCCTACCAACTATGAAACTCCTGTGCAGAGCAGCAGGGAGGGTCCTGATCTGGGGTTCTGCATAGGAGGGAAGTACTTTTCCAAGGCAGGGTCCCCCTGTAGAAAGGAAATCGCTAGTCTGGGGTTGCCTCATGTCCCAGGTTTGCATATTTGTTGTTGGCACTCAGAGGCCCCAGCCCTGACTTGTGCCAGATGTGGAACATGCACCTAACCCTATGCAGTCCCTGCTCTTAAGAGCTCATCCTTGAGCATCACCACACTGGGCTCTTGTCTGAGGTTATTTTGGAATAGGGGTGGGCTGGGATGGCAATTGCTGAGGTGGGGATTCCAGTAACAGCAGCCACTGAGCTGCCACTGCTACTGGTGCCCATGCCCTCTCCAGGCCAGGAGAAGACACTAAAGCAGACATGCCTTTTCCCCAGCATTCCTCCTGAATGCTTCCAAAGCTAGCTGCTTCTTAGGAGGATATTATTATTTTTAAAAACTTCCCCAGCTTCCCTAACCACTTCCTTCCCTCAGCCAGCACCAAAGCACGTCCTGTTGCTTACCTCGGTAGCTCTGTGGGACAGGATTCTTTGCATCTTAGACAGCACTGAGCTCATGACTCATACTAACAATCGGAGCTCAGTGAAAGCAGAAGCTGAGCCAGGGAAAGGCAGCTGGTATTAGTCTGTTCTTTTCAGCTCTGACTGGTTTACAGGATTGGGGAGCTGCAGGAGACCCTGCTAAATCTCTCTAGGCAATGGAAGGATCACTATTTGGAAGCCAAAACCAGCTGGGACTTGGACAAGTGGGGCTTGGACAGGTGAGTGTCTGTGGCCAGTACTGACTGTGGCATGGCAACTTACTGAGTGTGTGGCTGTGTTCCCAGGGTGTGGGGAAAGTCTGACAAGTTATCTGGGCATCTTGTACCCCCTGGTGGGTATGGCAGGATTTCTTCCTTGACCTACATTCCAGGAATCTCTTTTCCAAGCTACTCCCCTAGATACTCTAAGAAGGGGCTCTGCTCCCTGCATGCTGGAGAGATTAGTGCAGGTTAAACCACCACTGTCACCAAAACTTCCCTCAGGTGGTAGGGTTTACTTTGGGCCCTGGGATTCTGTAGATTCATGTAGCTTACGTAGCCAAAGGAGGGCCAGATGCTGCTTTCCAGCTCCAAGGGTTAATAATAAAAGTCCTCTTAAATGGTATGGAGTCATAGTTTCATAGTTGTAGGGTCGGAAGGGACCTTGACAGACCATCAAGTCCGACCCCCTGCCATGGCAGGAAAGAGTACTGGGGTCGAACAACCCCAGCGAGGTGTTCGTCTGGCCTCTCTTAAAGACCCCTAGGGTAGGAGCCAGC
>NW_005841835.1:1906542-1913161 GCF_000455745.1 Alligator sinensis
TGGATGCATGACAAGGTGTGGTTGGCCTTCCTGACCGCGTCCCCACACTGTCAGCCCATGTTCATTTTGGTATCAATAATGACTCCAAGATCCTTTTCTGCCTCTGCACTGACAAGAAGGGAGTTCCCCAGCCTGTAGGTATGTTGCTGGTTCTTCCCCCCCAGGTGCAGTACCCTGCACTTGTCAGTGTTGAAACCCATCCTGTTCTCATCTGCCCACCCCTGTAAACTGTCTAGGTCCGATTGCAGCCTATTCCTCCCTTCTAGCGTGCCCACATCCCCCCACATCTTAGTGTCATTTGTGAATTTGAACAGGGTGCTTTTTACCCCCTCGTCCAAGTTGCTGATGAAAATGTTGAACAGCACAGGCCCGAGGACCGAGCCCTGGGGAACCCCACTGCCCACATCCCTGCAGGTCGAAAATGACCCGTCCACCACCACCACTCTGGGTGCGGCCCTCCAGCCAGTTAGTGACCCAGTTGACTGTATAGGTGTCAACACCACAGTCCCCTAGTTTTTTAATGAGAATGGGGTGAGAGACGGTGTCGAAGGCGTTCCTAAAGTCCAGAAAGACTACGTCCACTGCTACCCCTGCATCTAAGGATTTTGTGACCTGGTCATAGAAGGCCACCAGGTTGGTATGACAGGACCTGTCTTTAATGAACCCATGTTGGTTGCCCCTAAGCATAATGTTCCCTGCTGGCCCCTCGCGGACATGTGCCAGGATAATTCTCTCAAAAAGCTTACCCAGGATCGAGTTAAGACTAACTGGCCTATAGTTTCCTGGGTCCTCCTTCCTCCCTTTTTTTGAAAATGGGAACCACATTGGACCTTTTCCAGTCCTCTGGCACCACGCCAGAGCACCACGAGTGCTCAAAAAGCCGTGCCAGGGGTCCCACAATGACCTCTGCTAATTCCCTCAGCACTGAGGTGGAGATCGTCAGGACCAGCTGATTTAAATATGTCCAGTCCCTCCAGAAGTTCCCTGACTAGGTACTCGCTGACCCTAGGTCTGGGTGTGCCTCCCCTGGGGCCTATGGAGGTCCCGGTGTGGGGGGTGACCCGGTCCCTGCTCAGGAAAATGGAGGCAAAGAAATTGTTAAATAGGTTAGCCTTGTCATCTGGTGTGACAACCAGATTTCCTAGTGTGTCTTGCAGAGGCCCCACGTCACCAGGCTGTGGCCAGCTGGTGCTTACATTCCTATGGTCATCACCTCTGCTCCTGTCCACCTCCCATTGTTGATTTCCTCTTGCTGTGTTCTGTTTACAGACCAGTCTGTAAGGTCCCTGGGGTCTGGACTAGGTCTTGTGTTTATGCAGTGCTTTGCATAGTGGGTGCCTGACCCTGACTGGGAGCTGAGGACACTGCTGTAAAGGCTGATCCCTTCCTGTCCCCATTGGTGAGGTTTGTCCCTCACAATGTGCTCCCTGTTTTTTGTTGCATTTCAAGGTCTCTTGCAATAGGGCTTCCACTGCTTCCTTAACATATTGACCGATATGGGCTGTTTATACAGTATTCTTTTGCATGTGTTTTTTCCATTTGGGTGGTGGATGGGGGGGCAAACCCAGTTTTTGAAAGAGTGGAGACCTAAGCAGTGCTCAAAGCAACTCTATGATCTACACTGTTTCATATATGTGGGCTTTGTTGCCAGCTGAGCAGGTGTGATGAGGCTCAGCAGGGAGCCAATGTAGATATACCCCAAGTGGTCAACCTTCTCACTGTTGCCTTCCAGTTGGCAGCTGCCATGGCAAGGAACTTTCAAAAAGAGGAGCTGGAGATCACATTCTGGTGCTAAAGGGTTTATTCTAGCAGGATTTTATTCCCCCTCCAGCTGAGTGTAGGGTTCCCAGGGATCTTGTGGGCTGGCTTAGGCGGTTCTTGGAGCCAGAACCCCTGCTGCATGTTGTGGGTCAGTGCCATGGTTCTGTCCTGGGTCACAAGTTAGTCTGTTGTTCTGTGGGGCAGCATACTACTGCAACTGGTTCTCTTTAGCCTTGCAAGTCAAGTCTCTTTTGGAGGTGTTCATAAGGTACCAGTCACCAGGATTTTCAGGCTCCTGGTTATGGTGTTGGGGAAGGCAGTGGGAAAGCAACTGCCACTTACCCTGAACTCTTCTCTCTTCCCTCGGTCTCGGTGGCTGGGCAGCAGCAGATCTGAAGAGGAGATGGTGCCAGAGGATACAGCTTTCCTCCTGGAGAGGGTTACGCTTGCAGTCCCATCCTCAGGCAAGCTGCTCATCAAAGACCTCAACTTAAAGATCTCGCAAGGGAACAACCTGCTGATCGTGGGGAACACTGGCACAGGGAAGACGTCTTTCCTCAGGGTCCTTAGTGGCCTTTGGGAAAGCACTCAGGGTAAGGGCTGTGACTCTCCAAAGCATTGCCCTGGACACACAAGCTGGGGCTGTCCTAGGTAAGTCGGGAGTGAAGCTCAAGCCTTGTAGTTCTGGGACAAGCAGTGCACATGAGTGTGAGTGCTGTCAGGGCTGCATTTGCTCTGTCTTCTCTTCTTTTGCTGTGCTCTGACCTTCTCATTTTAGTGCATTGTGTTGCAGATCAGACCTCTGCTCCCCAGAAGCCTGGTCTCTGCCTGGTGCCTGTGTCCTGCTATTGCAGGCCTGTGCACTGAAGATGGGGATGGGGAGGAAGTGAGGGGATGGAGATTTGGGCTTGTACTTGGTATTGACAAGACTCTGTCTCCTGGATTTGTGCAGGGAGTGTCTCCATGTTGACATGCTTTGGCCCCCATGGGGTGGTGTTCCTGCCGCAGAGGCCTTTCTTCACTGATGGAACCCTGAGGGAGCAGGTGAGTCCCTGCCTGTGCCTGTCTGTCACAGGAGGGGCTGGGCTCTTTCAGCCTATTTGACATCCAGCCACACACAAGCACTGGTGACTCTTGCAGTCCTCAGGCTTGGGACAGGCCAGGTCAGGCAGCTCTGATGTCAGGGACCTATATGCTGCTTAAAGGCCTGTAGGGGAGTGTTCAGGTGTGACTGCTTCCCTCATTCCTGGCTCTCCCTAGGTGTTAGAGGCTGCGTGTGTGGTTGGAATGAATCCCCACATCCAGCTTCCTCTGATGTGGGGTGTCTTTGGTTTATTTAACCAGGTGATTTATCCTTTGAAGGAGATTTATCCGCTTTCGGGTGAGTAGAATTCACTGAAGTATCTAACAAGTGATCTGGTTTTCCGTTCACCTCTATTCCTTTAATTCTTCCCTTCACGTTATGCTCTAATTGGAGCTCAACCTGAGATGTGAACCTCAGAACTGGCTTAGGCATGTAGGAGTTAAACTTTTAGAGAGACTCCATTAAAAATGAAAGTAGGGGAAGTAGCAAATGCTCCTCTCCCTCCCCCCCTGCCCTGTGGCCCCTCTTTAGAGCTATGACTTTAGGCATGGTGTTGCTCCTGCTACTCTGGATGTAGTGGTAACAGTCTTTGTCCTCTAGGGTCTGCAGATGATGAGAGAATCCTGAGGTTCCTGGAGCTGGCTGGGCTGGTGAGTCATTAAGGTAGCTGACTGGAGCCTAGCAGAGTTGCTCCATCTCAGTCTGACTGTGGGGACGCTGTGGTGTTTTGTGTATCCAAGCCTGGCGGCACTATACAAGGATATACAGGTCCCAATGAGCAGAGATGCTGTCCCTTATCAGGACAGAACGCTCCCTTAGAAATCAGCAGATTAAGCACACTGCTGGAGAGTGCAGCTGAGGAGGTGGAGATGTGTCAAGGACAGGGGTGACCTGGACGCGAAAGATGGGTGTTACAGGGTGAAAGTGATAGATAGGGATCGTAGCCTGAGGGAGGTGACTTTAGCCAAGGAAAGCAGGGGCTGGCAGTGGGAAGAGGAGAGCAGCAGGGAGGAAGGGAGATATGTTCAGGACTGTTTTGTGCTCTCTCCTTTTGTGCCTCTACAGTCTGACTTGCTGGCAAGGACAGGAGGTCTGGACCAGCAGGTGGATTGGAACTGGTAAGGCTGCTACATTATTTACAAGTGGATTTGTGTAGGTCTTGGTGATGGTGTGGATGAGTCCTGAACCCCCCACACACACTTGGTTCACAAGTGGCATTTTCTCTGCCTCCATTGAGGCAAAGGAGTGGGGAACAGTACTGGGGAATAAAGATGTCAGCTCAGCATTGTGGGTCAGGACTTGCATCCCCTGCTGTTATGTTAAAGGTGGATAGTCCCTTGTGTGTTCAGTTACCTCCAAGGTGATCTAACATCCCTGGGGCTGCAGAGCCATTCCTGAGTTCTGGGCCTAGTAGCTCTGAATGCTATGCTGGGGAGGGGCTGGTGCCTTATACAGGGGGCTCAGTGGAGGAGGGGAGATAACTGAGTCTGCTTCTCTGAAGAGGTGCTCTCATGGTTCTCCACTGCTGATTGGTGGTAATTCTGGTTCTTGGTCTTGCTGCAGGTATGATATCCTGTCCCCAGGGGAGATGCAGAGACTCTCATTCACCCGACTCTTCTATCTCCAGCCCAGATATGCAGGTGAGTAGTTCCAGGCTGGAGAAGAGCAGGTACCTTCATGGCCCTGGAGGAGTGAAGTGGCAGAGGCTGTCTACAAAATTCCTTTTCCTTTGCTAGCAATATCCTGGGTCCCTTGTGCCATCTGAGTCATGATTGAAGCAGGTTCTCAGAGAGACTGTTTTAAGTTAAGGGTGTGTGTGTGTGCATGCACATTTCCTCACAAAAGGACATTTGAAGTGAAGTTTTTTTGCCCTAGATCTAACTATGCCTTGTAACTTGCTCTCTGTGCCCAGCAGATGCCCCATGAATACACATGATTCTCAGTCGGTGTGTTGTTCATTTATAGTCCCATTATCTTTCACAGAGCTGCCAGACCAAAAAGTAGCAAATACCTCCCCTGTTAGACACAGAAGAGCAATAAAGGACAAATTAAGGGGCAGGAGAACCTGGCCTACCGCTGGGAGCGGTGTCTACATACGGGTCAGTAGTACTTTTCCACAAATGTATTAAAATATCTGGCTGTGATCAGTGACTGCTTCTGCCCCCCTAAGCTCATCAGGACTGCATGTCTCTGTGGGCCCCTCTACACACACAGGTAAAGGCATGATAGGATCTAATATGCAGTCCACACAGTGACACCTGCCATGCTACATGTACATGGCAGAAGGTACAATTGTGGGATCATGCATTAGAGCCCGTTCCACTTCATTGCTGGTGCATGGGGGAGCCTGGGATCAGGATCCCAGGCCCCCCTTATGCCAGCTCCTGTGGCTGAGTCCTGCAGTTGTCAGGGCTCTCAGCAGGGCAGCACAGGGCATGCTGTCGCTGCTGTGAGGCCCACAACTCAGGTGGCTCCCAGCAGTGGCGGGGCTCTTCTCACTGTGAGCCCTGCAGCCAAGGAGGCTCACACAGGAGGCAGTGTTCTCCCTACTGTAAGCCCTACAGCTGACAGCACTGCCACTACAAGCCTTGTCAGCTGTGAGGCTGGCAGTGAGTAGTGTTTCCCTGGGGCTGGGAGCCCCTCTGTTAATGGGGCTCCCAGCCACAGGGGGAGCCCTTGCCCACATTTGATTAATGGTGTAATTAGAACAAGCTACAAAGTTATTACACATTTTTTGTGGAATAACTTTGTAGCTTATTACTTATTTTATCACACCATTAATTGGTTGAATGTGTAATCGGGTCACAACTTAAGGCATGATTACCTGGTTAATTATGCCTTAAGTCTAATGTGTAGAGGGGGCCTGCATTACTGTTCATGAAGCACTTGGTTACTGTGGAGTGGAGCACCACGAAACAATTAATTTCCTCATAGGCTTTTCCCTCTGCAGAGAGATTTGAGTAGTGTACAGTAATTCGGGCCTGAGGCGACATGTTAAACAATGAGGCAAGAACACAGCCTTGAATAGCAGCTCAATAAATAGTGTCATCCACCCTGAATGAGGCAGGGTCCTGTGGAGAAAAATACTGTGTAGCTGAACAGCATGTCCTAACATACACTATGCCAGAGGACTGAATGTAAATTCCACAGGCCAGGTTAATTCTGCCATATCCTAGCTTTAAGTACTGGATGTTGCAACCTTTTAACAATGTTCTTTAGCAGATTTTGATGTGCAGTGTGGGAAGTAAGTTGTGCGTAATTCTTTGGTCTGTGCTTATATGGAACAAAAATAGCTCTGCATAATTACAGTGTTGGGCATCTTTGAAGTTGCACAAATTACAGTGTTTTCTCTAATCCACAGCAAAATTGTAGTCAGGAAAAAAGTGTCTGTGACCTTTCCACCAGATTGACTCCCCTACCAAGGCTAAAACTCCCACATTTATTATTTGAAAGTAACACCTGGTAGAGTAGCATGTTGTACTTTGGCAGCATGCATAGCTGTGACCTATGTCTGAGGGAAGGCCGAGGTGGAGGGAGTGAAGGGTGTCGAGTAGAGGGACTAGGGGAAGAGATTGTGGGTGGAAAATATAATCTCATCTTCAGCTTTGTCTTTTGCTGCCTGTTTGTCAATGAATTTCTTTTGGTTTCTGTATGTTTTTAGCAAAAGTCTCCCAAAGTTCAGCCCAGCCTCTCAGTGAAACCAATAGCCCCACTTAGTATAACTTCTCATAGAGAAACATTTGAAAAACGCCCAAATCTATACTCGGGGAAATT
>NW_005841835.1:1913192-1919085 GCF_000455745.1 Alligator sinensis
ATTAACCTCTTTCCCATGCTGATGGCTGTTACAACCACAGGCTTCATATTCTGTAGTGTCCTGGGGCCCATCCTTTAGCTGTTGAATAGTGCTTTGGGATCTGAGCTTGCATTGAATATGATTCTAGCCCAAATAGCTGTGAAGATAAACTTAAAAAATATAACATTAAAAACATGCAGTGGTGCCTTTGTGAGCCAATAGCCTGAACCAGTGGCTCTGCCCCATTTATCGTCTTGGTGTCGGCTGTGAAATCCCCAGAAATGCATTTAAATGGCAGCCTGGTTGACTCTTCAGATGGATGTTTCTGTTAAAATGACCAGCACTGAAAGTACTTACATCAGAGTCTCTGACTGTGTCTCATCCAGCTGCCAATACCTGTAGTGTTTTCCCCACAGCTTCTGTAACTTCAGGTCTGTCATGTTAGTGCAGAAATCTCTGGCCTATTGAAAACTGAAAATTATAGGGCAGTGTAAAATGAACTCAGTTCAGTATCTAAGCAAGTGTCTGGGAGCTCCAGGATGGAGCCATCCATTAAAAAACCTCCATTTTTTTTAATTTAAAGGCAGCTACTGCAGTTTCCAGTGTGCTGCCAAATCCAGAGATCTTGCCAAAAAATTGAGGTCCAGCTTGTAGTAGAAGTGGATAGGGCTGGGTTCTACCTTCCCCAGGGTTTGCAGCCTGGGAGGCCCTTTCCCAGGTCACCCTGGTTTCAAGGTGTTTGAAATACAGACCCAATGGCTTCTGGTGCTCAACCCATTCCCAAAGCAGACTGAGTCTGGAGCACTTCTTTGCACCCTGACAGGTCTCTTCTCCCTTCAATATCACTAGGGCTCCCTGGCCCAGAAATCATTTGGACATATCTAGGGGGCAGCTGATAAGTTCCCTCAGCTGCTACCAGGTTAAAAGAGAGGTGGCAGCTGGCTGTTCCAGAGGGGAATACATGAGATGAGCAGGGATCCCTCTGGAGGACCAAGTTTCTTTTCAAGATCTCTGCCTTGGTCCTCTTATGCCTTTTGTAGTTTGCCTGTGAGCCATCAGTGGGAGGTGCTGGTGTTGAGAGCTCCATGCCATATTATAAGCCAGATGCTCATTTACCAGAGTCCTTATGGAAAGGAGCAGAAGCTGAAGGTTGGAGGGCTGGGTGGGGAGGGAGGAGAGGCGTGATGACAGGGCCAAACAGCTGCAGTCTTCTGTGCTGATGGGACTTCCTGCTTTTTCTTTCAGTGTTGGATGAAGCCACCAGTGCCCTAACAGAAGAGGTGGAGCATGAGCTATACCATACATGCATTCATTTGGGCATGACCCTGATCAGCGTGGGACATCGAACCAGCCTGGAAAGGGTGAGGCACATCCATTCCTCTCAGCCCTTGGGACAGCTGGCTCTTGGCCTACATGTGACTTGGGTCACAAAGGGCTGGTGGATTCATCTTTTGAGAGTGGAAGATCAGGGGGCTGTATAGTGAGGTGTGCACGTGAGAGACTTCTCTTCACCCTTTGAAACCATTGTGCTCATTTGTGCCTGCTCTTTGAATTGCAGTTTCACAGCTGGATCTTGAGACTCTGTGGAGGAGGAAGGTGGGAGCTAACAAAAAATGAGAGCACAAAGTGTCTCTTAGCCAACAAGGGATGCTGACAAAATGCCAAAGCTTCCAGTGGCTCCCTTCCTGAGGAGAAGCAGAAACAACTTGCCTTTCAGCAGATAACCTGCTTGGTAGGTGTGGAAATGCTGAGCTAGTGAGTCCTCGCTAGGGAGGATGAAGGCTTCTAGAAATTTCCTGAAGGAGCCAGGGCTGAGTTTTCTGCTTTGTCCAAACTGCTTCTGGTGTGGAGCTCACAGGAGAGGAGACTACTGCCTCAAGTCTTCTCCTGCAATTGGATTCCCATATCTTGCCTGCCAGTGTGGGTAGGGAAGGAACCCAGTTTGTTTCCTTTGAGAGGAACAACTCAGGACCCTCACCCACTAGGTCCATGGTGACAAAGCAGATGGCAGTCTCTGGTGCTGCATGGAGGCAGTTCACAGTACTTTCTGCTCTGGGCTGGCCCAAAGGGATCACAACCTTTGCTGAACCTCTTTATCTGGACCTGAGGAATGAGCTCTGTGCCAGATGTGGTTCCAGCCTCCCTTCCTGGATAGGCAGCTCTGTAGGGCAGGGCTCATTGTCACTGCTAAACCAGCAGTTGGTTATCCCAGTGGAAGCGTAAAGAAAACAACTGTGCATTTTTCTTCAGTACTGAAGCCATGTCACAAGTCAATTGAAATACTTTGTATTAAAATCTTAGTAGCCCAAGGGTTAAATGTGTCAGCATTTTATTAACCAGGCTAGGGAGGTGACAGAATAGCTCTGCTGTTCTGTCCTTGTATGGACACAGCTGTGCAGCAGCTGGAAGAATAGAATGCAGCTGGAGGATCTGGGTATCACCATCAGTCATGCATGAGTGTACTGGACTGGGGAGCCTTGCTGAAAAGGAAGCCTCCATCCCAAAACTAACCAATCTCTGCCCCCTTCATTAGCTACAGGCAGGGAATGTCTTTATAATAGCCTCATGTAAGGGCATCCCACCCTCAGCTGCCCAGTGAGGAAGCACTTCCTGTCATTCTACTATTGTGCCCACCTGGTCTTATGGAATCTACTTCTCAGATACATGTCTCCCTGTTTCCCGGCAGCAGCAATCCCTGCCACCCCAGACAGTGTCAGCTTCTCAGGGGGACTGTGGGTCTTCAGCAACCATGGGTGAGAGGTGAAGCTGACTCGCTGGTGCTTGGTAACTGGCTTTTTCTGTGTCTGGTGCCAATTCGGTGGGAGCGAAGGGAAAGGAAACAGGGAGCCTGCTGATTGTGCTGCTGTTACTGGCTTTGCTCCCCTTGCAGGAGGCATTTATGCTCCTCAATGATCTTCTGCACAGCCTCGTAGTCCTCTAAGGTAGTCAGGTCCCCAAGCTGGTGGGCCTTGTTCTCTACAATCTTCTTCAGCACACGACGCATAATCTTTCCTGAGCGGGTCTTGGGTAGCCTGCTCGTGATCTGGGATCAAAGGGAGTAGAGTAAGAATCTGAAGCTGTAGCAACCAGGGTAGGAGTAGTGGGGAAGAGGCTTCAGCTGTGCTGTGCCAGGCCTGTAGGTATGTGGGAGGCAGGAGGTGCAGGGCCAGGCTTGCAGTCTGTTACCTGAACATACTCTGGGGCTGCATATTTTGCAATCTTCTTTGAAATCAGCTCTTGGAGATCAGCTGTCAGAGTCTCACGAGAGATATAAATGCCCTTTTTCAACACAAGGAACACATAAACCCCTGCCAAAAACAGATGACATTACTTATTCATGTACCAAGCCATGCAGGGCTCAGACACCCTGAAGCTGATGTTTCACAGCCTGCAGCAACACACAAGCTGTGGATGCTGAGATGCAGCTGGGACTTCATTAAAGTTCATTACCACACCATCTCCATGACATGTGGCAGTAAAAAGCTGATGCTTTTCCAAAAGCACTGTGTTTCCCTGTTGGGGTATGTGGAATTGACATCCTGGAGGTACATCTTCCGTACTAGCCTAGGGCAGGTCCTTTGTACCCCAAACTATAGACACCTCTAAATACAAAGGACTGCCAGAGCCTTTGACCTTTCCTGCTCCATGCAGAATCTACTCAGTTGTGTCCCTTGTGTTGACTTCCATGCCCTCCCTATGGACTGGGCATCACTATAGGGGAAGACAGACAGAGGAACATGGGCCGTGCATGGTCTCCATGTCCCACATTTAAACACACAGCCAACCCGAGTGTGAAGCCTCCAATCACAGTCCCCAGCAGCACACAGTGGAAACTATGGTAGTGAGTGAGTGCCTCACCTTCTCCTTTGATGTTGTGAGGGTAGCCAATCACAGCTGATTCTGCCACTGCTGCGTGCTGATTCTGGAACAAAACAGGTCTGCATTTCACTTCAGCAACCCTGGCAGGCTGGCTGCAGCTGTGCTGCTGGATACTAACAGCTGGCTATGCCAGGCAACGCAGAGAGAGAGGGGGAGGTACCAATGTGGCCCTTAGTCCCTCTTCCTACTCCTTTCTAACCATGGCAGTCTCTGACATCCCTTCCAGCTCTGAGCTTACTTCTAGGGGCCACCCCACATCCTGTTTCTTTTATCCCTGCTGCAGCAGCAAAGTCCAGTAATACTTTTGCTGACACCACTCTGGAGTCCTGCCTTACCCCAGAGAACAGTGAGGTCCTCTCTTCTCAAACAGCCAGAGAGAAGCAGACTTCTGAGGGTCAGCTAACTTCTGTGCTTCTCTGAATCTCTCATGATTTGCCCATCTCCAGCATGAGCCAAACCTTAACCCTTATTCCTCCCATGAATGATCAATCAAGGGTCTGGCCCAGGAGAACAGCTGAGTTGTGAGTAAGCCACGTACTAAGCCATTAGGAAAGTTGAACTCTGCACACTGCTCAGGGGGTAGTCTTTCACCAAGCCTGGAGAGGCTTCTGGCTGGAAAAGCTTATCCCTCTAGAGAAGGCAATAAGGTAACTGTCACATGCTCATGTGGTTGCCTCTGTGGTAGGAGGAGTCCTAATAGGTGTCAGGAGCCATGGCTGCACATTGTCGTTGCCACCTCAGTGATCTTGGGTAGAATCAGAGCAGGACTGCTTTATGCAGCAGACCATGCTTTTCATCCCACCTCCCACAGCTTTCACTACATGGCTTCCCTCTGAAGAAAACTCAGGCACCCCAAGAATAACAATAGAGCAGGCGTGAGTAATTATTTCGGGCGAAGGGCCGCTTACTGAGCTCTGGCCAGCCAACGAGGGCCGCATAACAGGCAGCCAGGGGCAGATAAATATTAATTTTCTAAATGTTTAGGGGCCCCGTGGGCTGGATAGAATGACCTGGTGGGCCACATCTGGCCCGTGGGCCACATTTTGCCCACCCCTGTGCTAGAGTCTGTATTTTCATGGCTTTTCTCTAACTGTTATTCATGCTGCTTCCTTAGGAGGTTCCCCTCATCGTCTCTTCCTCTTGCCTACACATCAGAGGTCAGACAGCTGGCACTGCCCCCTGCCCAAGCCTCTTACCACAGCATCCTCCACCTCTGCTGTGCCCAGCCTGTGCCCGCTGATGTTTATGACATCATCCAGTCGTCCTGTCAGTTGATAGTATCCTTCGCTGGTACGATAGACGCCATCACCAGTAAAGAAAAATCCTGTGGCAGTCAGAAACATGAACCCTTTCGAAATCACATGCCTCTGACTTTGCAAATTACTGTGCAAGCTGCACTCTTATCTCATACCCCTACAGTCTGTAGCATAGTGTCAGCACTGCTCCTGATCAGCACTCCCCTTGTGTACTCTGCTTCCTAGCCTGGGTGCTCCCTACCCCCAGTAAACCTCATGACTTCCCCCTCATCCACCCAGCAATATGTCACTTTCCATTATCACCCTAATTCCAGAATACATTGCTTGGCCTTCCCCTTCTCCACCCCAAATCTGGGATAGTTGTCATAGTGCAACTGTCTTGGGTTCAGTCCTTTTTATTACTTCATTTTCTAATACCCACGCTCCCTTGAGCTTCTCCCATTGCCTCCAGGTGAGGCACTAAACACAGAATGACAGAAGTACCAGGAGGCCCCAGCTGAGCATAGGGGCCCACTGTGATGGGCACTGCGCAAACTTAGCAAGAGTCCCCAAGCCAAAGAGCTTATGTTCCAGAGGAAAAGTAGTAAAGGAAACACGGTCTGCATTTTACACAAGGGGAATAGAGGTCTAGGGATATAACAGATTTATCTAAGGTGTTGTGACTACAGTAGAGCTGGGAATTGAACCCTGGTCTCATGGTCTGTTCCAGTGCAGCTATATTTTTTTCCATGTGCTTTGAAATTGCTCAGTGCAGGGATCTGCTTTGCTTCTCCTTTCCC
>NW_005841835.1:1919095-1924026 GCF_000455745.1 Alligator sinensis
AAAAATCTCTTGTGGTCATTGTAAATAGTCCGTGCCATTCCTGGCCAGGCCTGAGAGATGCAGAGGGCTCCAGAGACATCGTTCTCTGTTAGGACGTTGCCCTAGAAAACATTACCCTTAGGAACAGCTGTGGACAAAGACAACCTGTCCTCTTAGTCATGGGTCTGGTTTTACTGAATCTGCCCAACAACAACCTCCTAACAGGGAGAGATGTGGAGAGCAAAGGGAGAGTCTCCTGGAGCTCACCAACAGTGAGGTTACCTCCCTCTACAGTCTCCTTTCAGCATTCTGCCATCCAACCGCTAAGCAGTGAGGATTAATCTGTTTTCCCTGATAGAAGAAATGGGTGCCTGGCCTAGTCTGTTCCGCTCGTCTTCTCCAGGCCTGCTTCCTTTAATTTGCCTTAGGCTCCCATCAGCCTCCTCTGGACACAAGCAGCTCATTTTAGGCACAACTATTAGCACTTTCATTCAAGCACAGCTTCTCTTCAGTGACTGAGGGGCTGGAAGCCACCAGTTCAGAATATCCCAAAGCAGTGTTTGTGAGGAATACCTCCTCACTCCTCCAGCCTCAGCCCCTCCCAGGATGGGGCACCATAGAGAGCAGTGCAGAAACACAGGCTGCACTACAAGGGGTAGCTACCAGCTCATCTAAATACAGATCTTCTTTCTGGAGCAGCTGTAATGAATGGACAGGATTTAGAGGGAGTGAAAGTTGCAGATCCTCTACATTCAGCTGGATGGGGCAGCTTGAGAACATTGAATAAGATAATGTATGCATCGTACCTTGTCATCCAGAAGACAGGGGCTGATACCAAAGAATGGTCGCATGGCCAGACCTGGGCGGATCTCATCTCCAGGGTCGGAGGGACGGGGAGAGATACAGATGCCTCCTGTTTCTGAAGTAAATTCAATCATAACACCCATGAAACTGGAGCACAGTGAAAGCCACATCAAGATACTGATAAATTCACTTTGTTCCTAAGCCTCACCCTGGCTAGGGTTGCATGTTAGTGCCAAAGGATGACTTTCCCACATCTACGCTTGCTGTAAGGCAGGCCCTCTGCTGGCTGTAGATTAGGGATCTGCAATTGACCCATAAACCAGAACCAGCCTGTAAAAAGGCCTGATCCAGTCCACAAAGGTTCAAGCTGGCAGTGCCACAGCAAGGGTGGGGGCAAGTGGAGCAACTGCCCCGGGCACCAACAGGCACTGCTCAGCCGGGGTGAGGTGCGGGACAGAGCTGTGAGCAGCTCATTTCAGGGGGGACATGACTAGGAAGGGTGCCTCCCACCGCCGTGTGCATTCCTGGGCAAGCATGGGGGGCAGGGTATGCCCCCCAGATCTGTGCGGGGCAAGGGCAGGATGCTGCTGTGAGCTTTGCCCCAAACACCAAACTTCACTGCTACAGCACTGTAGCCTGGTATGAGGGATTGGTGGCATAGCGCTTCACCATGCTGCCAATCTCTTCCACAGCTCTCTCCTCCACAGCACAGCCTGCTTCACCACTGCATCTGTGCTTAACCCTGCTGCAAAGGGGATGGAGACCAGCAGTGAGGGTAAGTGAAGGCAGCTGGTCATTCAGGGGCAGGGGCAGGGGTAGGGGCAGAGTCTTGTGGCTTGCCGTAGGGGCTGAATCACAAAGTATAGCCCCTGCTGGCAGAAGGTTACCAACCCCTGCTGTAGATAATTAGATGGAGTGTCCTGCTCATCTTGGGCTTCTCCAACCTAGTTTTAAATAATGCAGCTTAATTTATTTGTCCATCTTGTGATGGGGCCCAGAGGCTTCTTGTGCTGGGCATTCTCTTTAAGGGGCCAAACACATCTACGGTGATGTATAATGAGAATCATCACAGCTACTGCAGAGTAGTGCACAAGAATTATTCGTAAGACAGGGTAATGACTTGGGAGTTGTAAAGGTGCTGGTAATGGGAAGAAAGGGATCTCCTTTGTTTCTTACCAGTTTGCCACCATGTGTCAACTACTGGGCAGCGTGCTTCTCCAACCACATTGAAATACCACTCCCATGCTTCTGTGTTAATGGGTTCTCCTACTGCAAAGGGAAAGGCAGATAAATATCATGGAATGGACAATTCAGAAGTACAGCATCTCAGGGACTGGCTGCTGTCTTAGACTCCGGGAGGGAAGGGACAGATGACTACCAGTTATGGAAGTCCCTCCCTCCAGCCCTGTGTATCCTCTGATGCGCTGTCTTCATTGAGATCATGGATCTGAGCCAAGTTATAGTCCTGGTCATATACGGTCTTTCACCAAGCAGTTTTGACCCCATAATATGGTGATGTTGCCCTAATGCAGCATATCTACACCTTGGAGTGGTGGCCTTTCCATCCTCAGCCATCATCCCAGCACCAACCTGAGCCCAAGATCTTGAGGGAAGATCTGTCATATTTCTTGACCCACTTGTCCCCATATCTCAGCAGCAGGCGAATCGCTGTGGGTGCCCCGTAGAACTGGTTAATTCGTAGCCTCTCCACTGTTTCCCAGTAACGTCCTGGAATGGGAAACTGGACCAATTACCTCTAGACCTGGCTCCTCCAGCCCCATTTCAACACAGTCCTGGTTTTCATGTCCTTTCAGGACTCAGACAAATTGTCTCAGCTAGGCTGGCCCAGCTCAGGGATATAATTGAAGCACTCTATCTAGCTCACTGTCTCTGCTGTGGAATGAGTTCAGCCAGCATCACAGACAAAGGTGACTCCTCATATATGTGCTCCACAAGAGCCTGCTCCAAAGGAGGGAGGAATTGGCTCTGCTCCTTGCCAACACCCTTCCTCAGGAAAGCTATTGAATTGGCCTCCCCCTGCACTGCCTGTCCTCTGAGCTTTAAGAGAAACTCAGTCTGTGTTCCTGCTACATGCTGTTCCATTAACAAACCCTACTAATGCTATGATGGGAGAACCCCTGCTCCCTGGGCTGAGACGGGAATTAATTTCATGACTCTTCTGCACCCATGTGCTGCATGGAACAGTCAAGATCACAACCCTACTCAGAGGGTTCAGTGCAAGGTACTGTGAAAGTTTTTATAATGTATAGTTTGTCCCAGTCCCTGTAGAACAGCTGCTACGTGTTTCTGAAGACAGGATCACCCTCATTTCCCCAGATCCACCACCTCCTCTTAGCTAGTTGTCCTGCTCCATGCCCTTAGCTCCTGAGCCTTCTTAGTACTCACCAGGGTCAGGGTACAAAGGTGTGCTCTCAAAGAGGACGGTTGTACCTCCATTGCAGAGAGGGCCATACACCACATAACTGTGCCCTGTGATCCAACCAATGTCTGCGACGCAGCCAAACACATCCCCATCATGGTAATCAAACACATACTGCACACAAGAGAACAGACAGCAAGGGCTGTATCCTTGAAAGAATCCCCCTCCCCCCTGCAGAGGGTGATAGCTGTGATTAAAGTGTCCTCATACCCCATCACTGTCAACTGTCACCCTGTTTCCTCTCTGCTACACCCATCTGTCACAGCCTGGGTCTGTTTAGGTTGTATCTTATGTCTCTGGAAGCACCTGCACAAGGGAGGTTGGGTCCTGACCAGGGCCTGGCTGTTGCTGTTCTGAGGAAAGGCATCTGCATAGATTCAGACAAGGCCATTCCTGTTAATTCTTCAGTGTCAAAGCTAAAGGAAGCTTAGCTGGAGGAAAAGTTCATTGGCAGGAACAATTTGAACCACTTCTACATACTGCTGGGTTATAACGCAACTAGACTACTCCAGAAAAAGACATGAGCTCAGCAAAAACATCTGGTCTTTGTGCAACAACCGTATTAAATAAGGAGCTAGATCAGCTATATAATAAATTACACTGGCCCTTTTGTAGTGACATTCTATGGATCAGCTACGTAGTCCTGGACAGAGAACTATTTGGCAGTGCTCATCCCATCTCATCCAGCGCAGGGCTGGAGAAGAGCCAGAGAAGAGGGATTATTAGGGAACTAGAGAAATTTTCATAAGAAGGGGAGACTGGGGCTATTTAGTGCAAAGGAGATGAGATGTGAGGTGGTGCAGCCAAATAATGAGGGTCTAGGGCCTCACTGAGGTTCATCCCTCTCAAAATAAAAGAACAAGCGGATAGTCAATGGAAGTGCAAGGCAGGTCATTTAAAATAAATGCAAGGCAGTTCTTTGAGGTAAGTGTTAGCACACCAAAGGAACTCAGCCCATGGAGCCCCAGCCCCTTATAGAGAGCTGTCCTGCTCTCTGAACGGTCACTCTCCAGGTTCCTTTGTTTTTCACTGATTTCTGTAGTCAATTTTCTCACTTGAGCATCTTAAAACCAAGCTACTGTTTCTTTCCCACTGCCAACTCTACAAACTCTCTTATGGGCTCTGAGTGTGAATGGTCTTGTAATCAAAATCCTGCCCCTGCCCTGTGAGCCAAGACAGGCTCCAGCTCCCTCTCCTGCTGCTGTGCTGTCTCTGCAGGGGAAAACACACCTGTCCACAACAGAAGCCTGGCTCTGCACGCTCGCTAGGACCCAGAGTACAGGAGATTTTTTTCATGTACTCCCTTTTCTTCCCATAAGGGCCTTTGATACCAGGCTGAAATGGCAGGAGAGGCAGAATATCCATACACCCACCAGCTTGCAGAGCTAGTCTTCCAGTGAAATATCTATTTTTCTTGGGTTTGGTACCTGCTCCTTCATTTCCCCATTGCTCCATGCCAAAAAAGCTCCTCAGTGTAAATCTTTTGGAAGCCCATTCTGGCTGTTGCTCCACAATCTGCCATTTCTAACCATACTTTAAAAAACGATGTGCTCCATTTGCCTTCAAGGCCAGAGTGGCAGTGCTCCAGCTCATGTGAAGAGCCTGGCTGTCAGGAGGGTGACAAATGAGAAAGTCTCCAGCATGTACCCAATGGAAACTCTCCCTCCTTAGTCTCTGTTTAAATTAAGATAATTAGGTCAGCACCAGA
>NW_005841835.1:1924036-1926113 GCF_000455745.1 Alligator sinensis
TCTGGGTTATGTCTTCCAGAGGTAAGTAGAGCTCAAATGGACATTTTGGAATTGGATGGTGTTGCCTGCTCCCCACATGCTTGCTTAGGAGGAGTAGCCCCTGCTTTCAGCTTCTGCTCTCAGGAGCCGACTCCTCCATCCCCTACCCTTTCTTGGGAAAGTTGGCAGCCAGTGCTTCTGTGTCAGAAACTTAAGCGTGGTACAACCTGGCTAATAACAATTAGCTCCCAGTATCATCCCCAGTTTTCTGGGGGTTTGTCCAGGGCCTCCCTAGTGACTTGAATAAAATGTCAGATAAAAAACACTAATGAACATGCTAGACTACACTGATACTAGAAATAATGAAGAAGACAACTCTATGTCAACATCTGCATTTGAAATGTTATCAGAATCCAGGAAAGATGGGTGAATATTTGGAATATGTTAAATTCATCTAAGTGTTCCACTATGTTTTTATAATGTACTCTTCGCCATGTATCTAAAAAGCAGTAATATCGTGGTCTGTATCTGAGGTCACCTTTTCTGAAAGATACTTTGTTCCATTTGGGTGGCAACCCCCAATCTTAAATGCTTTATAAACTACCACCAGGAACAGAGCTTTCACCCTTGAACACCTTTCTCTCTCTGTAAGTATGCCCTTATTCCCCCTCTAGGCCTGTAAGCAGATCACTGACTGAACTGGGACAGAGCATATGCACAGAAGGAAAAGGCAGGGGCTGTTTCCCCTGTCTCCTCACACAGATGGAGGTGACTTGATGTCCTAACAATGCTTTCTTTTGCTGGGGAGTAATGCACTGCCTGATCTGACGGTCTCCGAATACAGCGGGGAAAAGACAGAGCCACAAACAACTAAATATAGTAGTCATATTGATGTTGACATCTGCTCCTTCCCACCCTCAAACCTTGTGCTGTTTGTCATTATTTGGGCCATGTGGAGCACAGAACATCCCCTCCCCCAGGTTTCTGCCTTTGCAGCACAACTGGGCACCAGCTCTGCTCGAGAACATGCCCTGCTACCTGGACTCAGATCTGTTCTGGTCCTAGTGGTGGCACTGACCTTTAGCCACATTGCCCAGAGATTCTTCTCTAGCTCAAGTAGCTTAATTCCTGTGGTTGGCATGGCAGGTTGGTAGTCCTAATCAACCTGCTGTCTATGTGCATGAGGAAACTGATAACCCCACCATGCATGACTGGGCCCTCATTACCATCTGGGCTGGGATGGTTTAGTCATACTGGATTAGATGACCTTGTGAGATCCCTTCCAGCCATAATTTTCTAGGATCCTACCTTATGTGTGAGGGCAGCGTAGAGCAAGTAGCCTGCCTGAGAATGGACCAGCCCCTTGGGTTTGCCAGTACTGCCTGATGTGTAAAGAAGAAATAGCAAGTCTTCACTGTCCATGGCAACAGGCTCACAGCACACGTCCTCTTTCATTATTTCCTGTGACAGAAAGCAGAGAAACTCTCATTCTGGGGTCTCCTCACAGCCTCCAGATTTACTTCCATTCTCCCCATACCTGTTCTTACCTTGCGTAAGTCATTTACTGAGGTCAAAATGCAGGTTGGAAAGCTTTATACATCTTAAAGCCATGATTTTCAGCCAAGGTGCTGCTGCTCCCTGGGGTGCCATGACATCCTTTAAAGGGTGCTGGGAGACGGTGATATGCAATACTAGCACTGTTTGATGTGCAAACACCTACACTTACACACAATTCACAGGATAAACCCAGAGATTTCAAATAGGAATGCAGAGTGTCAGGAACATGCTGACCTGCTATGGTCCACGTTCTCTGCAACACAATTCCCCAAGTAAAAACTAAGAGCTGGCATTTTCTGAGGGGCGCCCTGAATTTAAAAGGGATGAGAACCACTGCCTAGGGCTAGGGACAGAAGTTACACATAAATCAGTCAAGTCATAAGAAACTGGTTTAAACCTGTAACAGAACTGAAGTTCAGTGCACATAAACCAGTTTCAAAATGGCTGAAACTGGTTTAAGATAAACTTGGTTGAATGTAGTATCAGACTTAACTGATTTAAGAGGAAGGAAAAGCAGGGGCAACGTTGGACCCCTGCTGAA
>NW_005841835.1:1927447-1948857 GCF_000455745.1 Alligator sinensis
GTCATAAACTACTACAAGACCGTTTCAGGCTGGACATAAGGAAGAATTTCTTTACTGTCCGAGCCCCCAAGGTCTGGAACAGCCTGCCACCGGAGGTGGTTCAAGCGCCCACATTGAACACCTTCAAGAGCAAACTGGATGCTTATCTTGCTGGGATCCTATGACCCCAGCTGACTTCCTGCCCTTTGGGCAGGGGGCTGGACTCGATGATCTTCCGGGGTCCCTTCCAGCCCTAATGTCTATGAAATCTATGAGATTTGGGTCAAACTGGTTTATGAGACTTCTATCCCAGACCCCTTCCTGGTTCAAGATCAATCACAATCCCCCAGCATCCCAACATGCTTTCCAGCCCTAGGCTGGGCTGGGCTATTTACTCCAGCAGAGAAGGGTTGGGGTGGTAGCCAGGCAAATCCTGGCTGGGGTCTGGGACCAGGGAGGAGAGCTAAACTTCCCTTTCCCAAGTACAGAGCAGAGTTGCCCTGCTAAAAACTTACTACTGGCTGTGACTGTGGCCTACAAGTCCCAAAGGCACCTGGAAGCAGGAAGAGGAAGTGATGAGCAACTTTGAAGAATCCTGCTGCTGTGATTCCAGACTTCAAATCTCACAGACTTCAGGGGCAATAGGAAGAGGAAATGAATGCACAGCCCATGCTGGCTATGTGCTTCAGTGCCCCGCTTGGCTTCTTCTGGCTTAAGCCACTGCAGGTATGAGACTGCATTTTCTGAATCAAAAGTGAATGTTTGTCTAGTTGTTTCCCAGCTTAATTTCTGTATTTTAGACTAACCTGCAAAGACTGAATCAATTTAGCCTCATACTTTTTGACTGTTTATACTTAAACAACCTCAACTTGTACTTAAACCACTGAATTCCCTGCTACTCTTTGTTCAGTAAGGCTTACCTTCTCTATAGTCATACCACTCTAGAAAGAAGAGACACCCTGAAAATTCAGTATTAAATGGCACTCCAGTGTCCCACCCTTTGATTACTAATTCACTCTTGTTAGGTTAGGTGTATTTTATTTCCTGGTAATGTGATGATTTTTTTTGTTCTGAACTGCTGGTACCACACACTCCCTCTGGTTGAGCTATTTCCGACACAGGCATCATAACCCACTATAAAGGCCTAATTAACCATTCTGCTAATGCACTACCCAAAATAAAATCCAGTTCCTTTTTCCCAGGGCTGCAGTGTCTCTGCAGACTAAGCAACAGGAAGAAGTGGTAATCACTTTAGCTTGGTCATTAGTCAGCAGCTCTGACCCTGAACCCAACCACGGAAAAGCTCTACTAAGTAAGAAGAGGCTATTTGCACACAGTTAGTTCTCTGACCATCACAGAATTCTTTTGAAACACTTTTTAGCTCAGCTCTGGTTAGAACATAATGGAAGTAATAGAAATGTTATGACATAATTACACCCCTGCAGAAAGAATCAGCACTGAGGTTGACCATTACTTGATGCTGAGAGACTATTTAGCTGGTACTCTGAAGGCAGGGGAGATTTGTATCCAAAGGTTAAATATATAGGAGGGGGTGTGTGTGTGTGTTTGCACCTTATAGACTAGCTAAGTAGTCTATAAGGTACAAATAGATCTAGCACAAGTTTTCATGAGCTAGAGCTCATTTCATCAGAGCCTGTGAAAGAACTGCAGAAAGTGTAAGAAGGAGAGAGAAGATACAAAAGACAAAGAAGGGTGGGGAGGGAGAAGGATGCAGTGCTGGGAGAAGCAAACAAGCAAGCAGTAAACCTATAGGAACAAAGGAGTCACAAGATAAGATGAGTAATAAGATAAGAATCCTGTAGTCCCTGATTAAACCATACTTAACACAACACAGTCTGGGGGTGATTTCTTGTTCTCCAATTTCCTGGTCAAATCTGTTTTCAAAAGTTTGCTGTCTGAGAACTGCCATACTTAGGTCAGTGATGGAGTGTCCAGGGGGATAAAGTATTCTGCCAGTGGATGCTGCCTATGATGGAGTTAGAGCACCCATGTTTCCCCAACCACATCACTGCCTATACTCTGCATAGCACTGATATTCTAATTGGAGTCAGCAGATGTGTTTGTGGCCCCCCACCTGGGGGGGCAGAGGTGCTGCAGGTCAGGCAAGGCACCTGAGGAAAGCCGTGTTTATGGGGAGCTCAGAGGTGGTCTAGCAGGGGAAGCTACAGCACAGGAGTGAGGTGCATGGCAAGAGCCATGTGGGGAGCCCAGACCAGAATGGCAGTGAGTGCTTCAGAACTGGCCTTACAGACTAGATATACTTGATCTCACTTGATTTTAGAACCTAAACAGTCTTGGGAGTAACTACTGCTTGGGTGGGAGACTGCCTAGAAGCCCAGGTGCCATAGGCAGCCCTTGAGTTTTGATACTTCCACAGGCCCAAGTGGCTAGACTGACTGGCCAGAGATACCTAGGTTGGGCCCATCTCTAAACCTGGGAGACCAACAACAGTAGCAGCTTCACAGCAGGATTCTGGTGCCGGAGCAGAGTTTTCAAGACCTTACCTATACTCCCACAGGCTCTCATTAGTACTGCCACCACAACAGCACACAGAACTATCACCGCACAAAGCATTTCTTGCATTCATGATCCTTTCCAGAGAGCAGAGTAATAGCTCTTGGGACAGGTCTTTGCCTGAGCAATAACCTTTAGATCATTCATGCCAGACCCTAATGCATGTTTTTACCACAGAACAACATCCCTAATTCATCCCAGTATAAAACAAGGTTCTGACTCCGACATGATCCCATAGGCTAGAGATAGACATTACCCATAAACCGATTTAAGTGATCAGAAACTGGTTTAAGCCTGTAACAGAACAGACTTTCAGTACACATAAACCAGTTTGAAAATGCCTGAAACTAGTTTGAGATAAACCTGGTTGAACGTAGTATCAGACTTACCTGATCTGAGTCAAACCAGTTTATGCAATGTCTGTCCCAGACCCCTTCCTGGTTTAACTTCAACCAGAGTCCCCTGGCATCCCAGATGCTGTACAGCTCTGGGCTGGGCTCTCTGCTCCACAGCAGAGCTGGCCCCTCCCCTCTGCTCCCTTGCTGGAGCTCTGGCAGAGATTGCAGGCACAGCAACATCTCCCTAGCTTCCATTTGCTCCCTACTCTCCCACCACCCTCAAGCAGGGATACCCCCTTCCCCTCTCTAGCATGTGGAGATGTCTGTGTAAGGCAGACAGGACAGTGTCTGCTTAGGGCTTTTTGGAGCTAATTAACAGGTCAGCTGGTAATGTCCCTCCCTTCCTTCCTTGGAAAAAATTGTTTAAGAGCTTGAACTAATGAGAGAGGCTTTTGTTTTCTTGATGGGGTGCTAAATGCTGTGTTACTCCCTGCTGGCTCCCTTGCAGCAGGGGTGGGGGTGGGGACCCTCCCTAATCAGAGCGTCCTGCTGGGGCCTGACCATGTCCCCCTCAGCTCAGCAGTGTTGAAGGGAAGGGTGGGCTGCTCTAGCATTCCCCCCACCCCCAGCTTCTAACCTGAGCCACTGCAGGCATGTGCCTGCATTTCTTCAGTCCAGAGGGGATGTCTTTCCGGTTACAAACCGGTTCAGCCTAGGCAGGTTAGACTAACCTGCAAAGATTGAATCAATTCAGGTTCAGGCTTTTTGAATGCCTGCCCCTAGCCATAGGGTACATGTCCTTCCTGGGAGGAGAGGGAGGGATATAGTAGTAGCTCCATAGAACATCTCACCTCATCCAGCGGCACATCCAGGTCTGACATGGGAACCTTTTGCTCGGTCCTCATGGAAACCAGAACTCGTTTCACCTTCGGGCACCATTTCACAGCCTGGTCCACTGTCTGCTTCAGCTCAGTAACCCGACCCCCTCGGAGCCCCTGATTTACTGTGATCACTGTCTCTGATTGAGCTGGAGAGGACAAAAAGGAGAAAACTAATAGCAGTGCTGCCAGGCCTTCTCTTCTGCCCAGCTGAGGGTGCTCTCTTGCCATGTGTCATTCTCACCATGTCTCTATCACTTTGATGCCATGGCCTAAATCCTTCCCTGCTCCACTTTCATTTTTCTTTCTCCAACCCCCTCCTCCCCCCTCCCCCCCGGGCCCAAACTGCTCTTTTTTTTCACGACCTCTCTTTAAACAAGAGCAGTGACATTCTCCCTCTTTCAGGAATGTTTGCAGCAAGGTAACATACAACCCTAGGCGTGGCAGGATTTCACTGCCTGGCTTCCATTCCTGAGGCAGAGAACACACCCCCACCAAAAGAAGACCCCAGATACTCCTACTTTAACAATTCTGGGTTTGATGCAGCCAGGCCCAGAGCCCACTGACTGAAAAGAGGCTTCTGGTGGGCCCTCTAGTGCATGTCCTTGCTTTAGGGAGGATCTAGTCCTCTCCTCCCACCTCTGAAGTAAGGCAGGACTCCTCTATCATCCCTGATGGGTGGGTGTCTTGCCATGAAAAGGTCAGCTATTGAGAAGGATTCTGGCAGTCTTGGGCAACAAGTGCTATTGCTGAACTCTGCTTAGGGCTAGGGAGCTTCTGCAAGTATAGATGCTGAATGTCCCCTGCTGCTCCTTCCATGTCTATCCACACCAACTAGCAGTCATGAATGAGCTCTGTGAGGCTTTGCAGACTGTTCCTCAATTAGCTTCCTAACAACTGTTTTTATTTTCTAAACCAGCTTTTCTGGTGAGGTGGCTCTGAAGCTACGGCTTGGAGGTGAGTTTACAAGTTCTCTGAGTGAGCATATGATTCAGCCCTAAATCCCCAACCTGACCCCTCGGCAAGGAGTTGGCCAAGGACAGCCTCAGTGCCTGGGAACTTTGTGTACAGTCACTGTAAGCCTCATTGGTCAAACAGGAATCACTATTGTTCCCAAAGAGGAAAAGATGAAAGGACATGTCCTGCCTAAAAGGCAACTCTTACCATCCTGGATTCTGTCAGCTAGAGCCTCAGCGCTGAATCCAGCAAATACCAGCATGTGTATGGCTCCTATCCGGGCACATGCAAGCATGCTTGCCACAGCCAGAGGGCATGGGGGCATGTAGATAGTGACCCGGTCACCTTTCTTCACTCCCTGCCGTTTCAAGGTGTTTCCCAATCGGCATGTCAACTCCAATAGTTCCCTGTCCAAAGAAATCACTTTGTAATTGGAGGTGAATTGCAATGGCTAGCGGGAACATCCCTATTACCCCACCTTAGAGCTGGAAATGAACAGCTGAGGTTCCCTTACATCCTAATCTTCCTCTAGATCAGTTCCTAATGGGAAGAACTGTGAACATGCCAATCCAGACAGTTCATTGAGAAGCAGAAGAGGTGGCACCCATTAAAAGACCAACATAACTAATTTCCAGCTAACTGAGAGTGTGGAGAGTTAAGCCAGAGCTTCCTTATTGGGCAACTATTCCATTATGGGGTGTCTGATACCTTCTTCTTGTCCAATGTCAAAGACTGGACACTGGACTAGATGGAGCACTGGGAACATTACGTTATTGCTGGGGTATGCATATGTGGAACATGGGGCATGGGGAAGCCCTCCTGGTTCTACCTCTGCTGCAGCCTGAGGGCTTGCTGTGCTTACACAAAAATGCTGCTATGCTGTTAACTGCTGTCACTTTCTGCCTGCCCAAAGGAGGCTGGGGCTGGTCACTGCAAGAAAGTTGTCCCAGGTCTGGGATTCCCCTTCATCAGTCCTGCAAGGCCGCAACACAACCACTGCTGATTTTCTGAGTGCTGTCACATGCTCACAGTACATGGGAATCACTGTGCCTTTGTCACCTGCCACAAGTGAGCTGAGTGCAACCAGATTCCTCTACTGCATGCACCACACACACACACACACACACACACACACACACACACACACACACACACACTCCCTCTCTCTCTCTCTCTCTATACTGACCGGTATGTAATCTGGACCTCTTTCCCAGGTTCATCTTTCTCCCAGATCAGGGCCACTTTGTTCGGAGCTCTGTGGACATGTCGATCCAAACAATTCACTGAAACAGAATATTGACCAGGATCACCTGTTTATAGGGTCTTCCACCTCACTGACCCATGTAAGGCCAGCGCTGGTACCTCTGTTCTCTGATTACAATCTGGGCTCAGGGAGTGGGGGGCACTGCCTGCTAGTTAGCTTGGTATTCTTCTGGTCCTATCCCACATCACTGCTGGACCAATCTTCAGATCATAGACACTATCCCAGCCCCATGCCCACACCTTTAACCTCTCCAGGTTCATGTCCATCACCCTCACAAACAGCTCAGCCACACTGTCCATCAATATGTTTCTGAACAGAAACTACTACCAACTGAACAGAACTAAACAGAAAGTGATAGTGATGCTCTCCACTTTTTTTCATAAGAAATGTTTAAAGTGCCTCATAAATATTAACTCAGTAATTCTTACAGGAGTTCTGTGTGGCAAAGAAGAGATCCACAGTTATCGCTTCACCTACCACTAGAAAGTACCTGCCTCTGTAGTGGGCTGAGGCAGCTGTGTAACAACACTCCATAGGAGATGTTTAGGACAGGAAATGACCATCTCTGGAGGGAATAGAGAGAAGCAGAATGCAGTCACCTGAGATGGGACAGAACCAGGGCAATGAGTCCCAGGGAATTTTGCAGACTCCAAGTGGTGAAGACTTTTGAAGTAATCTCCCAAAGCAAGTTTCTCTGACTGAAGTAACCCTCCCTTTCCTCAGTGCTGCTACTATTTGCAATTTTATAGGGAGCCTCAGCTACATTTGATGTTTTTCTTTAATACCACAGCTCTTGAAGCCCAGAGATCATGTGGGAATCTCCACTTTCATTATAAAGAAAGTTTCTAGCTCTCAAAGTTGTAAAGAAAAGGTTGAAAATGTGAACTGTAAAGCCTCAAACCCAGAGGGCAAATAAAAAGATCCCTAAGTTATGCTTCCTGAGTATTTAGAGTTGGCAATGCTGTTATTTAGCAGTGTGAAGAAGCACTCAGCAATAACGAATCAGAGGGAATCACTTACTGAGTCATAATGCCACTAGCACTTAAATTTTCTTAGGTGGCTCTCAGGAAAGGGTACTAATCAGACCCAATGATGATTAGCTTGTGAGTGCAGAAAACGCCCCAGTGCATGACCATCCAAATGCAGTTGCTCAATCATTACTAGATATATGCTCATCCCCATCAAGCCAATCACATTCTTACACACCTACTACAAATCTTACACAGCCAATCAGAACACATTCCCAAAAGCTAAGCTTGTAGCTGGATCTAAAGAGATGTTCTTCATTCCTCACAATTTACCAGAATGTGCTTTATCTAGTCCCAGTTTCTTCCTAGTGAAAGCATTTCACTGAAGGCACCTCTGAACAGGCCATGGATTTACTTGCAATGAGGACTTGGAGAAAACCCAACAGGAAAACTCAGGACTCAGTGGGAAGTGCTATTACCCACTTACATTCTTTTCCCTTACTCTCCCCCAGCTGCTTGGGTGCTGGTTGTCAAACTCTTCCTCCCCCTGTTTAGGATTTCTGTGCATACAATTAGCTTCATCCAAGAAAGGGTCAACAACCAGGAATCTAATACTGCCATAAAGTGCTCCCTAGCTACTCGGTAAAGGGAGGAGTCTATGTTTTCAGTCCCAGAAACAGACTCACAGCATTTCAGAGGCAGTGAAAAGGATCCACCCTAAGAGGCAGGGATCAGGCAGATTCCCCAGCAAGCCAGAGGACAGACAGGGGGTTATGGCTTCCAACTTACCTGCTACATTCAGTTGTCCTCCCAGGAACCAGGCAACCCAGCCCTGCTCTAGGTTACAGTCCTGGACAGAGTGAAAGGGGCTGATCCATGTGAGTCGGTTCCGTCCTAGTGTCCCCCAGAATGTATCCACTTGCTCCACTGACATCCTGTAAAGGCCCTGGTGGTTCTTTGATCCAGGAAAGGAAACAGCTTCTGGCATATATGCTGTCAGGGGCCCACCGCTCCAGGCTCGCACTATGCTGGACAAAAAAGGGCCTCTAGAGGTCTGAGAACAGACTTTTAGGTAGCAACGCCTGGGCAGCAGCCAGGCCATGATTCGAGCGCAGAAAAGCTTCTCAGCTAGAAGTGGTCTTCAGGAACTTCTACTTCTCCTTTGTGCATAAGGCACAAGCTAGGACCTGTTGTTTTGCCCCTGAGGGGGCAGGAGTTGCTGTGTTAGCTGTGCCCCTCTCTGACCATCAAATTACAAACTTACACTCAGCCAGAGAGCTCCAGAGGTGGTCCCTTGCCTCCTCACACAGTCTTTCTTCTCTCCCAAATATGAGCAAAAGAAATCCAATCCCTTTTAAGGGAGGGGAAAGGGGTGGGCTATAGAAAAAACTGACTGGAATAACCTTCATGCTAATCTGAGTCCCGACAGCGGCTCCTGAACTGGAGCCAACCTTGGCTGGTGCCTGTATGCCCAGCCACAGACGATTCAGACTGGCCTGTGTCACTGCACAAATGCTCCCCTTGCCCCAACATTAATTGACCTTGTACTCTCAGAAGTTGAACAAAGCCCTGTTCACCCTGCGGACTGATCGTACCCATTCATGCCCCATGCCTGTTTGCTCCACTTGGATTCTTCTTCCAATCTCAAAACTGTTCTGGCTTTTCTACTTGGAACAATACCCCTTCTCTTTTCTTCCAGACAGTTTTCCTCACCTTTCTCAACAGCCCCTTTAAAATATTCTTTCATAAAGTTTTCCAGTCACTAAAGGAAGGAGCTGACAGGAAATCTTTGCTGACTAGAGTTTGTACCTTTGATTGGTCATCCAAGGCAGCATGAGTCTAATCTGGTGGTCTATCTAAGTGTCCTGGGGCAAGGACCTTCTTCTTTCTTTTCACTGCTATTTATGCCTTACCACATAACTGAGATGTATACTGTGATTGCATCAGTGTATATGCAATCACATATTGCATATGGTTTGAGTTATTGGCATTGTCACTTCTTTCAAAGGGGAGAGCTATCAGTAATGCAAGACCAGGGGAGCTGTTCCAGGACTTGGGAAAAAGAAGCAGAGGCATGGGTTAGTGGAGCATCTAGACAAGGAGCAGGATCAGACACAGGAGCAAAAATGTCCTGTGAGGGCATTTAAAAGTGTCTTTGTACCAGGAAAACCAAAGTGAGGTGACTTGCAGAATGGAAGGGATGGTAGGAGACAGAGGAAAGAGAAACCTGAGGTGTGGAGCAGCTGGGAATATCTGGAGTAGGCGTCAGAGATATTGGGAAGGAAGAACCATTTTCTTCTCTCTAGGTGTAAATGAAATTCTGCAGTCTGGGCTATGCAGGAGGTCAGACTGGATGATCTCATGGTCCCTTCTGGCCTTAAATCTATGAAACGGGGAGAGGACAAATATGGTCCTGAGGGTGCTGGGAGCACAGAAGAGTCAGAGCAAATGAGAAAGAACATCTGTCTGTTCAGTACCACACATATTGGCAACAACCCATACCCCTATGGTAAAGAGGACTGCTCCAGAGCAGTAAAGCCCCAAACCATCTTACTTGGTACTTCCTGTAATTTGGGCTGAAGCTTCCCCAACACCTCTCAAGGATGCATCCAGGAAGCAGTGATCAGCAGCAATAGCTAGAACAATGAAAGGGCGGGGGTGGGGGGGAGTGGGGGCAGGGGGCGGGGAAATCACAGTTACTTGTCCAAAGCTCTGTTGATATTAGCAATTTATGCTGGAGAAGTGATTATGAGGGGAGGGAGGAAGGGATGGAGTGAGGTGGAAGAAACAGGCTGGAAGGCACAGGGTGCAAGGACAGAGCTGGAGAAAGGTAGTAGCTGGGTATAGGCTGCCCAAATGAAGAGAGTGTTGGGCCCCAAGCAGATATACCAAATACAGACAGGTTAAAGGCAGCGCATGGGGAAATGTGAGAAGGGGATCATGGAGAAGGTGAATCTGTGTCTGAAAGGGGAGGTGAAAGAGGGCAGAGGGGCCAGGCCAAGTGAGTGCACCGGAGGGACAGGCCTCCAGAGGAGGGACAATATTACTCAACCATGATAGGCAGCACTGCCTGCTGTGCCTGCCTCCTTTGGGGCACCTCCCAGGTTCTACTGTCTTGAAGAGATACAACAATGATAGTAACTGCTATGGTTCTGTGCTGAGGCAGTGCAGGGAAAAAAGCTGAGGCACTAGAGGAAGAAGGACTGCAAAAGTCAGGAAGATGAGCAATCTACTCATAGGAGCCAGGGTTAGTTATTCTTCATAAGAGCAACAGTGACCTCCAGTGGCTTCTTTGGGTCACAGCATGGGAATATTTCCTGCCTGGTTACATTCAGAAGAGCACAGGCTCCGTGCCTGGGAAGAAGTGGTCTGAAGAATGTCTCCCGGCTCCTGGGAGTGCTCTCAGATACAGCCAATGCCTCCATCCAGACGGCTGAAAGAACATGCCAATATGCATAAGTAAAAAATCATGTCAGACCCACTCCCCCAAGACAGATTTTTATGAGATCTGTTCTTTGGTTTATTTGCTGGCTTTTGCACTCTGTGCCCAGCCCCGGGTGTGTGTGTGTGGGGGGGGGGGGGTGCCCTGCTTTTCCCCACACCACAGGGTTCTTGCTCTTTTGATCGGGTGGGTGTGTGGGGGGGGGGGGGGATGCCCTGCTTTTTCCCACACCACAGGGTTCTAGCTCTTTTGATGTCCCCAGGCCTCCATCTACCCACCCTCCACGAGCTACTAAGCCCCTGCCCAGCCATTATCATTTTTCCCCACCAACCTCTACAGTCATTCTTTCTTTCCATTCCCCTGGCCCCCACCCCCTACAACAATTTTGCCTTTCAGGCCTTTCTGCCAGAGGGATCAGGTAGCAGCTATATCTGAAGAGGCACAGGAAGAACAGCTACAGTGATGTCCCTTTTTTCCACTTACCCAGGTGGGGATGCAGCTCCAGGGGTTTTTCATTCCCACCCCCATCAAGCCTGGAGTTGCCAGAAAGGAGGGAGAAGGAGAGGGAGCAGTGACCTATTTTCAGTCCCAGAGGAAGGACTAGAGATGCCCTGTATCACTAGGCTCCTTTCTTCCTCTCCCATGAGACTGGTATCAGCTACTCCCTCTTCTACCTCAAACCTTTCCTGCTGGCAGAACGTCTGGCATTCGGGGAAGGGGAGGAGCTAAAAATGTTTGTTGCCATATGCCACATCTCCACTAGGGGGCTCTGCCACCATAGTTCTGTGGGCACAGCTCTGCCAGCAGCAGCCCTGTAAGATAGGCAAACTCTTGCTCTCCCCATTTTAGGTTGGCAATCCCTTCTTGACACAGCAGCCTCTGCCTGTGCACCAATGTGCGAGAGAGAGAAAGCGCTCAGATCATCCCACCTTTCCCAGCTGAAGGCCTCTGTTTCCATGTGGGCTGTTTATAACTGTATTTAAAGGTACCATATGTTTTTCCCCCAAGTCCAATGAGTTCAGTTTTGGGTGCCAGATAGAATCCAAAGTTCCAAACTCTATGAAGAAGGCAAAGAGTTCCCTCATTATCTACTTTTACATGCACGATGCGTAGCTGCAGGTTAATTAAGATGTGATCACAGGCTAATTTCTAAGGGAAGAAGGAATCTCCCTTGATTACTTTGGAAGCAGTCGGTTATCATACTGTCTCTTTATTGAGAACCATACAGACTAAGGTTTATAATTCCCTATGAAGTTAGAAATACCCATCTGGCCCAGTGTAGCTATTGCTACCAGATACATTTGCCCTTTTTTTGCTTTATACTTTGGCAGCATTTCTATAGCTTGTCATATCAATGCAGTATTGCTGAATTGAATTGCAGGTGTGATTTGTATATTTAAATGAAGCATGGCCTTTGCAAAATGTGTATGTAATATGCAAAAATCTTAGTGTGTAAGTAAAAAGCATGCACCTATCTAGCATGCATGTGTGAGAGGTATATTGATATGCAAAGTGTGTATTCCTATTGTGATTAAGAGGAGGGGGCGTCCATGGTTATGTGCATAGTAAAAGCTTAGAAGAAGAGTGTGTGCGTACATGGAACTAGAGGTGAGGACATTCTGCACTATGCAATCTTATAAAGTCCAAACCCAGCCCTTTAGCTTCCAAGCCTCCATCACAGTGCTTAGATAGTAACTACACTGCTGTTTGTCCTTTAGTTTGAAATGAAGCTGAGTATTTGGGAAGAAGGTTGGAAATGCATCTCGTGAACACCTCTCCCAGGTAACCATGGTCAAAGCACATGGCCCAGGGCACCCTTATTTGTAGCAAGTTTCTTGTAGGGGAGGCCAGACTCCCTCCATGCATGTTACAGAACTGAGAATTCATTGGGCCACATTAGAAGTCAGCTGGGAATTGCAGGCTGTGGGCAGGGGAATGGATTTGTCCGTTCTATTGGCTCTGGCACAGCGCAATTGCTGAGCAGCTACATGTTATTTTACTTCCTTGGTTGTCTTAAGAGAACAATTTTTATAACTACTGGAGGTAATGGGTACTTGCCATGCTTGGGGGCATGCAAATACCTCAGGCACGCAGATGCATACACATATTCAATGCACTGGGCCATCAGCCTCTTAGCTGGGTCCCCTTTGACCAAGGGGACACCAACCCTGTTACTGTTAGGAATAGAGGATTGGAAGGGACCTCCTGGGTCATTGAGTCTCATCCTAATCATATGATTTTTTTCATATACTGATCAAGTTCTGTCTTAAAACTGACTAGGTTTTTGCCCCCACTACTGTTACTAAATGGCACTTGGAAAACCTACCTGCTCTGGTGATTAGAAACTTTCTTTGTTTCCAGCCTAAATGAATTCATGAGCAGTTTACTCCCTTTTGTTTTTGTGTCACCACTATTTGATTAGTTTAAAGAGCTCTTCTTTCTTTCTGATGTTTATCCCTTGATGTGTTAATAGACAGCAATTACATTCCCTCTCAGCCTCCATTTTGCTAGCCCAAACAAGCCAGGCTCTTCTAGTCCCTCATACAGTATGCTCCCCATTGCCCTTCTCCACACCTGTTCCAGCTGGAGGGCATTGTTCCTGAACACAAGTGACCAGATTTGTACACAGGATTCCAATTTAGTTTTATTTTTTGTTTATATCTTTACAGAAAATGGCACATAAATCACAGGTTCTGAATGACTAGAAGTTGTTACAGTTCCATACCTCAAACACCTCAATACGGAAGTCTTTTCTCACTGTATGTACATTATTTACACACCATAGGCTATAATCTAACACGTCAAACAAACTGGGGACAAGGACGAACAGAGATGCATGAAAGGGGAGGATCAGCCTTCGACAGAATAAAAACAGTGGTTCTGGGGAAGGAGAGCTCACAGTCTACAGCAGGACAGAAAGGGATATGTGGAAGTCACTGTCCTGGGGCCTTCATGGAGGGCAGTCCCTCACTAGGATGGGAAGGCAATGTTAGCATGGAGCTGTGATGCTGTGGGTTTTGCTGTGTGGGTCTGTGTATTCACATGGGATTCTGGGGATGAGGAATATGTACATATCACAGTGTTTGTGAGTTTATGTGCATCTGTGGACATGGCTGAAGCTCCCTTTGAGACTCAGAGACCAAGCTGGTCAAATATAAGCCAGTACGTACATTTGGCAAATGATGCCACTTGATGCTGACTGATTTATTCAGAAAACATATTGCCTGGTATTTGACCCATTCAATGCAGAAGTAGAGGCAATACCTGTAGGCCTCTGCCTCTAGGCTCTTGGGGTGCATTGCTATTCCCAAAGCCCTTCTGGGAGCTGGAGCCAAGTATGATTATAAGCCTTGTGGGAGCAGCCTGGACCCACAGCATGTTTGTAGCAAGGACTCTATATGATTAAACCTCAGCAGTTTGTGCTAGGGGCCAGAAGGTGCTAACCAGACAGTGCTAGGGAGCAGTTTGAGGCAGCCTGGATTACTGCTAAACTGCCACGGCACGTGGAACCTGGTGCAGGTTCTGGCTGATGCCTGGGCATAGGTACTGAGGAGAGTGGAGCCAACTACTAGGTAACCATGGGGGAGGAGCTGGGTCTCATCATTACAGGTAAATCTGGGTGCAAGGCTTGGGTACCCATGAGATCCTGGGTGTCTGTAAAGCATAAAGCCAGGTATGGTATGTGCTTTGGGTGCTGCTAGCTGCAGGAACTTGGTACCTGAGGGTGTTATGAATCATCAGCACCCTTACAGAGGGAAGTCAGATGTAAAACTTGGGATGTCCCATAGGGAAGGTGTGGGTCTTGGGTACCTGGGGCTGGGGGATCAGCTCCTGCAAATTATCCCTATTCTTCCCTATCCCTTGACTTCTCACTGAAAAACCAAGACCAAAATCAGCTGCCCAACATGCCAGTCACCCTCCCCATTCCAAAGTGATCCTGGGACACCCCAACACTCAGTCAGGAAAGATATACATGGAACATATAAATCACCATTTAAATAGACTCACTGTTTTACGCAAACACTTCCATGGATTTGTCCCACAATAATCATGGCCAGAGAAAGGGTAAAATGGTCCTTGTGAGGGCAGTGGGTCCACCTCACCTTGCCCACACTGGGTCCTGACATTCTGAAGGCCAGATGCCAGAAACATGGGCACAAGGGAGGGACCTGGTCTGCAGGAGATGGAGCTCCTGCTGCTTGGAAGGGTGTCCCAGCCTCTCCTGCTGATGGCCAACAGCAGGTTTTCTGGTGGGAGTAATGGTTGGGAAGGGACTTGCCCAGAGGCTGGAAGTTGGTGGAACTCAGGCAAGAGCAGAGTGTTGCACGGAGACAAGTGGGACTGCAGCTGGGGACAGACTGACCCAGTGCCTGGGGGTGGGTGAAACTGGAGCAGGAGCAGCCTTGCTCTGATATGAGTTTGGGTGGAAGTGGGACTCAGACTCGCTCTTGAGACTGGACAATTTGGACCAGGTCAGAGAAACCCAAAGTGGTTCTGAGGCTAGTGCAGAGGGACCCAAAGCCTCAACTGGCTTCAGTTTCCTCTCAGATGAAGATGGGGACAGTTTCTGATCTCCCAGAAAGGGGGGGAGAGGTGGAAGCAGGAAGACTCCTGAGGGCAGAGTGGGGAATGGAGTTGGAATACCCCTGAGGGGAACAGTCTCTGGACACACCTGACAGGCAAAACTTGGCCTGAGCCTGTGGCTTCCTGAAATGCAGAGACCATGAGAGGCCTCACTCCCTGGGCAGGGGCTGCAGGAGGGGCCTTGTCAGTCTGAGGGGAGGCTGCAGCCCCCGGAAGAGAGTCTTTTGGGGCCATTTTCCATCATCTCTTTTCCCCTAGATCAGCTTCTCCTCCTTTTGTGATGAATTTGATTTCTCCGTTTGTCTCTCATCCTCTGCTGCTGCCTCCTCTTCCTCTTTCTCTGGCTTCCTGACGGGAGTTGGGGAGTCCCCAGGGATGGTCCCCAGGACTTTGGTGCTATGCTCCTGAGCTTTGGCCCTGAGGGCAGCAATGCTGTTCTCTCTCAGTTCCTCCTGGGAAATGGTGGTTTTGGGATCCGGGCCCCTCTCTTCCTTGTCACTCTTGTCAAGCTTGGGCAGGGCGGGGCGCTCCACCTCTGTCTTCCTTCCTGCCTCAGCTGCTGCCTCCAGAGACTTTTTGTGCATCCCTAAAAAGAATTGTTGGTATTCGGGTTTAGAAAAGCGCCTGGGCATGGGAAAGCCATCTTGAACTGAAAACAGCAAAGATAAAGAGAGGCCAGAATTAAGGAAAAGCAGAAACCCTTGCTTCAAACAGCAGTCAGAGAGAGCCCATTGTTTTGGGCCCTGTATGAGGGGGAGCTCAGGCCAGTTCTCTACTAGTGGCAGACCAGCCCTGAGAGGAGAGCGGGTACCATCTCTGTGCTCAAGGCAGGTCAGTCCTGATTGGGGAGCATAGGCCAGCTCTGTGCTTGAGGCAGGGCAGATCTGGATGGCAAGACTATGTTCGCTCCGCTCCACACAGGCTAAACCTGAGGGAAGAGCCAACGTTCTGCTAAAGGCAGGGCAGATGTGAGGGAACACCAGTGTGGAACCAGTGTTTGTGAAGAGCCAGGTCTGAGACGGACATATATGCCTAAGTCTTGATGTCCCGTAAGGGGACACAGTTTAAATGCCACAAAGAGACAGGGATTTCCCCGAGGGATAACTGCAAGGCAGGGCTTTGAGAGATCAAACAGAATAGGCCATCCAGTGCTGAGAGACAGTGAAGTGATGGCTAGCAGTGACAAGATGGAAAAGGAGAAAGGGCCAGCATAGCAGCCCTTTCACTTGGACAAGGCAGGTATAGTGGGTAGTCTCTATTCTCTCATTTACAGAAGCCCTTTGCATCTTATCATCCCTTTGCCTCTGTTTCCCTCATTCACAGCCCAGCCCTCTGCCTCTCTCGCTCTCAGTTTCATGGACAGAAGGACAGGGTCGTCCGTTTCTAAGGTGCCACAAGTCAGTGTTATGGCAGAATTAGTCTGAAAGATCAGAAAACAGGAAGCAAAGAGCAGGAGCGTGAAAGGGAATTTACTACATCCACATCTATACAGCCCACACACCCACCCGAGAGCAACAGGCAGGAGTTTGGTGCCCTCAGCTGGAGGGAGCCACACAGGAGGGAGCAGCACAGGAGGGAGCCACACAGGAGGGAGCAGCACAGCTGGAGGGAGCTCAGGCAGCTGGAGGGGGCACTCCTCTCCAGTCCTCCAGAAAAGGGTTGTTGAGAGGACAAGTTGGCTCCCTCACCCCAAGCAAAGTCACACAGGCTTGCAGGAGCTGGATCTAAACAACTTCTTCCAGCCCTTCAATGGAAACCAATCTTCTATTGACTCTGAGTCCAGGGAAATCCATACCAGAGGAACTGGGGCCCAATATCCTTTATCCCATGTCAGGGGAGCCTAGGATGGTGGTCAGCAGCCTTATCTACATACTTCTTAGCTCAGGGACCAACAGCTTCACACCATGAGTCTGGAGCTGGGGACAGATAAGTCTAGACCCAGTGACTGACAGTCACAGCCCAGGCTCCAGGAGTTGGGGCCCATTGGCCATTAGCAGTAGCAGTGTCCCTGTGTTCTGGAGGAGAGAGCAAGTGCTCATTCATTTCCTCCCTTTATTCAGCATTTTCAGTATAGCTCAAATTTCCTTCATTTTAACTCCTCACTCCCTTGACTACTGGCTGTGCCCCATGGGCCCCATGAAGGGGACTGGTTTCTTACCCAGTAGCCAAGGGGCGCAGGACTCCATGATGCCGTCCTTGGCAGATTTGAGAATAGACTCTGGCAGTGGGATGGAGTGCCGTACCATTGCGCCATAGAGCCCATATTCAGCCATCACGCTGCTCCTGCCCCAGCACTTCTCCCGCTTTCGCCATTTGGCCCGGCGGTTCTGGAACCACACCTGCAAAGGGCAACAGAAAAGGGAGCTGCAGTTTACTGAGGCCAGGTGACTTGGCTCTTGAAGTGAAGGCTGCCCCCACTCCACGTGGGCTGAGGAGGCTGTATGTCAGCTTATGTGTTGGTGCCAGCATGCTTGTGACTATTTGTGCAAGCGCATGTGCATGTGAGAATGAACACAAATATCCTCCTAAGGAACCAGAAGCTAAAACAATATAGATGTAAAAACATGGTAACTGCTGACACAAACCATAGGACTGAAAGGGCTGAATGGAGCCAGCAAAACACAAGTGATGGGCTAGCTTCCTTCCTGCAACTCTGCTGATGCCCCTTAGTGCTGCCCCATGGGGACTTCTACCTCCCTAGCAGTGGACCTCTACCTACAAAGCTCTTCCAGTGCTCCTCAGTCTCTTTGGGGAGAGACAGCCTCCTAAGCACCATCACTACCTCCCAGGGGCAGAAGCATGCATCTCCCTCAGGGAGTGCCATGCTGCTTTTCTCCACCAGGACCCATGTCTCTCCCAGAAGGGGCTGTGCTTGTCCCACCTGAAGCAGCTGTGGCTTTCATTCCCAGGGCAGTACACCGCACATATTTCTTTCGCCCTCACAAGAGCAAAAAGGGCCAAGCTTCACAACAACTCCCACCCCTGTCTGCAGGATGTAATTAATTTCCCATTGCAGTGCCTCTTTCTAGCGGCTTTTGGCTCCTGTGCTTGGGATTTTCTCTTTCATTATTTACTGGGTGTCTAAGCTGCAGAGGGAGGCTGTGTGCAGTGATGCCTGTGGGGAGGGCTGGGCCCAGGCGGCATGTGCCAGGGTGGGGGGAGGGAGGGGGGTTGATCCACATGGCTTGCCCTGAATTCCCAGTTTGAAAAGCCCCTCATCTTCTCTGAAAATTGGCAGAATAATCTCTGGGCTGTGACCTGGGGGAGCAGCAAGCAGAGATGCGGGCAGCATCAAGGGGGGGGGGCTCACAGAAATCTATTAGTGTTCTCTCTCTGATTTCCATTCCTCTTGTCTCATTCTCCCTCCTCCCTCCCTCAATTCCCTCCCTGCCCGCAGTAGAAAGGCATCAGCTTTAGATGAAAAATTGCTTGAGGTCTATTCAGAAGGAGGCAAAGGAAGAGTCAGCCCCAGGGGCAGCCCGGGCCTGATTGAAAAATAAGTTAATTTCAGTTTGAATCGATGGGCCTCAGGCACTGAAATATCACGGGAAATTAAAGCAGCTGGTCCCCAGGGAACAGCGCCATTGACCTGCGCTAATTAATGCCATGGAGTTACCATGCGCCTCTCTGAGAGGCAGCCCCTCCCTCCCCCAGGACACCCCAAACACCTCCTCATTTAACTAATTAGACTCACGGAAAATTGGGTGTTAATTTGTTTAGGATTTTTTTCTCCCTCTCTTTCCCAGGAAGTACATGGCGGAATGGAAATGAATGGCGGGGTCTCGCTGGCAGATGGATGCTCGGGGTCACTCCGCAATCTTCTCCGACTTGATTGCTTGATTAGGTCGTTAGCACATTAAAAAAAAAAAATTGCTTGCCGTCTGGCGCTGGCCTGATGAGTGGGATGAGGCGGGAATCGCCTGGGTAATTTATCTTTTTATACTGCAAAGAATTTGATTTCAATCTGCAGATATGTGGAGGCGCCTTTGACACCTGTTTAACATTACAGAGCTGACAGCTTAACCCTCTGATGCCTCCACTGCCAACAGCTGTGAAGGAGCCATGCTCACTGCACCAGGGACAAGTGCCAGCTGGGCCCGAGGCTGGGAGGTGGATTTCCTGGGGCCTGGGGTGGGGAGAGGGTAATTCTTCAGTGAACTCCAGACTCTTGCCTTGGCAGGCAGGGACTACTCGGAGGTAGCGCGCTGGCTCTTGCATGGTGGCAGTAGTGCTCCCAACCACAGCCCTCCCTCCCAGGTATGAAGCACTGCTGCCAGGAATGACTGATGCCTCCTGAGTCTGGGGGGGGCACAATTTGTGGGTGGGCCCGGGGGTGGACCAAAAGCCCCATATCCAGTCCTGTATTTCTGTGCCACAACTTAGTGCCCCCCCATGCCGCCAACTCGCACGACAAAAAAACTGCCCCATCCTGAGTGATGCCAAATCAGAGACCAATCTCAGGGGAGGCACATGCCCCACCATTCTCCCCCTACCAGTCTCCTGTGCTGCCTTCACTGGAGACGGGTTCAGGTACTGGTGCAGGAGAAATTCAGCGTTTGTGTACCAGCAGTGGACATTGGGCACCGGCAATGGACAAGCCTGGGTGCAGCAGGTTATAAGGGAGATGATATGGGACAGGCTCTCCCAGCTGGGGACTCTGTGTTGGGAAATGAAAAGCACTCAGCTGCCCGGACAAGCTATCCTACTCCCCTCCTCTGTCAAAAAGAATGCTACTGGGAATAAAGCAGAAGAGCCAGCTGTGCGGAGAGCTCTCAGCTAGTCCCACCCAGCCTCTACCAGCAGGGTATGGTAGAACACAGCTGTAGCAGTCCTACCCACTCCCAGCAGGGGGTGCATTAGTTCTCAGCTACTCTAACCCAGCCTCCCCAGTGGCAGGCACTTCATGGAATCACAGGCTGCTTTATGCAGGATTCATGTGTAGACTGTCTGAACATTTACAAACTCTTTGCATTTCCATTCTGATGATTCTATTTCTGGATTGTTAATGGGTCTTAATCCCGAGCCCTTGGCAAGAACCATCTGAGTCCTTGGCTCCCTTTTGCCTGGAGAGCTCTTTCTGTGCCTGTTAGAACAGAGAGGAATCTTTGCTTGGGCACTAGCATGTTCTTTTCTCTGGTAAGCTTTTGCCTTTCACTCCTGGGATACTAGCTCCTCTTTCCTTAGTGCAAGGAAGCAGGGCAGGAGGTGACAGAGTGCTCAGACTGAGAAGGCAATGCCTGTTCTGGTTCTTTCTAACCTGCCAGGTGTGAATATCACTATGCTCCAGCACTTCTAACTCGAGATATGGTTACTATCAAAAGGCAACACCTTCCTCCACTCTCCCCATCTCCTTATGCCAGGACCAAGCAAGGTGGCTTTCCATTTACACTTTGGATAAACTGATACAGTTGCCTTTCTGTCTGCAGATATTGCCTGGCCTCCCATGGAAATACCTTAAATGCTGCAAAATCTGAGGGAAACTGACTGCAAATCTCCCTTTGCGACTGGCAATATAAATAACGTCCTTATATTTATCTAAACAATTTCGAGGATGTGCAGCTCTGCAGTAAACAAGTGCCAAGATTACCCTGGCATTTGTCAACAATTACCAGGCATTAGGATCAGAGCTGGCCAGAGATGTTCTCTGCTGAGAGACACAGCAAGTAGTCGATTAACTGTGACTTTTAAAGGGGTCTTACTATCCATGACCCCTTCTCTCTTGTACACAGACTCTTCATCACTCTTGTTTTTATCACTTTTTTCTTTTCTTCCTCCCTCAATGCCTAATTCCCTCCCCTGTTCTTTTTACTGCTCGCCACTCATTCCTCTCACATCCATACCTATGCTTGTGAACCTGCCTTGTTTGCATCCATTTAAACCATTTAAACCTTCTGTCACATGCCTTTACTCACTTGCACACCTTTCATACCATTCCTTAGTAGCCCAATGTGTGACATCCACTAGGTGGCTCCATGCATTGGAACTCAACCGGCTAACTCGAAGCATCCCCCATTTCACAGCAGAAGAGAGGAAGCCAATGCAGAAACAGGAGCAGCAAATTCTGCCAGCTGGCAAACCGGTATTGACTGGGGGTGGTGGAAAATGTTGCGAGAGAACAGTCTTCTGTTGGAAAACAACTGATTCAATGAAGCTGACATTCTGCAGGAATTAAATGTGTTTTATGGATAATTATCAAAGTAGTTTGTTTTGAACGTATTGTTTCAATGTTATCACTTGTTATCATTGAAAATGATTAAATTAAAGCTCCTTGAAAAGGTCAGTTTGACATTTCTAAAATGAAAGCCCGTTAGCCATACCGGCTGGTAGACTGTGCAACTTCAGTGGTATCTTTATTGCATTATGCAAATCTTCATTACTCACTTCAGTCTTCTCCAGCACCTACTGCTGGATAATCTCTCTGATTTTGCCAAGACATGTTTCCTGTGCCTAAAGGACCAGCAGGAA
>NW_005841835.1:1949636-1971506 GCF_000455745.1 Alligator sinensis
TGCCCTATAACATGCTATAGGTTAAAGCAGGGGAGACAAAGGCAATGCCCGTGCCCAGCCACTGCAATGAAACAGCAGTTAGCTATTATGTGTTCAAGGATCCTAGGAAGAGGCTGATACCCCACACTACAGAAAGCAAGAACCTCATGGCAATGCCAATCTGACCTAGGGGGAAAATCCTTCCTGACCTCAAATTTGGTGATTGCTATAACCCTGAGTAGAAGAGAAGAATCCTCTAGCTAGGAACCTCTGAGTTTCCTACATACCAGCAGAAGCATCAGTACATCCCAGTCAAGCCTCTAGAAGTCTTTGGTCTAGGGAATTTGTTTTATAGACAACTGTGTAGGAAATTTCATTTCCTCACATTGAGTGAAATATTCCTACACATTGTCCTTTATGTTTGACTATTCAGCTAGTAGCACAGATTTCAGCATCAGTAGTATTTCTTCTGATCTTTCCTCTTTAGATAGGTGCTGATCTGACACACACATGTAGCACAGGGAAAAGGAGACTAAAGAATTTTTTTTTTTTTAATTTATATATATATGCACCTACATGTGATGCTGATGGCTGCCTTAATAATGCAGCCAGTTAGTTTCTATTTACTGAAGAATGTCTGATGTTTTTGTGCAAAGCTCATATAATTTTGGGGGCTTCTTTTGGATCAGTACATCTTGAGAGAAAGCTTCTCAAGGCAGAAGTTCACTATGAACACTTCAGATCCCACTTATCGTCACCTAACTGCCTGTGTGCGCACCTTTGCAGTGAGCTAAAATAAGGAGACTGCCTCAAGAAACTCACAATTGAAAACTGCCCTCAATTTACAGCTAATGGGGGATGGCTTTTAGTTATTGTTGTTCATACCTTTTGGGCAGATCACCTTGCAAAAGTTTCTTGGAAGACATTTGTATTAAGGAAGGATCTGATTGAAAAGGGAGAGATTGTTTACTACGCAGAGGTAGGAGGCACAGGGTTTGGGGAAACAGGGTGCAAAAAAAAGGGCGGGTGGGAATTAGGAGGGAATCTGTGATTTAGGACAGACTGGAAATGGGAAAAGGAGAGAGAAATGAGTGAACAGAGATGTAAATGGGTAGAACTGTGCAGAACCATGAGAGCGTATGAGATTCAGAAGCAACCAAGGAAGGGCTCTATATATAAGGGAACCGCATGTTCAGGACGTGCCTCCAGACCCAATCTCCAGAAGTACAGAGGCTTTAGAAGAAGACTGAAAGGGAAAGTGTTGTCCTGAGATGTATGGTCTAAATCAGCAGAAACCACAGCTCCTCAAGGCAGACCAACCTCTTGCCTGCGAGCACTACTGTATGGTACTACTACCTAATCTCTGCCTAATGCATCTTTCCAGATGGAAGAGACCTTGTCACTTTTGGGCTGCCCTTTCATGGCAGGGTTACACCAACTCCCTCCTCAGCTCCATCATTCTGAATAGTTACATCTTCACTGACATCTTACTACCAAGTGCTAGTTGCTGCGTGACAATTACTTTTGCTTGATTGGTACGTTATTATGCTGTGAATGCTACTCCCAGTATTCTGGTCTGAAAGTGGATAGAGAAGATTGTACATATTGTATGGATGGACAGAAATTGAGAGAGAATTCATGGATACCAGGAAGACTTGTACTACTTACTCACATGTTCACTTGGGCATAGCCAGAACTACATACATCTCTGGATCCAGACACATATGCTCAGCTGTCAGCAAATGGCTGAGATAGAAGATTTCCAAAAGTCTACTATTTCCCTACCCTGTCTCTGTCTATGGTCAGCTACTGCTTCTTTCATCAGAGCCTCATACTGCTGCTTTTGGCTATCACTACTGATATTCTTCTGGAACATCTAATAACACCAGATAACCCTCTATGTCATTTATATATTACCTCATTAAGAGCCAGGGTACTACAAATATCTGGGTTTTGAGATTGTCCCACAACTGCCTTCTCCAGACCCCTTCCTGAGATGGAGAATGTAGAGACAGGGCAGTAACTGGTGAGATCGTTGACATCATATGCACATTTCTGGAAAAAGCCTGACCACTGCACACTTAAGGACTATTGAAAGCTTGTCCCCCCTCAGCAAGGCATAATTGGGTTTCTGTAAGCTCTGAAACTGTGAATTCTACGTAGCTGGGTTGAGAGGCCACAAGAAAAGTATGGCCAATCTGGCAGATCACTCCCAGTGCAGTACTGGTGGGACAACAGAACAGTGATTGCAGAATATCTGGGTGTGCCCTCCCATATGAGAGCCACCAGGAGGACAGGCAGAGGGGATCTGCTCCCAGATAAGGAGATTTTCTGTTGTAGAGATCTGAGGTTTTCAATCTTAAGTACTCTCCCCAGGTATAAGAGAGTTGTCTTGTTTCTGTGCATGCTTTATCAGGATTCAGTACATTTGGAAACCTGCCATCAACATGTAACAGGCAAATATTGAGAGGTCACCTTACAATCTTTGACGGAGATGGATGAGAACATCAACTGAATCACCGTCATTGTTTTAGAGAGCAGAACTCCACTGGTTCTCTGAACCTGCTCCTGACCCCTGATAAGGATAAAAGCCTTATACTGACACCATGAGTCTAGAGTAGATAGCACAACCTTTAAGTCACAGAAAATATCTAGAGCAGTGGTTCTCAACCTCTTTAGACTCAAACCACCCTGTGGAAAATGCCAGCTCTTATATTTCATTCATTTCTTAACTACAGAAAAATACTAGAGCAATTTTTCTGTTGCAAAGAACTCAGAAAGCCCACACCAGGTCAGAATGTTTTTGATACTATAGATTCCTATTTGAAATTTCTGGGTTTATCCTGTGAATCATGTAGGTGTTTGCGCATGTAACAGTGCTAGTATTGCATGGCACTCTGTGGGACCCTTACAAGGATATCATGGCATCCCTGTGTGTTGCAGCACCCTGGTTGAGAATCACTGATCTAGAGCCACAATATTTCCCCTTGTAACAACCCACACAAATATGTGTAACCAGAAGGCCGCGTGATTAGATCTGCAAAACCCTGGGAAATGTGGGTGTTTATTTCACCGTGTAAAGGGGACTACCATTGTTCCAGGATACTTTGGTACCACACACTATGTCCCTGGTTAATACAAGGCTAGACAAGGTTATTTTTGCCTGTTTCTTTCTATGCATTCCAGTTGATAACCAGTTCTTATTACTATTAATGATGCACACGAGTAAATTGTTTCAGAAGAATTCTCTCATTTTGCAAAGGAAGATGAGACAGAATGTGCCCTGGTTATTTGCATTAATCATATTGGTTTGTTTATTCTATGAACTCCTGAACCACTGCTTGCAAACGAGCGATTTCCTTGATGTTACTCATGTGGTCAGGAATTAGAATGAGTAAAGGGATATTTTAAAGACTTGTTTCTAACAGCATCCGTGCATAAACCCAATAATGGAAGGTTTTACATGGGGCTGGGAATGTGACCTTGAAGCGCATCTTCCTTCCAAACCAGAGAAGATGCCTTTTTAATTAGTTTCATGCTGCATTTCCAAGCGTTTTCCTTTCCTGGATCTTCAGGCTGGAAGATGAATAATTTTTACTTGTTGTGGTCACCAAATTTCATTCAGCATTTTTGACACCATGTTTCAGCAAAGACCTTTCAAGCAATACACCTTGTTGAGCAAAGGATGCTAGCCTAACAAACACATACATCCACTAGGGGGCCACAAGCAATTGTGTACACGCAGACACACGCACAATGCAGCTACATGTATATTTGAAAGCCCAAAATTAAGAAAAAGAGATACTGGGCTCATCTACATGAGACGCTTATTGCACGGTAGCCTAATAAAAGTAGTGTGCTGGTCAAAAACCGTGCTATTAAGCTACTACACAGTGTTATTAGGCTACTGCACAATAACAGTCCCAAAAAAAACGTGCGCTGGCTCTACTGCTCAGTAAATATAGGTAGTGCACATTCAGTTACCACTTCATTAAGGAAGTATTAAACTAAATGCGCAGTAACTGTGGTGCATTAATGATTGTGTAGATGTGCCTGCTGTCATCAAGAGGTCCCTGCAGTCCACCTCATCAGAAATTCATAGCCAGTCTTCCCTGTTCCTGCAAGCATGCCAAGATTCAGGCATTTTACCAGTTTTCCTCACTGACTGATAATATTCGTTTTAAATGTTATGTTTTATGTTGGACTGAATAAGAGCCCCTACGAAGAAAGGGCCTCTGATTCTCTTCAATTAAGCAAGCAAGAAGGAATAACACACTCCGCCTGACAGCCAAGAAGACATGGCCACAGAGCTAGTGAGCTTCACTGGATGGATTTCTCCCTTGCTGCTCTGTCTAGGTTGAGTATGTGCTCCCCTACCATGTGCATGCTGAGAATTCCCTGATCCACCTCTGCTCCCAACATCTTCCTGTCTAATCTGGTACCTTTCATTTCTGAGGTGTCCCACAACCACCTTAATCTAAACACAGCCAAAACAGAATTTCTGACAGTTCATCACAAGCTCTCTCCTGGCTTCACACTGTCTGTCAGCATAGAGAATGACCAGTTACCCAGACTGTCAACCTCCAGTTTGATGCTCCGTTTTATACCATTTCTAAGACTCCTGGCTGCCTCTCAATTCCAGCTACTAAAACATGTACTAATACATCAAACATCCCTCTTCTCGACTACTGCAACCTCCTCCTTTCACTGTTCCAGCTCAGCCCCCTCCATTCTGCAAAATGCTGCTCTAAAAATAATCCTCTCCTGCAACTTTGAACTCATCATTTGCCTGTTCAAATGCCTTTGCTAGAGTCCTCTTGCCTGGGTTATCAAATTAGGCATTCTTGTCCTCATATTGTGGGTCCTGGAGCAACTCAGGCCTTGCTTCCTCCTGTTCCCCACTCTTCATGCATAGACATCTTCCTTTGTAGTCTTCCCCTTACATTCTCCTCTACTCTTGTCTTTGCCTTTTGTTCTTCAGCAATGCTTCTTATCTTGTGCACCAGTCAATCTGCTTCCCTCCCCTCATTCAAAACCCTCCTTAAAGCACTTCTTCCACAAGGGCTTTCAATTATAATCCACTAAAATGAGAGTCATCAAAATAACTCAGCTGCAGAGATATTGATCCCTCTACCTCTATATCAAATGTGTCCAGCTGCCTTGTCTGGGTCTGATTTATATGGTAAATCTCTTAGGACAGGGACTGTGTCTTCCTCTTTGCACATGACCAAGCACACTGTTGGTGCTTGATAAATCAATAAATAACCATAATAATAGGGCAAGTCCTGGGCTGATCTTCATACCCTTTACAGTTTCCCAATTGCTGGCCAGGGATACTTGGCTTTTAGACAGGTACTGGGACTTTTAGATGCCCAGGGAGGGATAAGACCTGACCTAACTTTGAAACTTCCAGTCTCCAGGCTGCTGGAGGAGGTTGCAGCATTTTTATAAACCAGGAAACTCTTTATTGCTATCCATTCAAATGTAATGTCAAAATTATTGGCAGTATTTATGATGACATCACTTTCTATGGCAGGTGTAAAAGGGATATGAAGTTAAATGAGTGTAGTAAAGGTGGCACATGGCCTGCATGGCTGATCGTGGGACTCATGACTCGCATCATCCTTGTTGCTTCCTTAAGACATCATGAAAGATCCTCAAGCTGACTCCAGGATCCTGACACTGACATTGCACTGCAAGGCAAGAGCCTTCCCTTCTGGCTCTGGAATTTGTTGGAACTGCACGTCTCTCACCTGTATCCACATATCTTGAGGAATGAGGAATATCTACCAGCACTACATCAAACAAACAATGGTCTGCCCCTTTGCTGCAGCGGCTGCCACTTCCTGCTAATAATCTGACCAACTACAGTCCCACCTGAAGGCTCTTCCTTCAGAGGAGCATTACTGACAGTTGTTGCATGCTAACTAATAGCGCCCCCACCTGCATCTTGCTACAACCTTTTTGATCCTTTCCAGGTATGTTTTAGACTGGCATGCAGACAGAGCGGGCTACACTGATGGATTGTGGATGAGCTAATAAAATATTAAGAGCACCAGATATGCTGCTACTGGTAGATCTGGTAGCATCCTTCTCTCTGATCATCTGGTGTTACCAATCCATCTCTGGGAGCCTCACAGTGGTAGATGGAGTCATGCTAAGATGGCTTTTCTCTTTCTTCTTGGATAGACCCTAAATGGGAGTGATAGATAGGTGACAGAACACACTCTCACCAGTGACACCCCACCATGGTCAGTCTTGGTCATTTTGTATGGGAGGTTGCTGGAGAGACTGAGAAACAATTCCATCAGCATGCCAGTGATATCTAGCTCTTCTTCTCAGGAAGCATGGACAGGCTGTTGCTGAATGGTGCAGTGTCTAAAAGAATTATAAACCAGAATAGAAAATGGCTGGGTCAAGATCAAAGGCAAAAAAATGTATGTGAGGCTGGTACAGTGTGGGGAGCAGTTCCTCTAGGTAGTAGGACCTGCATTGCCCTCAGAAGGCCACCCAAACATTAAAGTGACTCCTTGCTGCTCCTGGATATTAAAATAAGAGATGTAGTTGGCGGTATTTATGACTGCACTGAGCCAGAAGACAGTACCCCTAACTGTTGAAGCACAGTAATCCATGCATTGGTTATCTCCCAGCTGATTTAGATCAATGTACCTGATCAGCAAGCACATGCTGCAGGAAAAGCATATCACACCAAAACCCTACCATCTGTGCTGGCTACCCATCTAGTCCCAGATCTTCACTTAGTTCTTGACCATTTTCTTGAAACCACTACCCAAGACACCATAGCAAAGCACTGTGTTCACTTGGAAGGCTAAGCAGGATAGATCCCAGTTTCAAAATCATGGGAGGAAAAACATTCTCTTTGCAGAGCCCTCTGCTGTGCAAGTCCCTAAGCTGGAGATAAGGATAAGCAAGACTGCTGCCACTTCAAAGCCTTCATTATTGTGTTGTTTTCCCAGCACCCCAAGCAAGGGGACCACTGTAATCAAATAAGTGAGACACAGCCCTGTCCCGAAGGGCTCAGACACAACACAAACGAGTTACAAACAAAGGGGACTGGGAAGGTAATCCAGGATTCACCTTGACAAGTGAATACAAGTTACTACACAACCTGAGGAAGGATATTTTTCCTACCAAATGATACTGACTGGGGCAACAAAGTACTTAATAAGAGCAATAATTTGAAGATTATGTAACACGTAAAGGCCAGTTTCTGCTCCAGACCTTGATCAAAGTTCCTGCAGACATCAGTGGGCATTTCATCACACCTGGGAGGTGGATCTGGAGTCCTGGAATTTTGCTTGGGTACATAAATTATAGCCAGAAGTGGAATTCAGCCCCCTCAAATGAACAAGTTTAATGGTTCTGTCCAGACACAGAGACACAACCAGCTTCAAGCACCTTGCAGTCTATTCTTTTCTGTTCACAGCATTATGGTTAACTCAGTGATCCTAACAACATTTAGAGAGAGGGTCCTGCCTAGAAATCTCTGCCCTGAGGACTGGGCAGAGACTAGGGAACATCTAGGAAATTCTCCTACTGATTACTGGTGAATTGACTGGATTTTTTGTATCCCATGCATGATAATCACCCCTTTGAGTGTAACCCACTGCTTTGGACTGCATCCTCGCTTCCATCCCTTAAGTGAGGCTCTGGAGAGCTCCTCTTCCCTTCATCCTACTTCCCCTCTTGAGGTCTCTAACTCACTGGACATAAATATTGAGTGGAACAGATGAGGGGGAGCTGGTTAGCAGCTTTAGTTCCTGAAAATCTCATTTTGATTATTTATGGTCTAAGGGGTAGCTGCCATGTTGAGATGCTCTCTCAAACCAATGCAATTCCATATGCCTTTATATGGTCTGGCATACTGGAAAATGCCAAAAGCACTTTTCCCTATACCATGTCACCTCGGGAGTGCAATGTGGCAGGTACAGAGGAGTGCTCACAAGAATTTGAAATGGGACTTGGAGACAGGATGCCCAAGCTCTAATAGTGGTAGAGCTCTGTTTGACTTTGTCAGGCATGTCATTTTCCCTACCCATGTCTCCATTTCCCTATTTCAAAAATGGGGGTGATAATACTGACTTATCTTTGAGGGCTGTTGTGAGGATTAATTGGTTAATGTTCATAATGTGCTCTGCACATGGATGCTCCTGGGGATAAGTGCTATGTGCAAAGTAGTTTTAGTAGGGGAAGTAAAGCATGGCATAATTCCCTGGCAGGGATTTTGATTAGTTCAGCAGAGGCCAGGACTAGGTCTTTTAGCTCAAGCAGTAAAGACTCAGCACAAGGCACTGTGTGTGAACCATCAGTACATCAGACTGGGCAGGTCTACCCCTGGCCTAACACAATTTGATCCTGAGCCTGACTGGCACCTCCAAGTACTATGGCAATATACATATAACACTATCCAATGTGTTATTGCTTACCCTGCTCCCTCCTTGCTTTGTCCTCCTTAGATGTTTATGTAGCAAGGAAGATGCTTGAAACACAGAGTTGTAAGCACCAAGAGTGGTGTCTTTCTAATCACCAAGCTCTCAGCAGCTCCCTTGACTAGGTCTTTGGTTACACAGAGCCATCAGCAGCCTCAAGAGCCACGTCAGATGAGGCACAAAGGAAAGCACCATTAGGTTGCAGGCTGACACAACAGGCAAGATTGTCACAGTTGGAGCAAGAAAACAGAAGGAAGAAAGTGGCAACTCAGAAGAGAAATAAGACAATCTGAAGGACAAGACCTTCAAAGAAGCTGACCTGGGAACAGAAGGAAAGACCAAGAGCAGGCCAAAAATGGACACTTCTCTGAGCAGCACCTAAAAGCAAAATAATCCACCTGAGAAAGCAAGCACTGCCATTTAGCTTCACTCTTAAGCCCTCCATAACTTGGCCTCAGCTCACAACTCAGCTCTGGGCTGTACCTACTCCCTCAACTCCACTCATACCTCTAAGGCTTTTTATGCCACCCCCATTCTTTCACCTCCTCCTGTGTACCATGCACCCTTTTCATCTGCCTACACATTCCTCTTTGCTTTCCCTTTCAACATCTCTGCCTCAATACTCTACTTTGGCTAATGCATAACAGAACTAATTGTATGCTCTTCCACCTTTGTAAAATATTACTTCCCTTTCTCTTGCTCTCTGTTCTCTTCTCCCTTTTCTCCTTCCCAGTCTCCATTGTCTTCTCTCCATGTGGGGGTCTCCAGTTTCTCTATCAAAAGATCATCTTCTGTGTAATCTAAGGACTTTATTGAGGAGGCTTGCTTGGCTGTCTGTCACCCAATATAAATGGATAGTCTAAATTCCCTAGGAGCTTGTCATTTTGCAGCTTGGAGATGACTAATTATAGCTCCAGGATATTCTCCTTTGTCCTCTTCCTTTCCCTCTCATCCTGCTGTCTTCACTCCCCAAGAATGTTTCCACAGTACTTTTCACTGTCCAACTGTAGCTCCCTGTGTGCAGCACTGTAAGTATCTATGACTTATGCTGCCCTCCACCTCTTCTTCCCTGTCCATCTCTTCCAAGAAAGCTGCCTACAAAGGTACAATCCACTCATGGCAGTTATCCCAGAGTGTCCATCATAGTCACAATAGCTATAAATATAGTGAGAAGGAGCAGGACCACTCAGTCAGCATGGGCCCGCTCAACTGGCCCAACTTGGCAGAAAGCACTTACTGCACACTGCTAGGGGCTGGAGCAGCATTTGTATTCACCCATAGGTGCACAACTCTGGGCACCGCCAGGTTTTCCCAAGGGTGGCCTGCTCCAGCCTGGCTCTTCCTCAGGCCTTTGCCTGAATGGTATCATCAGGCTCTACCACCCTCCTTCACCTTGCCAGATATACACTACTCTCCAGGATGAGCCTCCTCTTAAGCTTTGCACTGAAAAAATCTCTGCCAGGCCAATCAGTGTCACTCCTAACTGAAGTTCTCCTCCCAGGACACTGAAGTGGGTCTCAGTGACATCAAATCCTCCTTGTTTCACTGGTTGCAATGAGGGCCGCAGTCAGTGGGAAACTGCAGGCATCTCATTCAGCCTCCTTAATTTGCATTGCCCTCCATAAGCAGGAAACAGCAGATTTTGAATTGGGATCTCTTGCCTCATCCTGTGCCTTCATGACCAACTCCCAGCAGGGTCCCCTGTCTCTTCTCCTGCTGTCCCCTTCTTCTTGGCTACTGGCTGACTAGGGTTTGTACTCTCCTGTTCTCCATCTTTTCAGACTTATCTGCCCTTGTCCCTTCAGGGCATGTACCAACCATTGGAGGCTCCAGAAAGGATCATCTCTTTTTATTCACATGCATCCTCCTCTCATGCTCCTCCAGAACTGTCCTGTTCAGAGTGGCAGCTTGTGATTTATCCCAGAGGTAAAACAGGTTCAAAGAATGCAAAGGTTGCAGGATACATGGGGAAATGCCATTGCTTGCCCCCAGCCCACAGGCAATAGGGTATCCTCCATACTTATGTGATCACCTTCTGCATCTCGGACACACTATCATCACCTGTTTTATTATTCACTTTTACCTGCGCTGACTTTATTGCCATCAGCACGGTCCAGCATATTTTTGTTGTCAGGAACCTTTCTGTTAAAATCCCAACCTTAGCTATAAATTAATAATGTAAACAGAAGCTGCAATCCATGCACTTTATTTCCTTGCAGCTGTGCAGCTATCCTTTGGTAAAGTTCGCTAGCTGATGCAGCTAGCAATAGAGCTAACGTGCTGAAGCCATGGCTCTAGCTGGCTAATGTCACCATGATTTGCAGTTGTATGCTTAGGGCTAGGTAGTTCCTTTTGCAGGTCAGGCAGCTACATCCCACATGAACATTAGATCAGAGCAGTGATCTGGTCACATTATAGCTGGAGTGCAAGGAGGCCCAGGAGTGTACAGAAGGTTCATTGAATCCTCCCTTTTCTCTTCCTAGGAGAACTATTCAAGGGCCAGCTATAATCAGCTCTTGACCTGAGGTACAATGAGCAAGTACAGTTTCCCCATGTACTTTGGATATACATGACTTCCCTTGAATTCTAGTGGATATATAAATCTGAGTACACAGACTATAGAGTATTGCATATGTTGTCTATAGGATAAGGAAAAACTGCATGAGACCATTTCTCACATCCAGTAGACTATGAAGCCACATGATTCAAACCATGAACTTGATTCTCCTCTCTCCTACATCAGCTGAACCAACTGCACTGAACTCTAGGTCTTTGCAACAATATAGGAGAAGGATCATGTTCACTACCATAAACGTATCCACACAAGCTATCAGAATTCTGCATGCTTAAGTGTATCATTTTCAGACTTGTCTACTGGGCTTGTTGATTTAAAACAAGGAGATCCACCAGGCAAATGCAGTCTCTTATTGTGTGTATGCGCAGCACCTAGCACACTAGGGTCCCGATCTCAATTAGGGTCTCTGAATACTGGCATAGTAGAAATATATGGGCCCACCCCATGAACAAACTGAGGGACCAATTTTGATAGCGTGTTCACTGGTGACACTGCATTAGAAGAAGCTGTAAAGAGCAAAGAGTCAAAAATGGAAAGGGATCCAAATAGATTAGAAATACAGGCAACAAGTAAAGCAAGATTCATCTCAGAATAAATGTAGTTAAAAATCATTCCACTCAGCTACTCACTGAGAGGAAGAGATTGGAGATGGAAGAGCAGCCAAGAGAGGCCAATAGTAGAGGGGTGCCAGGACTGACAGGGTGGAAACAATAAAAGAACAGAAGAAATATGTTCCTTTCAGCATCATGCTCACTACCATGTAAAACTGTCTGATGTACCAACGTGGAGGAAATAGCGACTGCACACCAGCCATGCTTCACTTCCACATTCCCCGATAGCACAAAACAAAGAAACAAAGCTATATTAATTTAGTGCTAACAAAGAGCACCAAGCTATATTAATTTAGTAGCTTCCTCAACGCTTATGTTTACATTGTGCCTCATCACCCTTTAGATGCAGGCCTAACAGCTTCTCTCTCCAGAAGGATATGTGGTAGAGGAGCAGACATCACCTCTGATCATGTATCAGATAATATATTCTAAACTAAGTGCCACCAGCAGAGTCTGATCTTTTCCCTGGGATGTGTGCCCCCCCTGCAATAATGCTGCTCTAATTGGATTGTCTCTTCAGAATAACTGGTCAGAAGGGCTTGCAGCAGACCCCAGAAGCCACTGCTGCTAGAGTATTACAGCAAGAGGGCATTCTCCCTTTCAGTCTCTGGTTTCTCCCACACAGTGGCTCCGACAGGTCTCAGAAAAGGGTTGGGCAGAAAAGGGTAGGGCAGAAAACGGTAACTTGAACCTGCAGCAGGATCTGTCTCCTGAATGCAGTATTTTGAGTAGAAAGGATGTATGATAGTGAGGAAAATGTGCTTTTGTTCTACCAGAAAAATCTGAGTGTCCCCACAGTCAAAGCTTCCCTGTGATGGCAGAACCCCTTCTCTACTGGCAGAGCAAATCTCAGCTCTGTGACCAAAAAAAAGCTTCTGCCACTACCAGATTATCCAGCCATGCCTACATTTTGTTTAATGTAATGCCCTGCACTTTGAATACCTCTTGAGCTGGTCCACTTTCTGATTTAAGTGCTTCCCAAGACCAGCTCTTACTGTACAGCCTACAAATTAGCCAACTATTAAATGGCTACATCTTGGGAAGATAGTGCCACAGTTCATTCACTTATTAAAAAATATTGGCTAATTGGAGGAGGGGTCCTCATCACTTCAAGTTTAGTTGGGTGCAGTATTATTTTCACCTTCTCATTCCTTTTTAATCATTCTACATTGCAGACTCTTTGGGGCAGGGCTTGCCTCTTCCTGTGGTCCAATACAGCACCTAGTACAATTTTTATATCAGCACTAAATTTGGAGAGGAAAATGAACACATGGACAGAAAATTGTCTGAAGGGCCATAAACAAATGGTAATGAAAACAAGCCATTACAGAAAAGGCTAAATTAAAATAACTCTTAATTGAAAAGGAAAACGACTATGAACTGATATCAGCTAAATAAGCATGTTATAGAAGAGGCAGTAAAAATGGATGAACTACTCACATACTTATTAGGCACATATGGGCAGAATAACACTCTTAGGGAGCCGGTAAGTTTGATTAGTTTTATTACTCTTGCCAGTACACTTCCCATGTTTATAAAAGCACAGGGGAAGATAATGAACACTTCTCTAATCTCATTGGCCATGATGTTCAGGAATTATTGGAAGAGGTATTTATTGAGAAAACAGCAGCAAGCTATTATAAAAATTACCTATTTCACAAATTCTTCAGAAGGCTGCCAACTCCAACATCAGCAGATACCACATGCTACCAGAATATACAGAAGTTTATGATCAACCATGTCCCAGCATCATTAGTATACAAAAACAGAAAAGAACTCTGGACAACATGCTTCATGTAGCCCTTTTCTCCTCTCAACAGGGCATAACATCACCATGAATTTTAGCATGTACGAAGAATCTCTCTTTAACCTGGTCCCTTTCAATTTAGTACAATTTATAAAAGGTGGGGGGCGGGCAGGGGGAGGAAGACGGTGACAAAAGTATGACCTCATAACACTCTAGAATGTTACAACAATTCATTCTGCACCATTAATATCTCAGTAGTTCCATCTTTATACTCTGGATTATTGGCCGTGTTGAATGAGCAATCCCCATTTTTATCCTTCAGGCAAAGGGGTTTGGATCAAAATTCTTTACTTTAAAATCAATCATGGCTGCTGGGGCCTGATTTTTGTTAATGGTTATGAACCCAACAACTTGGCTTTAAATAAGATTTTTATCATTGCTCTTATTATGGATCCTCTAGCTCAGAAGGATTCACTCCAGCAATTATACAAATCCTGAATAATCATGAGATGTTAAGAAAAGGCAGCGTAACCCACATGTAATACTATTCCTAGTGTGCCTTCCCGGGGTACTTAAAAAAACCAAACAAACCACACAAACCCTAGATATACCATTTAAACACCTATTTTCCTCTGAAGTTCAATTTCACCTGCTCTAAAATATTTAGGCCATCTGCCCATTATACAATGGTTATATCAAGAATTACCAAAAAAAAAAACCCAAAACCCTTTAAATATCTTCCCTTCCCTTCAGTAACGGATTATTTTCCTTGTGATTGATTCTTTACATGGAGACTAGGGTCAGTCATGGTCTTATTACATTTACCCAATATTTTGTTAAAACTTCTCAGATACATTCCTTTGATCAATTAGTAAAGAATACAATTACACTAATACACCATTATTTCAATAATCCCAAATCAAATTATTACAGGGCAATGATACTTTAAATATCAGATGATTACCAGGCTTTGTAAATAGTGTTTTAATAAACCTAAGAGGTAAATTACATAAACCCATACAAAATAATTAAGAGATCACCATCTTTGCCATAACAGAATTGGATGGGAGAATTCCTGCTGGTAGAGTGAACAATAGTAAGTTTAGAGAAGTCTTGATATACTCAATTGTGTAGATGTGATAGACAAAGGCATGCCTGTACCAACCTACAGATGCCACCTGGATTATGAAGAAAGGTCTGAGTTTATTTTGACAAGTGTCACTTCAGTTCTGCTATAGGCTCTTCCAAACATGTGATAACATTACCCATTTGTACGTGCATCTTGTGTAATTTAGCATGTTTTGAAGGAGGTGCCTAGCTGGAAAAATTATTCCTCTCTCTCTCTCTCTCTCCAGTGCTACCCCATAGAAGAAACTTGAGGATTATTCCATGGGTATCCAGTCCAAAAAGAAGGCACATCCTTACAGTGAGGAAGCTAAAGAATGACAAATATCTAATCTCATTGCATTTACCTGAGAGCTGTTAAAAACTGTGTTCAAAGCATTGTTCCAAATCACTAACTCTCTCAGCCTTTGATGCCTACTCAGAATATACCACTGTTTGTTATAGGTTTTCCTTAGAAGTGAATAATTCCTATGTCCTCTTTCCATTTCATTGTTCTTATTTTAGCTTCACATTTCTCTACTTTCTACCTCCCAAAAATAATGCCATAAATGAAGACAAAGGATAGTGTCAGCAGCAGTCCAGTGAGAACCTGCGTGGATTCGCACTAAAACCAGTATGATACAAAGTCTTAATTAAATGAGCTACGAGGGAGCAAGCAGTATATTTATGAAATGCAATGATGATACTAAATTGGGAGGAGCTGAAAACTCTAGTGATGACAGAGAATTACAAAGGGCGCAATAGAGATTAAAACTGCAAGCAGGGAATAAAGTGAAATTCCTCTCAGGAAATAAGAATGTAGCTAATGTCAGTAGAAATAAAAATTGAAACCCAAAATACTGAATGAAATAAGGAAATGAGACTGTCCCCAAGGACTTGGGTAATTGTGAACAACCATTAAATAAACCAAAGTTTTGCGATGTAATATGTAATTAAAAACAGGCTAACACCATTTGGATCCCCATATACACAGGAATCAGGAAGATGTCAACCTCTTGCTACAAGCACTGATGTGACCCTCCCTTAATATGTGGTTCCTTATCAGGAAGGATGACAAACTGGAGGGAGTTCAGAGAAGAGTAACTAAATGATTATGGTATCCGAGAGAGATTTATGAGAAAGGATTTAAGAAAAAGATCTTCACAGCTTGGATAAGCAGTGGCTAAGGGTTGGAGAGTGACAGCTGGGAAGACAAGTTAAGGGAGTATGAACTTGAAACAGGCAAGATATTATTTAGGCTGGAGAACGGGAGAATAATGTAACGGGACAGAATTAAGAAAAGGAAAAATCAAGACTAAATATCAAGAAGCTTGCCCAACCTTTAGAATCACCTTTCCAAGGCTTGTGGAAGCTTGTGATATGAAATAGTAGACATGAAACACTATAAGAACACAATACGGTCCTGTACTGGCCCTTTACACATCGCCGTGTCACCCAAGTTCTTACCCATCGGAGCTTTTAAGAGCTCTCTTACATGACATATTCATCTTGCATGAAATGCTCACATTCCCCATAAAGTAATACCACAAAAAGCTATGATTTGAACACTTCCTATAGCCACCCAGTGTCATTCATGATCACTTTCTGCTGGGGTACCAGTGTAATCAGCAAGGCTAATGCTTGTAACAACCACATCCCAGAGTGTACAGCTCCTCCTGCATGGGTCTAGCCTGGTCCCATTTGAGCAGGAAGATCACAGCAACAAAAAATGCAGGATCAAAATCTTCAGCATAGAAACTGTTGGCAGTCTCTTACTGGCCAGCAAAGTATAGAGAACCATTCAGTGAAATGAAAGTGCTTATCACTTCTCCATTCCTGACCAAGAAGAGTAGAAATCCCACTGACTCACAATGCCAAGAAAAAAAAAAAAATCTTTATATCAAAGTTACCTGTGCAACCATGATCTGAAGTGTGTGAAGGTATTTGTCTAATCGCAGTCTGTCAGAAACCTGTCAACTTCAAGCTGTCAATCAGTCAGCCTGGCATGATCTGTAAACTACATTTCTACATTGTGATAAGCCAGCTATATCTCTGACTTAAGCTCACCACTACACTGAGAAAGCATGACAGCCTTTTTATGGGAAACCAAGATCGTTGCCCATATGCACCACTGGACCTTAGATTAAAAGGAATACTTGTATTGCTTCAGTCTCTTACACTTTGAATTAATATCCCCCCAAAAAAGTCAAGAAGTGTAAAACCAGCCCTCTATCTAATTTGTTCTTCATAGGAGAGAAAGCTTCAGGACTTACTGATTACAGTGAAATTCAACATGGATCATGAGTAATAAGAGCCCTTACTTTGTTTCCATTTCAGGTAATGGGCCAATTAATTATTGCTCAGGTCTGCTGAAAATCCTAACAGTGCTTAGGGCATCTACATGCCCAGTCAGTGAGGTCATCAGGAGGTAGGCCAGCACAACAGGATAAGAGTCAAATCCCGATCCTTCTCGACATAGAACATTTGACTTAGCACACATGGGGGAAAGGTCTGGCCAGGATCTGGACTACAGAGAAAATGGAATGAAGCAGTCTGATTTGGGAGAAACTTCCCATTCCTGTACCTCCCATGGCTTATCTCCCTATAATTTACAGTATCGGTGCTCTACGAGAGCTCTCTTTAACCCCTCTGAAAAAGACAATTCACACAAGGGGCTGAAGAGATGGTTGTATAATGATGCATTGGTCCCCTGGGTGCAGGGAAGACACACAGGCTGGAGGGTGCACATGGTAGGGTTGGGAGGCAGGGGCAGAGGGGCCAGTTAAAGAAAACAAGGGATACAGTAAAATCCCAAAGAGACTTATGTGACATCAAAAGAAGAACCTCAGCCACATAGTAGCTGCTCTGCAGCAGCTCGAGAAGCAGCTATTGCTGATGCATAGGGGGAACAAGGCCAAGTTTCAGCTCCTAGACAGCCAATAAAATACAGGAGATACAATGAGTCAAGCCACAGGCTCACTACTTGGTTGCTGTGTTCCTGTGGTTAATGTAATGTAGAGATCTGAAGGAGGAGCAGACTGGAAAGAGAGAGCAGAGGTATCTTTTAAATTACCTTTGTGATCCTCACATGCGCACATTAGCAGGAATCTGCTTTGCCTCTGGTGCTACCTGCAGCTTCCTTAAGGCTTCTTTAAAGATCTGTTTTCACTTTTACAGCCCCCTCTGCTGCCTCCCCCCTCCTCTGGCATGACCTCTGCCAAAAGCTGAAGCTTGTCCACACCATAGCTCATGCTTAATCTTATCAACAGCAACACTAGACTACCTAAAATAGACCACAGGTTCTTTCCCGGGGGAAGAGACCAGATCTTCACTGGCCCACAGCTCCATCCCATACTGGGCTGAAAGCAGGGTTTTCCCAATGCAGGGATGTAATCTCCATAGATTTCCTTCTTAACCATGCCACAGAGACCTTTGGAAGCCAAGAGGCCTCTCCAGTCCATTTCTGAACTTTTCTTTTTGCAGATTTTCCTTTCCAATTTATTTTTCTGTGCTGTTTTAATTTGTTATAAATTATCCTATATATCTTGTGTCAGTTACTATGGATGTATGCACAGACAGTTCAAAACAATACATCCTCCCACAACAGCAACACACAAAGCAACATTACCACACAAAATTCATTACAATGGCAAAGACACACCACATCATCACACCATAGCACAGCCACCAAATACAAGTTTGCAAATAACAGATGCTACGGCTGCCTGGAGGTTTAAATAGTGAAGAGCATCCAGGTCTCTGCAGTTGTATTCAGCAACAGACAAGTGCTCCTCTCCTTTGGGAGTAAGTGAACAAGGTCTGGGAGAGATGGGATAAGAAAGGTTCTAAGAGCTTGAAGAAGTAGTATTACCTGTATCCTGTCTTCAGGCAGTTCTGTTTTCATGGCCAGCATCTCTCTGGCATAGACATCAGGATAATGGGCCTCATTGAAGGCCTTTTCCAGTTCCTCCAGTTGGTAGGAAGTGAAGATTGTCCTGTGGGGGTGGGGAGTAAAACTCAATGATCAAAAAGCAGAGGAAGAAATCAGGTGAGGAGCAGTCACAGGCAGGAACAAACAGGCAAAAGAAAAATCTAAGAAACTGGAAAATAAACATATACTTTTTTTCTTGTGTTTGTATGACAGGAAAGTCCAGCCTGAGGGTGAAGGAACAACCAGAAATGCCAGGACACTGTGTTTATACTGTCATAGTCACCTTCACTTTCAGCTACTTCTCCCTGTAGACACAGTCTCCTCCCTAGTTCATCCCTCCTAACACCACCACTAGTACAGAGATAATGCTAACCCTGGCACTGCCCCTAAGAACTCGTTTCTTTCTAGAAAGCCTTCAGAGAATTATTTTCTACTCCTCTGAAGGAAGCCCGAGTCCTGACTTACAGAATTCCCTTCCCTTTTAGGTTAATCATACACACACTCAAGTGACAGCCACTCTGAGGTGCTGACAAGAAACACCCTGCTCTTAGTTTTTCATGTCCCCAAGATCTGCAAGTGCCTAATCCTCCCCATGTTGCTGGCCCTTGGCCTCACCCTCTTCACAAAGCTAGTTCTCTTACTAGTTCTCTAACAAGTCCACAAAACCTTTTATCCAAACTGCTTACTACTCATATTCACCAATTTCCCCCAGGATATGGGATACCTCCAATCGCAGTCCCAGTTACCTTCCTCTGCCTTGGGGAAAACAAACAAACAAACAAACAAAATCCATCCTTCCTTGATCCATTAAAACCTTGCCAGCTGTTCCAAAGGCACAACAGCACAGCCTGTGCCTGCCTCACCAGTTCCCAGCCCAGGATGACTGGACTGAAAAAAAAAAAAATAGCAGCTTGGACTGATGAGAGCATATCTCCAGAAAATGACAATAGATTCCAGACCTTTACTACCTCCAAATCTCAGTCTACCCCAAGCCCTTTTAACCCATAATTTCCAGGTGTGATCTACTGATCAAGGCAGGGTTTTTTTTTTTCCATTGGGAAAACTAACTGCCTTGATTTAAAATACATACATAAATGATCAAACCAAAAAATAGGCAACATAGCTCCCAAAGGAGAAAATGCAAAAGAGGGGAAAAATTAAATTATTTTCTAAAACAAATTAGAATTTCAGAGGATCTATCTACACATTCCCAATAGGACAAACAGAGAGACAGTTTCAAAATTACTTTCCAATATTCAAAAAATCTAAAGGATTCCATAAGATCAATAACATTATTAACAAAAGCAGCATGTGCATGCAGGAGACCCTCCCTGCAATCAGAGCTTTATTTAAAATACACTCCTAAATTTGCTGTTTTCGATGGGGTTTTTCATTTTTGCTGCTTTTGTAGAAATTTCAAACTCTAGGGATAAAAGAGATCCAAGCACTCAGACAATTTCTCTCTCCAGGACTAAAAAATCCCCATCACTGCCTTCTTGACCTTTTTTTAGTTTTTGTCCAGTCTAAGTGCTTCTAGTAACTGGGGCTTCTACTCATTTCCTCAAAGTAAAATCAAAGTCCAACACAGCTCACTGACAGAATATTTTTCCCCTGACAGTCAGCCTAAATTTTCCACTTTCCACACACTTCCATAGTCCCAGTCTCCTATCATAATATGCAATTTCTCCCCCTCAGAGTCATTTGCAGACTGCTGACCTGTGAGTTTCCCATCACCGCTCAGCTGTCACTTAGTCCAGAAAAAGGGAAAAAACAAAACAAAACGAAAACCTCAAACAATGCAAAGTTGCTACTACACAACATTAAAAATTCAGCACTTCCAAATCATGTTTTCAGTATCCTGGTCCATCCCCAGTCCTGATCCCATCAGGAACCTTATTTCTCTTACTCCAAACTCACCCCTGTTTGCAAAGGACCAAGGAATTTATTTACAAGCAGGGAACAGTTTGGCTTGAAGATGGCCCCACATAGCTCACTTGTCAGTTCCTCCAAAGTGGGATGGGAACTCTAGCAGGGAACCAAGCCCATTCTGTTGCATAACGGCAGGACATCTATTTGGATATTTAGTCTGTTCCCACACCGCATCCTAACTAGGCTTTTACCAGGACACTTTTAATCCATCCATCCTGCCTCATGACAGGATCGATTTAATTACTCCTAAATCATCCACTGTAGCTGTGTCCCTGGTCATTTTTTGTCTTAACTATTTCCAGCCATGGCAATCCAAAAAATTCAGTTCGCTGTGCATCTAATGTTTATAAGGCTCAGCTATTTCAGCTCCATTTTATAGTAGGGGAACAGAGCTGCAGAAAGGCAAAGTGTCACACCCAGTCAGTAGCAGAGCTAGGGACAGCCTAGATGCAGAGACATAATCTTAGTGTCTTGGCCAATATGCCAAAGAACCAAGTCTTCCTCATCTTCCCTGGGGGCATGTTCTATTTCCAAACTATTTTATTAATTGCCCAAGGAGGTAAATGCCTCAATAATGAATAAGTGGTTGACAGATATTGCTGTTTGCCCAATAAACAGATTGCTCTAATGTCTAGCAAAGACCTAATTTCAATGACCTGGCTATTCCCATTTCTACAGGCTCTGTGCAAATGCCAGGACAGTTTGTGAAATATGTATTTCAGAAACACGGGGGCATCTGGTTTCAGCACAGAGAATATGGTGGGGGGGGAGGGGAAGGTGTTGGTTGGTTGGTTGGTCGGTGGGTTGGTTTCCAGGCTGTCTGGTGTTGAAATAAAAAAACACCTTCAGATAAATATTGTTGCCATTTACAGTTAACTGCCAAATCCTGCTCCTTTTCACCCCGCAGCAATCAAGTCTCAGTCATACAGATTCCTCCCTCCTGTCCCCTTTTGACAAGGGTTCAGACTTGATCCCAGCCTTCTGTCTGCTCACACAACTGGCTCTTAAGCCAAGGTGTATGGGAGAGAGAGAGGGAAGGTGAACATGGGGTTAGACCCAATTTGTCCTCAGCTGGCCGGTAAGGATGACAGATCTCTTTCTTCCTGGGTTATATTTTATCTTAGACTTGCCCTGGCTTTTGAGGAGCATCAGCTCCCCTGCAGCAAGCTGCAGTCCCAGCGCTGCTCCCCTCATTCTTCCTCCCCAGCCTCTTACATCCATGTGCCGCACTTAGGCCACTGCTTCAGGGGGGATCTAGGCTGGGCCAGAGCTGCCTCTTCCCCAGCACCTCCGGGCGCCCCGGCGCTGAGTGAGGTGGGCAAAGACCCGAGGGGAGAGGGGCCGGGCCAGGGCAGGGCAGGGGCTGCTCTCACCTGTGCCGCCGCTTCTTCCGTTTCTTGCTCTGGTTCAAAGAGGACTTGGACATTTTCCTGTCGCTGGAGGAAACATCCTCGGAATCTGGGGGGAGAGAGGCGGCCGCGTGGGCGCGGGCTCGGGGCGCTGCCTGCCTGCGGGGCTCGTCCTCTCCGGCCCGGGGCGTCGTG
>NW_005841835.1:1972732-1974488 GCF_000455745.1 Alligator sinensis
GGGGAGGAGCTGAGGAGGCCGCGGGGCCCTGCTCCACCCCGGCCCTTCCACGTCGGGCCCGGCCAGGGACAGGGCGTGAGGGAGGAGTGGGGCAGGGCGCGCCGGGGAAGCGGGCCGCGGGGGCGCTGCCTGCCGAGGGGCGCTGCAGAATTGCTCCTTCCTCAGTGAAGAGGCAGCGGGTTACGGGGGAGCAGGGTGCACGCAGCCGCGGGTCGGTCCTCGTCTAGCCAGGCGTTCAGGAGTAAATATCCCAGCCCCTGGACAGGGAGGGCAGCAAGAGCCGGGCTCAGTGCTGTGGGGACAGCTCCTGAGGCGGTTTCTGAGGTTAGGGCTGTAGGAGCCACGGGTTAGCAGTACAGCAAGGCCGGGCTCACCTTTGGCCAGCTGGGAATGCCTCAGGAGGCCCATCCCTAAGGTCAGATCCTCTTCTACCTAATTAGGCACATAAATGAACTTAGGCACCGAGGTGCCATCCTGTTCTACTGGAGTCCCTGAACATCCATGAATGTCTCTACCTTTGTAACACTCACCCACCTCTTATATTAAGATTGTTTTAAAGGGACTCAAGCAGCATGGGAGAGCGTCCTGCTTTGGTGCCTAAATCCACTTACACAGCGGACAGGGACACTAGACTGGCTCTTAGAGTGAATTTTTTGCATGGAGTTTTAAATGGGTGAGCACATGCCTCCCAGCCTGCTGAGAGTCAAGCAGGAGGCAACACTGGCCCAAAAATAATAAAACAGTTACTGGTGCTGGAAATAGAACATGCTGTGAGATTTCTCTCAGTACCGTGATCTTTCTTACTGACACGATTACTTCCAGGCAAATAGTATCCTAAACAGCGGCCACTCAAACTGCTGTGTTCCTTGAATCAGGGTACATATTGAGAATACAGGAGATGGTCTGTTCATTGAACAAAAATCACCTCTTCCACCAAAGGATGTATAAGTAGGGGGAAAGGCCTGTTCCACTCTTTGTCCAGGCATCCTCTCCCTGCACAAGTGAAGAGTATTTCACTGGGGGCAGAGTCTGAAAAAGGCAAAGCACATCCTTGGGACTTGGCCTTCAGAGGAGGCCTAGCAGAGACATCACTGCCAGGAAAGATCTCTCAGCAGCCAGTGCACATTTCCCCCTTTTTCTATTGTATCTCACTTGTCTTAATAGTAACCCCATGTGTCTCTGTCTAGGAGCTGATGTCCATAAATATTATATCCCCTACCAAGTGTTGGTAACTGCTGTATGAGAAGTAGTTTCCAGTCCCAGTAGAAAATGGCCTTGAAAATTATTGGACAGAACACCACCCCTGAATCACGGCCTCCCACACTTCCCCTTCTGTGGTGGGACTCCAGCTTCACCAAATCAAAAAGGACAAGGTAGAGAAACCAGTTGGGTCTCATTTAAAATCCCCTTCCCATAGATTTTTGTGTCAACACAATACAAATGTTTAAGTGAAACCCAGCCATCAAGTAGGACTTTCTGCTGTTCAGCACAATATTCTAGAAAGCAGAGCAAGGAGATGGGTAAGCTGAAGTTCTGTCACACTTGACTTCAGGCGGTTGTTATAGCCCAGGTTGAACAGAAGAAAGAAAAACTTCTCACCACTTTTACTGAAGAGAAGCTGGATCTGAAGAGTAAGCAGAAAGGGAGCCAAGAAACAAGGGTTTTAGGAGGCAGGAAGGCAATCTGTTATCTGTATGCAATTGAGGGTAGATGCATTAGGATGAAGAAATCAAAAAGTAGGCCCCTTACCATCTGC
>NW_005841835.1:1974521-2031448 GCF_000455745.1 Alligator sinensis
TACATCAGTGGTCTTCAACCTATCTGGCCCTTCAAGCCAGATGAGAGGTGTGGGGCCAGTCCACAGGCTGGATCTGGCATATGGATTCAGTCCATGGGCTAGATCCAGTGCATGGGGTTGGATCATGGGCACAATCCAGCACATGGGTCAGTCCATGAGCCCAATCCAGTGCACAGCATTGGGCCATGGGATCAATTCAGCAGGCAGAGCTGCATCATCTGGTCTATGGGGCTCCCCATGGGTCTGCAAATCTGGCAGTAGGAGGAGCAGCAGCAGGTTCAATTGCCCTGGTTCCAGGAGTCACAGCAATTCACGCTGCCACTGCTACCCCACCACCACGTTTCGGAACCAACGGGCAGCTCTGCAGGCTGAATGATGCAGCTTTGAGGGCTGGACCTGGCCCATGGGCTATACCTTGGTCACCCCTGTTCTACATTGCATAATGGGGCTAAGAGTAAGTGGAGGCAGCCTACATGCAGGGGGCATGCCCAGCCATCAGACAGGCAAGCCCTCAGTGCTCTGGCAGCTCCGTGTATATGAGCATGCTAAAGACATGGTAAGTGACAAAGCCGGTGACTAGCTCTTCTGAACCAGGAAAGCATCCTATGGAAGATGGGCTGGAGTGTATGGACCCTAAATTAAAACAGACCCTGGGTCTGTTCTCACTTGAATAGCCAGATCCAGCATGCAGGAGGCACAGACATGGTATAGTGGTACTTTTATTCCCAACCCCTGGGCTGTATCTCCCATGAAGAAGAACTCAGACTCAAGGGACATGTCCAGCCAAGCACACATGTGTGGTATGCAGCACCACACACCTGTCTGCGGTGCCACATATCGCACACACTGGACATGCAGGTCTTCCCCATACTGCTATTTTGCAGCATGGCAGGGTTTTTTGACACTGGGAGATCCTAGTGTCAAAAAAAACTCTCACTAGAAAAAAATGGAGCACAAGGCAGCAGCATGCATCCCTGAAAACCACAGCCTGGCCAGCTGGAGCTGTGCTCCAGCTGCCGACCAGGCTCTCTGCTGCTGGATTGTTGCTGCTGGAGCCCCAGGAGCCCTGGGAGGCCGCCAGGACCCCAGGTGCTGGCCCCAGCCACCCCTACCCCACCCAACTTGCTGCACACCAGAGCACACGTGCACAAGTGTTCCCCAGGGTCAAGTAGCAGTGGCACAACTATGTGGTGCTGCTATTTGTCCTTGGGGAAATGCACACTCTGGACATGTCCAAGCTGAACATCATGGTACTGTCATGGCTTATGACAAGTATCCACTTTTGTGTGATAGGGGAGAAGCAGAAGGCAGACCTTGTCTCCATCCTCAAGAGAAAAGCTATTCTTATAATTAGTTTAGAGGAGTGAGGTCATTTGCCTAGCAGGGACAGCTCTGTCTTTGCCTCCTTATCTACAGAATACTTATGGTAGCACAGTGCTTATGGTTCTATTATGCTTCCAGTGGCATTTGGTCTAAGTCATGCTGGGACAGCCATATGTATAATGATGGGGAATGAGGCACAAGGGAGAGATTGAGCCCATTCTCCATACACCCCACCAAAGAAGGCAGCCTTTATATGATCACTTGAACACTCAAGGCCAGCTCGTCAGGGCATCCAAGCTGCAGCTGGCCAAAACGTCACACTGGGATGGAAAGGCATTTCTAAGCCACACTTCTGTTCCCTGAGGTTGAGACTCTTTTGTCCTTGGGCACATCTTGACTGTCATCCACTGGTGGAGCCCTCAAGCAGAGGCTTTCAGGTATAGTCACCTGAGCACTGGTCTGGAACTTGGGAATCAGCTGAGAGTGCAACACTGGGCCAGGTCAGCTGTCTAAGAAAATGAAACAGCACCAAATGAGATATTCCTGTATACTAAATGAATTCCAGCCTTACCACTGAGGCACAAAGCTAGTCTGCAGACTGCACAGTGCCAGAATTTGCTGGCATTACCAATGTAAGTCAGTACTCACAATGAGCAGCCCTGTCCCATTTCTAGCTCCATACAGTTGCAGAAATGTGCTAGAGCAGCGGTTCCCAAATTCTGGCAGATTGCACACCACCAATATAAAATGATACAACCCTAAGCACTACCAGCAAATTTTTCAGTTCAACCTTAAGTACAACCAGCAAATTTTTATCATATAAAGTAATTATAATAAATCTGTTAACGCATACCACTGACAGGTTGTCTGCGTACCAGTGGTGGTATGTGTACTGCAGATTGGAAACCACTGTGCTACAGCACACCTGCTCTATGTACACAGTAATACCAGGAGAAAGTACTCTTCTTTCCCCCTGTTCTTCACCTGGAGGTATTATCCTTTCTTCTAGGTTACTTGGGCATAATGCCTGATAACTATCACTTGGGCATTGCAACTTCCCTTCCTATAGTCAGCTGAGGTCAAGCTCTTTTGGCTGCTGTCAAACTTTAGGCATGTTTTTAGGCTAGTAGAAAGGAAGCACTGACTGTAGATCCTACCTAATGGGATACAAGCTGGCAAACATGCCACTGAATGTTATGGGTATAAGCACCTGAATGCTGGGGGGTAGAATCACTTAAACCCGATTTAGAAAGCCAGTACATTTGACACCTTCTCTTCCTGACCCCATCTTCCCATCGTAAGAGGCTACTGCAGCTGCTGAATTCCACTCCTTGCTGAGCCAGCATGAGCTAGTCTTGTTTGTACCTTTCTCTGCTCTTCTCCAGGATTTCTAGTTCTACCAGAGTAGGACAGTTTTCAGTGACAGGTAGGGGTGCCATTTTTATTCTCCATCCCAGAAATGAGTGAGATTGGGTGATACTAAGACTTACTATTTTGAGAAGACTGGCCTAAGAAAGAAGGTTACTTAGGCAACCTAAGTTATGAGTTGCCCAGCTTTGTCCCCCATACCTGCCCTTCTCCCTCTGCCCCCTTCCCCCTCCCAGGAGCAATGCAGAACTGACAGAAATATAATTAATTTCTCAGTGAAGGTGCACATTGTTTGTAGTATTTCCACTCTAAACCTTCAGGGAAGACTGTGTGCATGCACCAGGCACTCCACCACTGGACAGTTCCACTGGGCAATTCTTGGCTTTATCTACAGCAGATTGGCAGACGTTTGCCTACACTCCAGCCCTATGATAATAAGCCTGTAGCCAGAGCCAGCAGCATTTTCTGAGCATTTGCTTCTGTCATTTAATTCCTCTGTATTCAAGCTGTGAGCCATAGGACCCTCCCCCCACCACACAGGATTCAGTCTTATTAGGGGCAAGAATTCAGTGACCAATGACAGCCAGTTATCAGGCATCTGTCAAGCCTTCAACATCACAAGGCGAATGGATTAATTCAAGGCTATCCAACTGGTGGCCCATGGGTGACATGTAACCCACACAGGGTTAATTTGCAGCCCCAGACTCTCACCCATTGCTCCACCTGCAGCAGCAGTCATGGTCTCCAGTTCCCCGTCCCTCCTATGGCTTCCACTTCTTGCACACTGTAGTGCAGCCTGTCATGCAGGGGAAGCCTGTGACCCAGGGCACCTGTGCAAAACCATGAAGCCGGGGAGTCCACAGCCAGAAGCTGAGGGTGAAGTTGATGCAGTGCAGCAGTGCAGTGTAGCAGAAAGGCTTCAGCATGGCTTGTGGCCCAGGGGGCTCATGGTTCATGTTGAAGGTGTAATCTGTAGGGCATATGGCACCCAGGCACTTAGATATTGGACAGCCCTGGGTTAATTTATTTACAGATTCTCCTGGAATTGATTCAGGTACAAAATAGTCTGTGGAGCACTCCCCGCACCCTAAGTATTTCTGATCATAACATCAAGGTGGATTTGAGTTGCCTTGGCTTCAAACCTCACCAGCCACTCATATCAACAGATACCTGTTGCAGGACCAAGGGCAGAACCACAAGAGACAAAGTTCCGGTGGCTCAGGTTTAAAAACAAAGTTCTCTGCTCTTTGCAAGGTTTCACTGTAGGGGTCTGAATTTATTCAACTTGGCAGTACTCTCAAGTTTCTTCCCTCCTCTCCAGTCCTGAAAGTAGTAATCTCAGAAGTTTAAAACAACCCACACTAACAGGTATTTTCAGCCTGCCCCTACCCTGTCTCCTCCAGCAAAGGCATTGGCTAGGTCTGCCGCCAGCTGCAGTAGAGCAGCTGCCACTGCCAGAGTGCATTCCCATCCATGCACTGCTGACAGCTTTCCATGGCTCCACTTTGCACCTGTACCACCAGAGCCAGAAACACACCGAAAGGCTGGCAGAAGGCAAAGGACTGCCTTCACACACCTTTGACTGGCTGCTGGGTGGTACAAGAAGCCCTGTTTCAGTCAACACTGGTGATGTAAACCTGCTATGAAAATAGGGGCTCTGCCACTGCAGAGGGGCTTTCAGCCTGCAGGCACTCAAAATGTCACTAGCAGAACTTTATGGTGTAGCCTAACTCCCTACTTATAAGGTACTGAGAAGGTTCAACTGCACTTAATTAGCTCCTAGTGATGAACATGATCCTCTGGCTTGATCCCTGAGTGGGAGTTACCCTAAACTGCCGTTCCATTAAGTGGCTCAGAAAGCCTTCTTGCCATGGACCCACATGGAGAAGGGCGACTCAGCTTTCCAACAGGGATCACATCAGCAGTCCCAAGTACACACTTCCACACACTCAGGTCTAACCTCCAGATAAGAGCCAACATATGATTCATTCACAGTAGGGGTGATGCCTGTGGATGCTCTCTGGAAACCAGCAAAAACTTATTATTGACTTGGCATTTTTTAGTTCCCAGGGACCCAAAATGCTGAGGGTTCCTACTGTAACCCACTGCATGGAAAGCTTTGTCCTCCTCCAGTGCCTGGCCTCCTACAGATGTCATCTAGAATAGTTGCTCCTTCAGATCCAGCTGTAGACACTGGTGCTTTGAGTGCTGAAGATGCTTGGGTTCACTCCTCCTTGCTGACCCAAGGAGAGGCTCAGTAAACAAACACAATAGCAGAACTAAACTAGCCCAGAGGCAAAGTCCTTGGGAAGTGGAGAGGTAACAGCTGCCTATGTAACTAACACATCTGATGAGTTCAATGTCTGGTAGTCTCAAGCTTCTTGAAAAATGGGCCAAAGACTTTTCATTCTTATTCTTCCCCAGCTCGGGAGAGGCAGGGGGAGGGGGCAGTGTGAAAATGGTGATGCCAGGGGAACAGGAAGATCAAAGAATCATAGAAAATTAGAGTTGGAAGGGACCTCAGGAGGTCATTTAGTGACTAGTCCAACCCCTTGCTCAAAGCAAAATCATCCCCAATTAGATCATCCCAGCCATGGCTTTGTCTAACTGGAACTTAAAAACCTCCAAGGATGGAGATTCCATAACATCTCTGGGTAACCTGTTCCAGTGTTTTACTACCCTCCTGGTGAGAAAGGGTTTTCCTAATATCTAACCTAAACTTCCCTCACTGCAACTTGAAACTATTGCTCCTTGTTCTTGTAGAAAGCTGGTGGATATTTTTTTGCTTTTTTGTTGCATCTCCCCAAATACTTCACCAGCTCCCTCCATCAAATTGTTTCTCTATGAGCATGTCTACACAAGACACTTACTGCAAAGCTGCCTAATTAGCTCCACAGTAAATGTCTCATCATTTACACATGCAGCCCTATTAGGCTGCAAAAAACTAATGAACTCCACAGCAAAGTAGTACTTGTATTTACTACAAGTAGTACCTGCTGCAGAGTTGTTTTGTGTGCAGCACTGCATGTGTAGACACTGATGTGGCTGACTGGGGCACAAAGTTGCTTCAGTGTGGGGACTGCCTACTGACTAGCCCTGCACTGGAGTACCCTTGTGCCCCAGCCAGCCCCTCTGCAGCATGTTGAGTCAGGTTGGAGCAGCCCCAGGTTGGCAGGCTGACCCCCAAGACCCCCTGCTAGCTGGGGCTTCTCTGACCCAGATCAATGTCCTGCAATCCCAAGAGCACATACAAATAGTGTGCCCAGAGCAAGAAACTGGCACTTATTGCTCCTCATTCATTTCATAGACATTAGGGCTCTTAAGATCATTGGGTCCAGCCCCCTGCCCAAGGGGCAGGAAGTCAGCTAGAGTCAAAGGATCCCAGCAAGGTAAATGTCCAAATGTTCCTTGAAAGTGTCCAGAGTAGGTGCTTGCACCACCTCTGGGGGGAGTTTGTTTCAGGCCTTGGGGGCTCGGACAGTAAAGAAGTTTTTCCTTATGTCCAGCCTAAAACAGTCTTGTGGGAGTTTGTAACCGTTGGATCTTGCCATACCCTGGGGTGCTCTGGTGAACAGGCGTTTCCCCCAGATCCTGATGTACACCACTTATGTACTTATAGGCTGCCATCAGGTCCCCCCTAAGCTTGTGCTTCTCCATGCTTAAGAGTCCCATAGCTTGTAGCCTTTCTTCATAAGGCTTGTTCTCTTGCCCTCTGATCATGGATTCTTCTGGACTCCTTCAAGTTTCTCCACATCCTTCCTAAATTGTGGAGCCCAGAACTGGATGCAGTACTCCAGCTGTGGCCTCACCAAGGCCGAGTACAGTGGGAGGATGATATCCTGCGTCTTTCTTGCTTGAGATGCATCAGTAGATGCAAGCCAGTTTTTTTTTGCTTTGTCAGCTGTGGTATCGTATTGGTGGCTCATATTCATCTTGTGGTCAGTCATGACCCCCAAGTTGATGCTTGGTGAGCTTGCTTAGGCGGTTGTTCACCCATTCCCTGGCGATACAATATGCATGTGTAGATGTGCTCTCTGGCTTCATAATTACTCTGGATGTGTCATGCCATTTTTCCACATCTCCTTGGCCTTTTTTTTCTCTTGGGATATTCTAAATCACTTCCATTTGCCTGGCCCTGCCCAAACACAGCTAGGAAGACAGCTTTGCCTCCCTCCTGTCATGTTCTTTGTTCATCTCTGGTGGAGACACTTCCACCATAAGATTCCCTTCCCCGTGGAGCTTCATCTGCTGATTTCTGTGTACCTTCTCCAGTTCTCCTCTGCCTTTCTCTGAGCTATCATGTCTATGCTAATAATACTGCACTGTACTTGCTTTTCGACGCCTTCTTAAATTAATCCCCGGCCACCCTCTGAGCCTGGTTTGACCAAGTGATCTTTGACTTCACTTCCCTTTCCTTCAGTTGAGTGTCTCAAAGACACACATCTCTCTCTCAGGGAGAGGTACATCCTCAGTTTCAGCTCCATCTCCTGAAGCTTCTCTGACTCAGGTCTCCCATTTGCCTCTTCTTGTATAATGTTAGCACTGTCTTTGTTCTGAACTTGCCTTCTACTCCTACATCCCATGTGTTTGCAAACTCACTTCTCCTCCCAGCCCCAACATCACAATGTGCATTACTACTTTAGGATTCTCTCTGTGCTGAGACACTCACCCAGTGGTCCCTTCCTCTCATCAAGGCAGGTTTATAATCTACAGACACCCTGAGTCCCAGGTCTCTGATATGTACACATATGTGCTCTGCTTCTCCACCAGCTTGGCAGTCACTGTCTTCCTCTCTCTTCCCACACAATTTCACTTGTCTTAATGCATGACCCTTCTCTGCTGCTCCTTTCAACAGAAGTGGCCTCCAATTATCTTACTAGCTCATCTAATACCCATCTCTTTTAGAATGTGAGAATATGTATTTCTGTCTTTAGTAAATTCATTTCTCTCATGCTGCATTTTTATTTTAGCTCTGCCTTCTTTAACATTGAGAAGCATTTAGAATCCTGCTTGTATGAAAGATACCAGTTAGACTGAAACTGTTTGTTCAATCACTAACATACAGTAATGTATATATTGGCTATAATATTGTTAATATGGCAAGCATAAATATTGACTACTATTGTACTAACAAACACAGTATTCTGTTATCTGAGATCACAGGGTTAGAAGCTGTTGCCTGACAAATTCACACTAGAAACACGTGACTTGTTCACAATGAGTGCAAAAGAGGAACAACTTACCTAAGGATGCAATGGACTGGCTATCATTTGATGTCTTTAAGTCAGGACTGAATGCCTTTATAAAGGATATGCTATAGGTCTACCAGAAGTTGTATTTGATGCAAAAACTGTAGGATGAAGTTTTATGGCCTGATGATACAGGATGCCAGACTAATAGACTTGAGGCACCCCTGGATGTATTTGTGGCACCCCTCAGAAAATGTCAGCTCTTAGTTTTCACCCTTTTTTGTTTTGACTACAGAAAAATAATAAAGCAGTCTTTCTGTTGCAAGGAACTCAGAAAGGCCATGACTGTGGATTTGTCTCTCAAATCTCTGGGTTTATCTTGTGAATCATGTTTGAAAACCTAATGGGCACCTATACATGTTCAGTGAGGCTGCTCAGATGTGCTGTAATTACTTGATTAATCGAGTCTGCTGGAGCAGGGTAATTACCACACTCCAACAGACTCCAGCATCTCATGTATTAGCCTCCCTGCACTGAAAAATGGCAGCAGGGGCGCTTTAACTAAAGCTTGCTTTGGATGCTGACACACAAGACACTCTGGGTGCTTTCATTAGAGTAGCTCCCCGGACACTCCTTACTTGCTAACACCCTGTGGCACTGTTGTAAGTTTCTGAAGGCACCCCAGGGTGCTGCGGTAACTTGGTTAAGAACTACTGGATTATATAACCATAACAGTCCCCTTTCTTGGCCTTAATAATTGAATCTATGAATCCCATATTGTTGTTTACATGTGATCTTTTTTGAAACAGGTACTTGTGTGATTCCTTGCTATTTTCAGGACTGTCCCAGGGGTACAACCACAGGGGAGCTAGGGACCCTCCCCACAGGGGACACTGGGACAGGGGATACACACCCTGGGAGAAAAAACTCCAAAAATAAAAACCACTTACTTGCTACAGGATGTCAGACACAGGATGAACAAAGAGTGAAACCTGCGCAGTTCATTAGCCGTGCTTATATACAGCTGGTGCGGTGGGTGACATCAGGAGCGATCACCGGCCAACAAAGATAAAAAAGGAATGCCAGGGGAGAAACGGGTAGAGCCATTGGAGGCTGCAGAGGCTCTCCGTGCCACTGATGGGTGGTGCTGGCAAGGAAACAGGGATCTCGCTCAGGGAGAGGCAGTGGAGGCTGCGAAGACTCCCTGCACCAGCAGCAGGGTGCCCTGGCGTGAAGAGGTGGATTCCACTTGTGAAAAGGCATCCCAAGCAGCAGCGATCAAAATCCAACCCCACACTGGTCACGAGCTACACCGGCATCCAGGGGAAGACCCCACTCTTGAAGGAGCTACAGGAGTCCTGGAGACAGTGGAGACTCCCTACTCTGGGTTCCCACGGGTGCAAAGCCAAAGGAAAAGGCTAACCCAGAGAAGAACAGAAGATACGCTCGGCAGGGAAAAAGAGTGGAGCAACACTGGGGGACGCCACCTGGCTCAGGTTATAGGGCCGAGAGAAGGAAAGGTCACCTCAGCCTGATCTATCCTTCTCTATCCACCCTCCTCCTCTTTCTTTAAGCCTTTTTTCTCTTTATTTGCCGCTCGTCAGTATATAGTTTCTTGTGCTACCTTTTTTTGGCTTGTCTCCTTTCTTAGTTATTAGGGGTTAGGTCTAGTTTGAGGGGATCCGACTGACACCCCAACAGCGGGGGTGCTTATTAGGCTCAGCAAGTAGTTGGCAAGAGCAGAAGAGATAGATAATAGAGGCGAATCCAGCAGGCCTGTAGCCTGTCAACAGAAGTGAAGATAACAACTAGTCCCAGAGAAGGCATGAAGACCAAAGATCATCTGAACCGGAGGGACTTCCGCAATAAAATCAGGTGGCCCGCCGTAGGTTGGCATAAGGAAGGGGTGTAGGGGAGGTGGAGCCCCACGAATACCCACTGGGAGGAGCGACCGACCCCAAGGGACCTTCTACAGACGACCCCTCCACTGAAAATACACTCAAAATCATGGCAGGTGAGTTCAGAGGCCTTCTTCAGGGTGATCAGGGTCCCTCTCAGTGGTCACATGAACCTTCACCATGCCCACCACCAGGCACTCATGCTAAGGCAGCTCAGGAACAGGTATTTGAAGCCAGGCGGGCACAAGGACAATCACAATGTCCTCTTGGACACTTACATATTTTCTTTAAAGTGTATTTTATTAATTGTTCTAACCATTTAGTAGGATACTCAAAATAGGAGGTAGAAGATGTTCCCCTGTTAGAGCTCATTCAGCCATTATAATGTTTCCCTACCTCATTTGTGAGGCTTTAAATATTAGTTAATTTTGAGACAGTACTTGTAAAGAGAAACCAAAGTACTGATACTGCTCATTATCCTTGCCTTTTGGGAATTATCCCACCAAGTTCCAATTACATCCATTGGAAGAATCCCAGTCTCACTGAAGTCAAAGAGATGCCATTGACATCAAGGAACCCAGGATTTCACTATGCACCTTCACCATTCATTTTCATGTGTAGATCACCTTATTTTTTCCCCAATGCATCATGCAGTTGTTACAAACACAGGCACAGATATACTCCTCATTTTTATTCATCTTCTGTTGCAGAACATCTCCAAAACCACTGGACAGGTCATCCTTTCCCTGGACTCAGCCAAGTCAATGGGCATCTGCAAGCAAAATACTTCTTCTTGAAGCTCCTCTGTAACAAGAATTGGACAACAGGTGAAACATTTCCTATAGCTGAAGTTCTATACAGCTGCATCCTGCCTTCAGGCAAATAATCTCCTGCTTGGGACCAGGATCTAGACACAAGGTGAATCATCTTTTCTGCCCATCATTGCTGAGCAGTAAAGGCCAGATGCTGGGGCTTTCTGTTTTCTTTATGAGCACTTCCATATTTTCTGCTTCCAGTTACCTAAAAAATAGATAAAAACAATCTAGCTCTGTTGCTGGGTAAAGAGTTGCTGTCCATTTCAAAGAAATGCTCCACCTAGTCCTGTAAGCTTTCTCAGAAAGAAGCCATTGCCAGGTGGGCCAGTGCAGACTGAAGAAACCCCTTAACAGAATAAGCTGCCAAATGGGGAAGTTTCTCTCCATCCCTCCTAACAGTTATAGCTTGTCTGTGTGGGGAGAAAAAATTCTAATAGTTTTTTAAAACATGTTTGGCCAAACAAATTTGAGCCACAATGTAAACAGAATTATAACCCAAGCTGTTATTATTAAATCCATTTAAATTGTAGCATATGTAGGAGTGACAAATGTAGTTTACATGGAGCATCAGAATGGTGGCTCCCAGGAGCCCGCAGCAACAGCACCTAAGGGCAGGGAGATTGCCCCATGGCAGCAGCAGCCAGGGTCTTTGAGTCTCTGGGACATTTAACCATCCCCTTCCCTGCCCCCATCCCTCGACTTTAGCCTTTCTGCCCAGGGCACAAAACTTGCTAGTTACACATCTACATTTAAAGCAGACTTGAAACTTGATTCAGCAGAAACAAAACAGACAATGGTAAACCATTGACTCCAGATCTGCGCTATAAAAAAGTGGTTTAAAAACCTATAAAGATGAACAAGTGCAGATGGATTCTTAGTGACTGACTAATAGAAATATTACCCAATGCAGATATGTTCTTAGTGATTGATTTTTACCTTTCAGCATGTGAACATAAGCCTTTTGTAAAGATTTATCCTATCTAATGTCACTGTTGTTGACCTCATTATCTGTCAGTGTATGATCTTTTTTTTGTATCCTTCTGAGCTCTTGGCTCTAGCGACATTTTGTGGCTATGAGTTCCACTGGTGGATATGCAGTTAAGCATTGTGAAAACAAAACTTACTTTCATGTTTTAAAATGGTGATTTTTAATTCAGTTGAATGAACATTGCAAGAAAGAGGGAATAGAAAAACCTGCTCTACCTTTCTGTAACACAGGACTACCTACTGCCTGACCCATTTGCAGGTAATAAGAGCCCTGAGACAGGGAGTCATAGTTCAAGGCCTGGCTCCTTTAACAGCAGGTAGTTGAGGGACATATCACCATACCCAACTTGTACAAAACAAGAATGCATATTCAGGCTAAGTACAGGCATTCAAGAAGCCCTCAGCAGAAGCACTCTAAAGTTCAAGGCTTAGTCTAAGTGCCCCATTTATGTTGGGAGGAAGCAAAACACATATTAGCTGGGGGAGGTAGGGGGGGGGTGCGGGTTGTGTTCAGAGCCTGTCTGCTTGGCCTGAGCACAGCAGATAGGGGGAACTCTCGCCCACTTCTCAGCATGCCCCAAAGCGCTCTGGGCTACTGAAGACACCCGAGCAGGGCTGAACGGCCAAGGTGCCCCTGATTGGCTGGCAGTGGCTCAGCATGGCTGCCCACCTGGACTTGATGTGGCAGTGGCTCATCATGGTATACATCCTCATGGCCATAAGCCACCCTCATGCCTACTCTGTGCACCCTGAACCTGCCAAGTGTGCGTTTGCATGTGTCAGATACCTAGGTTCTGAGAGAGAGAGAGAGAGTGTGTGTGTGTGTGTGTCCTGGATGCCTGGGTTCTGTGTATGTGTGCAGCCCCCCTCTCCCCCCACACAGGACCAAGGTGTCCTGGACACACACACCGTCATGGGTTGCATGGTGTCCACGGGTGTGGCCTGACTCATCAAGAGAAGTGTTGGGAAACCTGACCACAGGTTCTGCAGGTTGGGCCAGCACAGTGGCTGCTGTACTAGTACTGTGGGGGCTGGTGCACACTCCGTATCTCTGGGAGGGGCACAGAGATATATGAGAAGACTTGGTCCAGAACAGCCATGGCCCCTGTGTGGGAAACAATGTTGTAGGGCCTCCCTCTGCCTTCTTCCCTTCTGGCAGAGTCCCTGCAGCCAACTCCTCCAGGACACCTTGGTCTTGTGAGCATGAGGGGTGGCAGCTGCCATGTTCTTGGCAAAGATACAGGACAGGTCCTTGTGGAAGGTCATGGTCTAGCCCTGACCCACAGACCACTTTCTAGTGTCAAGCACATGGTAATAATGCCTCATCATCAACATGGTCCTGGTGAGACACTGCTGCCAGTCTCTGTTGTGACTCTTCACCTGCATCTGTTGCACTATGCACTTGAAGACATCTCCAATTCAACACCTTATGTAGCCCTTCTCACCCCAAATAGTGATGAGATCCTTTATTTCCTCAAAATGCCACTGTGTCCCCACATTTGGCTGTTGGGGGTAGATGGTCCGAGGTCAGCCATGGTCCATGGAGGTGCCTGTTGGGGTCTCGGTGTCTGTGGGTGGGTGATGGTCTGGCTGCAACGAGGTGGATGGATGGATAGATGGATGGAGGTGGGTGGAAGGCTGAAAGGATGGATGGATAGATGAATGGATGGATGGAGAGATGGACAGCCAGAGGCATACATGGATACCTGAGGGTGCATGAGGGTGCAGTTCTCATCTCATGGTTCTTGTTCTTACTTCAGCCCCCTGCTCCCCTGTCACCTGGTTTCTGCTGTTCATATCACCTCCAGAATCTCAATGTCCGGGGGCTTTCAGCTGATGCCCCCTGATTCTGGCAATGCCACATGCCCCACCTGGGCTGTAAAATTCAAGGGTCCAAACCCCATGTGGTCCTACAGGTTCCAGAGGTGTGTCTCCGCTTACCTCAGCTGGGAGGTTGAGCACCCCCCCAACTACATCCCCCCACACCACAAACTACCTAGATGATCATCTACTACCTACCTGATCCAGGTGTGACTGGTGCCTCCTGAGTCTGGGCGGAGGGGCACACTGCGGACCAGAAGCAGCCGGCCCGGCAAACTGCAGACCACCGGCTGGAACACAGGTAAAGCTACCTCCACCCCTGGGGTGTGGGCCTAAATCTCAACCACAGCTGCCGCAGGCTTTGTGGGAAAAACCATGGCCCCCTCCGCCTGGTTCTGCAGCAAATATTTAGAGCCCAACTCAGTCACCCTTACTTTACACCCTTATAACATGAAGAACTTTAATGTAGTGGATTCTATTACTGGCATGTTATGAGTTTCAACCCCAAATAGTACTCACCACATTTTATTAGATTTCCTTTTTTCACTTTCACCTTTTCTTAGATTCATAGATTGTAAGTCCGGAAGGGATCTCAGAAGATCATTGGGTCCAGCCCCCTGCACCAAGCAGGAAAGATAACTGGGGGTGACTGTCTAGTCTCCTCTTGAAGATTTCCAGGGTACATGATGGCACCACCTCTGGAGGGAGCTTATTCCAGTCTGGACACCCTGACTGTGAAGAAGTTTTTCCTAATGTTGAGCCTCAATCAGTCTTCCAGGAGTTTGTGGCCATTACTCCTGGTTTTCCCCTTGGGTGCCCTGGTGAACAGTTGCTCACCGAGCCCTTGATGTACTCCCCTAGTGTAGCAGTAAGCTGCTACCAGGTCCCCTATCAGCCTTTTTTTCCTCAGGCTGAAGAGTCCCAGATCCCCCGGGCCTTTCCTATTATGGCTTGCCTTTTAAGACTGATCATATGGGTGGCTCTTCTTTGGACTCTCTCAAGCTTGTCCACATCCTTGTTAAAGTGTGGTGCCCAGAACTGGATGCAGTACTCCAGCTGCGATCTCACCAGTGCTGAGTAGACTGGAAGAATCACCTCCTTGGTTTTGCTGGAGATGCATCGATTGATGCATGCCAGAGTACAGGCAGTCCTTGGACTTACGACACAATTGGTTCCTGAAAACCGTGTCTTAAGTCGAAACGTTGTAACTTGGAACCAATTTTCTCATGAGAAACAATGTTGTAAATAGGGGATTTGTTCCTGATCCAAGGCCCGATACCCTATTTTCACCAACAATACTCCAGAATTTTGTACTCGATCAATTATAGATGAGTAACATAGCTACATTAATGTATTTATATTGTAAATAGCAATCATATTGATTTGGAAGGACTTCTTTGAGGTGACTTTGGTGGATTTTTTGAAGGGTTCTTGGCTGGAGTCTTCTCAGGAGTCTTGGCTGCAGGTTTTTCTGGAGTCTTGTCTGCTTTCTTTAAGAAAGTGTCCAAGGAAGTTTGGACAGATGTTCTCCAGGGAAATGGGTGACATAGCGAACTTGTTTGCTGGCGTGGCATTACATCGGATCAAACATTGTAAAGTCAAAACTGACATCAGAAAGTTGAAATAGGGTATCAATTTATAAATGTAAGTGGAAAATTTTGTAACTCGAAATGTTGTAAGTCAAGGACTGCCTGTATTATTTGCCCTACTGGCTACAGCATCACACTGCCAGCTTATATTCATACTGTGGTCTATTATTACCCCCAGGTCCCTTTCATTCATGGTGCTAGTCAGTTTGGTGCCACCAGGCCTGTAGGTGTGTTGCGGGGTTGCTCGTCCCGAGGTGGAGTATTTTACATTACTCGATGCTGAACTTCATCAGGTTCCGATCCGCCCAACTTGCTAGCCTGTCTAGGTCCACATGTATCTGTAGCCTATCTTCAAGCATGACCACACTTCCCTATAACTTGGTGTTGTCCACGAACTTGGACAGTGAGCTCTTTACTCCAACATCCAAACCATTAATAAAGATGTTAAAAAGTACTGGACTGAGCACCAACCCCTGCAGGATACTGCTGCCCACTTCTTGCCAGGATGACACAGATTTGTTCACTACGACTCTCTGGGTCCTATCCTGCAGCCAGTTTCTCACCCACCTGACTGTCTTGGAGTTAAGCCCACAATCCTCCAATTTTCTCATGAAGACATCATGGGATACCAGTTCAAAGGCCTTTTGGAAGTCTAGGTATAGCAGGTTGACATTGTATCTCGTGTCCAGGTGGCGAGTTACCTGGTCACAGAAGGAGATGAGGTTGGTAAGACAAGACCTGCCCATGAAGAAGCCATGCTGGCTGTTATTAAGAATCTTACCTTCTGCAAGCTTATCGAAGATAGACTCCTTGATTAACTTTTCTAGGATTTTCCCTGGGATGGAAGGTAGGCTGATTAGCCCATAGTTACCTGGGTTCTCCCTCCTGCCCTTCTTGTGGATGGGCACAATCTTGGCCCTCTTCCAGTCCTCTGGGACTTCTCCAGACCACCACAAGGTGTAGAAGAGTTTTGCCAGGGGTTCCACAATGACTTCGGCCAGCTCCTTCAGCACTCTTGGATGAAGATCATCTGGTCCCGCTGACTTGTATACATCTAATTTTATTAACTGGTCATACACCAATTCTCTGGCAATAGTAGGAAGGTGATTATTCCTACCATGCTCATCCCCTGCCCTACCTGGCATGGTTTTCCTCTTGGTCCAGTGAAAGACGGAGGTGAAGTAGTAATTCAGAATTCATAGATTCATAGATATTAGGGCTGGAAGGGACCTCAGTAGGTTATCAAGTCTGACCCCCTGCCCTGGGCAGGAAAGAGCATTGGGGTCAGACGACCCCAGCTAGTTGCTTGTCCAGTCTCCTCTTGAACACCCCCAAGGTAGGGGAGAGCACCACCTCCCTTGGAAGCCCATTCCAGATTTTGGAAACCCTTACCATAAAGCAGTTCTTCAAGATGTCCAACCTAAATCTGCTCTCTGTCAATTTGTGGCCATTGTTCCTAGTTACTCCAGGGGGTGCCCTGGTAAATACAGCATCTCCTATTCCCTGCTGCCCTCCCCAATGAATGTATAGGCAGCCACAAGATCACCTCTCAGCCTTCTCTTGTGCAGGCTGAAGAGATTTAGGTCCCTCAGTCTCTCCTCATAGGGCCTTGCCTACAGGCCTCTGACTGTATGAGCGGCCCTCCTCTGAACCCTCTCAAGATTCTCCACATCCCACTTGAAATGTGGTGCCCAAAACTGGACGCAGTACTCCAACTGCGGCCTGACCAGTGCCACATAGAGGGAAAGCATCACCTCCCTGGACCTGTTTGTCATGCATCTGCTAATGCCTGATAAAGTGCTGTTAGCTTTGTTGATCACTTTGTTACACTGATGACTCATGTTCATCTTGGAATCAACTATGACTCCAAGATCCCTTTCCACTGCTGTGCTGCTAAGGTCACCCCCCAGCCTGTAAGTGTGTTGGTGGTCCTTTTTGCCCAGGTGCAGCACTTTGCACTTGTCTTTGTTGAACTGCATCCCATTTAATTCTGCCCATTTCTCCAACCTGTCCAGATCTGCCTGGATCCATTCCCTACCCTCTGGTGTGTTAATTTTGCCCCATAATTTGGTATCATCTGCAAACTTGGACAGGGTGCTCTCCACGCCCTCATCCAAGTCACTGATGAAGACATTGAATAGCACCAGTCCCAGGACTGAGCCTTGCGGGACTCCACTGCTCACATCTCTCCAGGTCGATACTGACCCATCCACCACCACTCTCACCCATCCATCCACCACCACGATACCAACCCATCCATCCACCATTGCAGCCTGTCAGTTTATTTATGAGAACAGAATGAGATACCATATCGAAGGCCTTCTTAAAGTCTAGGTAGATGACATGTACCTTGACTCCTGCCCCTAAGCATTTTGACAAGGTTAGTCAGGCAGGATCTACCTGCAATGAACCTGTGCTGATTTCCTTTCAGCATTATTTCCCCTGCTGGGCTCCCACAAATGTGATCCTTAATGATTTTTTCCAGAGTTTTCCCAAGGATAGAGGTGAGACTAACTAGCCTATAGTTTTCTGGTTCATCCCTTCTCCCCTTCTTGAAAATAGGGACCACATTTGCCTTTTTCCAGTCCTCTGGGACCTGCCCAGAGCACCATGAGTGCTCAACAGCTGTGCCACAGGCTCTACTATGACACTGGCCAATTCCTTCAGCACCCTTGGATGAATTTCATCCAGGCCCACTGATTTGAACACATCCAGCCCCTCCATTTGCCTCATCACTAAGTCTGTGCTAACAGTTGGTGGGTTGGTGTCTCTCCTGTCTATCTATGATCCAATTGGAAGATTTGTCTTGGTCTGTGTCTAGGAATACAGATGCAAAGAACTCATTGAAGAGCTCAGCTTTGTCTCCCCTCTCCGTCACCAATTGCCCTAGTTTGTCCTGTAGGGGTCCTATGCTACCCCGAGCCTTCCTTTTGCTTCCTATATACCTGAAGAAGGACTTTTTGTTCTCCTTAATTTTTGGTGCCAGCCTAAATTCTAATCCTGCTTTGGCCTTCCTGATTCCCTGCAAGAGCCAGGGATCTATACTCCTCCTTGGTAGCTACCCGTTTCCACAGCCTGTATACCTCTTTCTTTGCCCTTAGGCTTTCCTGGACTTCCCTGTTCAGCCAGAAGGACTTGTTGGCCCTTTGCCCAGCTTTCTCCTGGGTGCCAGTAACCAGCTCTCCTGAGTTGTTGAGCAATGGCCCTACACTTCAATTTCTTTTCCTCCTGTTCCCGATGTACCTAAAGAAGGACTTCTTGTTGTCCTTGATTCCCGTTGCTAATCTAAGTTCAGTCACCACTTTAGCCTTTCTCATCTCTTCCCTGCAAATGCAGGCCATCGTGGAATAGTCCTCCTTGGAGCCTGCCCTGAGCTTCCATTGTTTATAAGCCTCTTTCTTAAGAGGACCATGATTTCCCTGTTTAGCCAAGAGGGCTTCCCAGCCCTTCTGTTACCTTTTCTCCACATGGGAATGGACTTCCTTTGTGCTTCAAGGATCATGTCCTTAAGAAACAACCACTCTTTGTGCACATCTTTCACCTTTGGTCCCTGGTCCTGCAGTACTTGCCCTACTAGTGACCTAAGCTCGTTGAAATTTACATTTTTGAAGTCCAACACTTCAATCCTGCTATCCAATTTGTCTGCCTTACGTCTGACAGTGACCATGATGGTTTCATGGTCACTGTCACCCAGACATCCCTCTATATTTAAGTCAGTCACCAGGTCATCTCCTTTGGCCAGGACCAAGTCTAGCAGAGTGTCACCTCTGGTTGGCCCATGCACCTCCTGAGTCAGGAAGAGCTCCTCAACACAGGTCAGGAAGGATTGTGACTGATCCAACTTGGCCGAGTGTTCCTCCCAGGAGATGTCTGGATAAATAAAATCACCCATGACAATCATGTCACATGCATGTGAGGCCTCAGTCAATTCTCGAGTGAACTGCAGATCGAATTCCTCCCCCTGGTTTGGTGGTCTATAGTATACACCCACAGTTAGGTCTCTCTCGCCACACCCCCTGCTTTCCCCCGCAACTTGACCCAGAAGGTGTCAAGCTGTCCATTTTTGGAGCCAATGTTGGCCTCCAAGGAGGTGTACTGCTTTTTCACATACAGAGCAATGCCTCCATCTTTCTTCCCCACCCTTCTATGGAGGGTGTAGCTCTCTATAGCTACACGCCAGTCACGTGAGGAGTTGCGCCAGGTCGCCTTAATCCCTACTAGATCATAATGCCTACTGGAGAGTAGGAGAACTAGCTGCTCCTGCTTGTTCCCCATGGTCCTGGTGTTAGTATATAGGCACCTGAGTCCTCCTACTGAGGCTCTCATTGTCCTGTCCCGCTGATGAAGAACTATTCCCTCATCTCCCGCAAAAGTGGCTATCCCAGTGTCCCTATCTACAGGGCTTACTTATATGTTGGTCCCTGGATATGTTTAAATTTGTGTATCCCCGCCCCCCAGCAATCTTAGTTTAAAGCCCTGTCCAGAAGATTGGCCATCCTGGCCGCAAACAGGGACTTATCTTTCTTCGTGAGGTGCATGCCGTCCCCTCTCAGGAGTCCTCTCTCCCTGAAGTACACACTGTGGTCAAGGAATCTGAAGCCTTTTCAGTGGCACCAGCGTCAGAGTTGCCAGTTCACTTCTTCAATGCATCCTTCCCTTCTGGGACCACAGCCTGAAACAGGGAGCACAGAAGAAAAGACTACCTGGGCCCCCACCTCTTGAGCCCAGCCCCCAGAGCCCTGTAGTCGCTCATGACCCAGTCTGGATGACTGCTGGCCATGTCATTAGTTCCCACATGGATGAGGAGCAGGGGGTAGTAGTCTTCCCCATCTCATAACTGGCAGTGTATAAAGTCCTTGTTTGGAGGAGATTTCAATATAAATATAGATGTTTCTCATGAGGAGACACAAGGTACCACACTGTTAAGTGGTTGTTTTGTGTTATTATGAATTTATTTCAATATTTTAAAAAGAAATAAATACATCTAGATATGCAGTTTATAAACTTGAGCAAGGTAGAAAGTTGGGATGACATGGTAGCAGATTTGGTATTGAATGGCATACGATTTTAAAATGAAGATTACAGAGGAGGTCTGAGACAAAGATAAGGAGAAATCATCTCCTTTCATTACTTTCCATCATTCAAAGCTGTAACACTTCAAGAAGAGACACAAGCAGAATTATTCTAGTGGTGCTGGAACCAAAACCATATGAAAACTAACCTAAGTATGAGGCAAACACAAACTTGGTTTGAATAAGACATTGTTTGTATGAGGACATTATGGAATACTTCTGAGTGTAATCAGCTGCTCACTGCATCAGATGCATCTGAAATCACTTTGGAAAATGCAAGATGGTGAGAGTAGATATTATGGATTGTAGGTACCAAAAACAAGAAAAAGTTTACATTTTGGTTATTTTTTCCCCCACAAAAGGCTTCAGATAGAGTAAAAGTGGAGTGCTATTAAAATATTTCAGGCAAGATGTTGCTTTCTAATTTACACCCACACACATAAGTAGCTCGTATTCTCTTTTTTTTTTTTACAGGTGTATAGAGCTCAGCAGCTTTACCTGATAAGCCTTAGTTGGCTTCATTCAACCTGACTGTGCTATCTTCTCTCTCCCTCTGCCCCCAAACTAGAATTCTTGAATGTTTGTAACTGCTCTTAATGGTTACCCAGCTCAGGCAATTTCTCTAATGCATTGCAAGGAGACAAAACAAGGGCTGGCTAAAGATGTATCTTATAGAGTAGGCAGTATAGTACAAAGATCCAATCCTGCTCCACTTAAAATCAAGGGAAAATTACCTCAATTTCAGATTGAATTATTACTACATTGCATGTGATTGAAGGACTGTGTGATGAACTAATAAAATAAAATAAAATAACAACCCACCCTCAAAGTTCACTGCCCTATCTTAGACTACTTCAAAAAATACACACTTGGAAATGTAATTGCTCTGAGTGCAAACAGTCAATGCTTTTTAAAACCTTCACACAATTTCTTGGTAAATGGTGTATTGGACTCCAGCTAATTAAGCAAGTAAAAAAGAATTGATGGAATATTGACACAGTACCAAATACCTGGTAATTCTAAGTCATCTTTACTGGGGCGTGAGCCAGAATGGGACATCCTGACTGGCTCCACTCACTAGGGCTTCAGGAGAGTGACCCTGTTTGTCTGGTGGCTTGCAAAATGCTGTACAGATGAGAGCTGCAGTTCATGTGGCCAGGCAGCACGGTGGTGAAGCAGGGATAGCGTGGTGGCCAGACTTGGCTTCCCAGCAGTCCCCGTGGTGGCAGCTCTTTTTGCTGCCAGTGTCTCCACCACCACCACTGGACCTAGGTACCCCAGCCCATCTGCCCCACACCCGCTACCAGGGACACTGGATGGGGTGGGCAGGCAGGTTCTCCATGGAGACCAGCCTGGGACCCCCAGGCACACTTGGCTTGGCGGATGGGATGGGGCTGTGAGTAAGTGAGGAGTGGTGTCTGGAAGCAGGATGGGCAGGCATGGCTAGGGCCAAGATCATGGGACAGTGACAGCATGAGGCCAGGGGCCATGGCTAGAGCAGAGCCATGACTTGCTGCCTGCATGCCCTGGCAACACGTGCTGGTTTTGCAGGCAGTGGCTGGAGAAGGTTTCCAAGATTTCTGGGACTTTGTGTCTGTGAGCTGGACTTATGGGTTTCTGGTCCTATATCCTGTATTGAGCACAGGCAGTGTAAGTGCTTCTCACAACCTACATTTTGCATGTGCATTCAGTTTCCCCAGACAAGTTGGAAAGCAGTGATGCTACATATTAATATGCGTAGGTGCTGATGTAGATTTTGGGCATGTTCAAGTACATTTTTTACTTCCATTAGGGAACTTGCCCATTGCCAGAAATCAGTACAGATGAAACAGTTCTTAAGACCAGCTAACTGTGAGCAGAAGCAAAACAGCAACTGACCCACATTCAGCACTTGCTTACCTGTACCTATGACAATACATAATAAGACAAATTCAACAATAAGCAGTTTTCTTTGTGTGCATATATCTATGCTACGCAGAGGGAGGATACAGACAGGCCTGGGGACAGAGGCTTCACTGACTCTTGTTAGTGACAGCGCAGGGGTGGGGCAGGCCCAGGGCTCAGGTAGAGGAGTTAAGCTGTGGCCTAGGCTAGACCGCTGCCCTGCAAGGGTGGGGTGAGTGGGGTGCTGCAATGCTTCGTGGGATGTCAGTGAAATACAACCTCTATGTCTATGTACTCTATGTGCCCTGACCGTCTGTTTGGTTGCAGCTGTAGATCACTTTTTTTCCATCTACCTGCTGCACAGTAAGTAACTTTTGTACCTGACCTCCATTTCTATGTTGTATTTTTTTAATTCTAGCCAGCCAGGCATGTTTAAAAAAAGTAATGGTAACAGCCAAGTTTAACTCTGTTTTTAAAAATTATTTATAAAGGCACAAGATGGGTTCTGTGACTGACCCCTTGCACACTTCTGCCATTTTTCTACCTCTGTGATATTCCCTCCTATTCTTCTTTTCTCTAAGCAGTCCTAACCTCTCCTCACAGGAAAATCTTCCTAACTTCTGATCCTTCCTGTTGCCCATCTCTGAATCTTTCATCTCTGCTATGTTTTTCTGAGAAAGGGTGACCAGAACAGAACATGGTATACTCCCTAAGGGTTTATCATTAATTTAGACCAAAAATATTGTAATGCTGATGTATTATTTTTATCCCATTTTGATACTTCCAAACTATTTTCTTTTTTTAGTACTGTTACAGATAAAACAGAGGATTGTATTGAGCTGTCCACAAGAAGTGGCTGCAGTTAATGTAGGACCTAGTAATATAGAAGAACACGAAATTTTCATTCTAATGTGCTATGTCTTGCATTTGTCCATGCTGAATTCTGCCAGTCTGCCATCATGCTGCCCATTCACCAAGCTTTGTTAGGTCCCTCTGGAGTTTCTTGCAGTTTTCTTTCACCAGGTGATTAATGTAGTGCCCTCTGCCTTTGTGCCACCTCATTGTTCTATTGCAATAAATACATACAGTGTCCCATTCTGCACTTGATGGGCTTGCATCCGTGCTCCTGGGCAGCCCAAGTACAAGGAAAACATCTCTGGCTGATGTTGCTATTTGGACAATCAGTGAGGAGCCAGGAGTCTAAAAAAGACCCACCATTACCAAAGACATAAGTGTTGAGGAAACAGACACCCTCTATAGAGAATTACATCTGGAAGGCAGTGTGGCATACTTTTTCCCTGAGGCTGCCATCTTGTGTTCCAGAATCTAAGCAGTCATCAAAGAAAAAATTGTCAATGAAAATTCACAAAAAAATTGTCAAAGAAAAAAAATTCTCTTGCTGTTAAGGTTGCAAAGCTAATGTTAATGTTCTAAGCTAGATGAAAAATGATGCAGTTATCTACCTGGGTTTGCAGGAAGCCTGCAACACCAGCTATAAGAGAAGAGTGAGCGGCCCCTATTCCTATCACAGTGTTAACGTTAATAATTCAAATGTCAATACGGTTAACTCTTCAGCTACAGGAAGGAGCTCAATCCATTGTAAACAGCCTCTTGTTCTGCTGTCTGAAGTAGGCCAAGTTGAGGTTATAGTTGAAGTTTCAGAAGAACCACCATAATTTGTTTTTCTCTCTGTATCACCAGCAGCTGCTAGCACCCTGCTCTACTTCTTTTTTTTGCAACCATCCTTCCTAGTTTTATCAGGACTCTGATTCTCTCATACCCTAGGGCTCCAGGGCAATATGAACATCTTCATTTACTGGCCCCAATTCTTCTTTATTTGTGCCACTCTCCTGGTGTACAGAGCAGATTACCCCTCAGCATGGGAAATCATCTGGTTGAGTAATATCATGTCTTCAAGAAAGGAGATGGCCAGGGCACTAGATCTTATCTTCCCCAGATCCTGAAATGGCCCCTTGGAGTTGTAAAAAACGGGTGTAATGTAGAACAGGCTGAGGTTGTCCTCAGGTTGCACTAGGAAAGGGGGAAGGCCACCAATGCCTTCTTCAATGTACTTGAGGTCTAGCACCAGGATATTATCTCATGACTTCTGTCATATAAATACCCTTTCCCCTCACCCTTACCCCAACATAGAGGTGTTTTCTGGATTTTCATTGCCTTTCTCTGTGACAAGTTGCTGCTGGCCTTTAAGAATTTAAACAATCAGGGAGCTGTAGCTGGTTGCTGTTCTTTTTAGTTTTCATGTCATTTCCTCTCTGCTCCTGGATTGCCATAGGTGACTGTGCTGGGAAGGGGAATTCTCTTTTGTTAGATATTCCTTAGGTTCAGGCAGAAGATTCATAGATTTCATAGACTTTAGGGCTGGAAGGGACCTTGCAAGATCATCAGGTCCAGCCCCCTGCCCAAGGAGCAGGAAGTCAGCTAGGGTCAAAGGATCCCAGCAAGATAAGGATCCAAATGTTTCTTGAAAGTGTCCAGAGTAGGTGCTTGCACCACCTCTGGGGGGAGTCTGTTCCAGGCCTTGGGGGCTCAGACAGTAAATACATTTTTCCTTATGTCCAGCCTAAAACGGTCTTGCAGGAGTTTGTGACCATTGGACCCTGTCATCCCCTGGGATGCTCTGGTGAACAGATGTTCCCCCACATCCTGATGCACACCCCTGTTGTACTTATAGGATGCCATCAGGTCCCCCTGAGCCTGCGCTTCTCCAAGCAGAAGAGTCCCATAGCTCTCAGCCTCTCTTCATAAGGCCTGTTCTCTTGCCCTCTGATCATGTGCATGGCTCTCCTCTGGACTCTTTCAAGCTTCTCCACATCCTTCCTAAATTGTGGAGCCCAGAATTAGGTGCAGTGCTCGAGCTGCGGCCTCACCAAGGCCGAGTACAGCAGGAGGATGACATCCTGGATTTTCCTCGAGATGCATCGGTAGATGCAAGTCAGAGTTTTGTTTGCCTTGCCAGCTGCAGTATATTGGTGGCTCATATTCATTTTGTGGTCAATCATGACCCCCAAGTTTCTTTTGGTCACAGTGCTAGTGAGTGTAGGATTGCCAAGCCTGTAAGTGTGATGCAGGTTTTTATTCCTCAGGTGGACCACCTTGCATTTCTCCATATTGAATGCCATCAGATTTTCATCCGCCCACCTTGCAAGCCTATTGAGGTCGGCCTGGATCACCAGCCTATCCTCAAGTGTGGAGACTCTTCACCAAAGTTTGGTATTTTCAGCAAACTTGGCCAGTCCACTTTTAACACCAGTGTCCAGATCGTTTACGAAGACATTAAAGAGTACAGGTCTGAGAATGGACAATAGTTTTCCTGGTCTTCTTTCCTACCTTTCTTGAAGATGGGCACCACATTGCTCCTCTTCCATTCTTCAGGTACTTCGAACGAGCACCATGAGTTCTCAAATATCCTCGCCAGTGGCTGCACTATGATGTCTGCCAGTTCCTTTAGCACTCTGGGGTGCAATCTATCCAGAGCAGCTGGTTTGTGGGAAGTCCAGCCTCTCAAGATGCTTCCTCACAAGATCCACACCAATGGTGGGCATATATTCATCTTCACCCTGGTCATCCCACATCATGTTCAACAGGGTGGTCCCTTGGGGCTGGTAAAAAACCAACGCAAAGTAATCATTAAGCAGATTGGCTTTTTCCTGGGTGTTGGTAGTCAGTTGCCTCAGCTGGTTTAGCAGGGATCCAGTGTTGCCCTTGTCTTTCTTTCAACTCCCCACATATCTGAAGAAGGACATTTTATTGTCCTTGATTCATGTAGCAAGATGGAGTTCAGTTGCAGCCTTGGCTTTTCTAGTTCGCTCCCTGCAGGTGCAGACCAGTGCAGTATACTCCTTCTTAGTAAGTTTCCTGTCTTCCATCCATTATACACCCCTCTTTTTAGACATAGGAGGCCTATAAGTTCCCTGTTGAGCCAAGGGAATTGTTTGGCCCTTTTTGCACCTTTCCTATGGGTGGGGATGGACTCCCCTTGTGCTTCTAGGATCGCTTGCTTAAGGAGCAACCACTCATCATGAACTCCCCTCCCTGTGAAATCATGGCCTCTCAGGACCTCAAGAATAAGCCTCCTGAGTTTATGAAAGTCAGCTTATCTAAAGTCACGGACTACTACATTGCTGGCCGACTTGCCAGCTCTGCGATGGATAGTGAAAGTGATCAACTCATGGTCACCGTCACCCAGCTTCCCTTCAATTCTTAGGTCGCCGATTAGATCATCCCCTTTGGCCAGTACCTGGTCCAGCAGCCTCTTGTTGGCCCATAAACTCCTTGGGACAGGTAGAGCTCATTGGCGCATGTAAGGAAGCTTTGGCTGGAGAAGGTTTCCAAGATTTCTGGGACTTTGTGTCTGTGAGCTGGACTTATGGGTTTCTGGTCCTATATCCTGTATTGAGCACAGGCAGTGTAAGTGCTTCTCACAACCTACATTTTGCATGTGCATTCAGTTTCCCCAGACAAGTTGGAAAGCAGTGATGCTACATATTAATATGCGTAGGTGCTGATGTAGATTTTGGGCATGTTCAAGTACATTTTTTACTTCCATTAGGGAACTTGCCCATTGCCAGAAATCAGTACAGATGAAACAGTTCTTAAGACCAGCTAACTGTGAGCAGAAGCAAAACAGCAACTGACCCACATTCAGCACTTGCTTACCTGTACCTATGACAATACATAATAAGACAAATTCAACAATAAGCAGTTTTCTTTGTGTGCATATATCTATGCTACGCAGAGGGAGGATACAGACAGGCCTGGGGACAGAGGCTTCACTGACTCTTGTTAGTGACAGCGCAGGGGTGGGGCAGGCCCAGGGCTCAGGTAGAGGAGTTAAGCTGTGGCCTAGGCTAGACCGCTGCCCTGCAAGGGTGGGGTGAGTGGGGTGCTGCAATGCTTCGTGGGATGTCAGTGAAATACAACCTCTATGTCTATGTACTCTATGTGCCCTGACCGTCTGTTTGGTTGCAGCTGTAGATCACTTTTTTTCCATCTACCTGCTGCACAGTAAGTAACTTTTGTACCTGACCTCCATTTCTATGTTGTATTTTTTTAATTCTAGCCAGCCAGGCATGTTTAAAAAAAGTAATGGTAACAGCCAAGTTTAACTCTGTTTTTAAAAATTATTTATAAAGGCACAAGATGGGTTCTGTGACTGACCCCTTGCACACTTCTGCCATTTTTCTACCTCTGTGATATTCCCTCCTATTCTTCTTTTCTCTAAGCAGTCCTAACCTCTCCTCACAGGAAAATCTTCCTAACTTCTGATCCTTCCTGTTGCCCATCTCTGAATCTTTCATCTCTGCTATGTTTTTCTGAGAAAGGGTGACCAGAACAGAACATGGTATACTCCCTAAGGGTTTATCATTAATTTAGACCAAAAATATTGTAATGCTGATGTATTATTTTTATCCCATTTTGATACTTCCAAACTATTTTCTTTTTTTAGTACTGTTACAGATAAAACAGAGGATTGTATTGAGCTGTCCACAAGAAGTGGCTGCAGTTAATGTAGGACCTAGTAATATAGAAGAACACGAAATTTTCATTCTAATGTGCTATGTCTTGCATTTGTCCATGCTGAATTCTGCCAGTCTGCCATCATGCTGCCCATTCACCAAGCTTTGTTAGGTCCCTCTGGAGTTTCTTGCAGTTTTCTTTCACCAGGTGATTAATGTAGTGCCCTCTGCCTTTGTGCCACCTCATTGTTCTATTGCAATAAATACATACAGTGTCCCATTCTGCACTTGATGGGCTTGCATCCGTGCTCCTGGGCAGCCCAAGTACAAGGAAAACATCTCTGGCTGATGTTGCTATTTGGACAATCAGTGAGGAGCCAGGAGTCTAAAAAAGACCCACCATTACCAAAGACATAAGTGTTGAGGAAACAGACACCCTCTATAGAGAATTACATCTGGAAGGCAGTGTGGCATACTTTTTCCCTGAGGCTGCCATCTTGTGTTCCAGAATCTAAGCAGTCATCAAAGAAAAAATTGTCAATGAAAATTCACAAAAAAATTGTCAAAGAAAAAAAATTCTCTTGCTGTTAAGGTTGCAAAGCTAATGTTAATGTTCTAAGCTAGATGAAAAATGATGCAGTTATCTACCTGGGTTTGCAGGAAGCCTGCAACACCAGCTATAAGAGAAGAGTGAGCGGCCCCTATTCCTATCACAGTGTTAACGTTAATAATTCAAATGTCAATACGGTTAACTCTTCAGCTACAGGAAGGAGCTCAATCCATTGTAAACAGCCTCTTGTTCTGCTGTCTGAAGTAGGCCAAGTTGAGGTTATAGTTGAAGTTTCAGAAGAACCACCATAATTTGTTTTTCTCTCTGTATCACCAGCAGCTGCTAGCACCCTGCTCTACTTCTTTTTTTTGCAACCATCCTTCCTAGTTTTATCAGGACTCTGATTCTCTCATACCCTAGGGCTCCAGGGCAATATGAACATCTTCATTTACTGGCCCCAATTCTTCTTTATTTGTGCCACTCTCCTGGTGTACAGAGCAGATTACCCCTCAGCATGGGAAATCATCTGGTTGAGTAATATCATGTCTTCAAGAAAGGAGATGGCCAGGGCACTAGATCTTATCTTCCCCAGATCCTGAAATGGCCCCTTGGAGTTGTAAAAAACGGGTGTAATGTAGAACAGGCTGAGGTTGTCCTCAGGTTGCACTAGGAAAGGGGGAAGGCCACCAATGCCTTCTTCAATGTACTTGAGGTCTAGCACCAGGATATTATCTCATGACTTCTGTCATATAAATACCCTTTCCCCTCACCCTTACCCCAACATAGAGGTGTTTTCTGGATTTTCATTGCCTTTCTCTGTGACAAGTTGCTGCTGGCCTTTAAGAATTTAAACAATCAGGGAGCTGTAGCTGGTTGCTGTTCTTTTTAGTTTTCATGTCATTTCCTCTCTGCTCCTGGATTGCCATAGGTGACTGTGCTGGGAAGGGGAATTCTCTTTTGTTAGATATTCCTTAGGTTCAGGCAGAAGATTCATAGATTTCATAGACTTTAGGGCTGGAAGGGACCTTGCAAGATCATCAGGTCCAGCCCCCTGCCCAAGGAGCAGGAAGTCAGCTAGGGTCAAAGGATCCCAGCAAGATAAGGATCCAAATGTTTCTTGAAAGTGTCCAGAGTAGGTGCTTGCACCACCTCTGGGGGGAGTCTGTTCCAGGCCTTGGGGGCTCAGACAGTAAATACATTTTTCCTTATGTCCAGCCTAAAACGGTCTTGCAGGAGTTTGTGACCATTGGACCCTGTCATCCCCTGGGATGCTCTGGTGAACAGATGTTCCCCCACATCCTGATGCACACCCCTGTTGTACTTATAGGATGCCATCAGGTCCCCCTGAGCCTGCGCTTCTCCAAGCAGAAGAGTCCCATAGCTCTCAGCCTCTCTTCATAAGGCCTGTTCTCTTGCCCTCTGATCATGTGCATGGCTCTCCTCTGGACTCTTTCAAGCTTCTCCACATCCTTCCTAAATTGTGGAGCCCAGAATTAGGTGCAGTGCTCGAGCTGCGGCCTCACCAAGGCCGAGTACAGCAGGAGGATGACATCCTGGATTTTCCTCGAGATGCATCGGTAGATGCAAGTCAGAGTTTTGTTTGCCTTGCCAGCTGCAGTATATTGGTGGCTCATATTCATTTTGTGGTCAATCATGACCCCCAAGTTTCTTTTGGTCACAGTGCTAGTGAGTGTAGGATTGCCAAGCCTGTAAGTGTGATGCAGGTTTTTATTCCTCAGGTGGACCACCTTGCATTTCTCCATATTGAATGCCATCAGATTTTCATCCGCCCACCTTGCAAGCCTATTGAGGTCGGCCTGGATCACCAGCCTATCCTCAAGTGTGGAGACTCTTCACCAAAGTTTGGTATTTTCAGCAAACTTGGCCAGTCCACTTTTAACACCAGTGTCCAGATCGTTTACGAAGACATTAAAGAGTACAGGTCTGAGAATGGACAATAGTTTTCCTGGTCTTCTTTCCTACCTTTCTTGAAGATGGGCACCACATTGCTCCTCTTCCATTCTTCAGGTACTTCGAACGAGCACCATGAGTTCTCAAATATCCTCGCCAGTGGCTGCACTATGATGTCTGCCAGTTCCTTTAGCACTCTGGGGTGCAATCTATCCAGAGCAGCTGGTTTGTGGGAAGTCCAGCCTCTCAAGATGCTTCCTCACAAGATCCACACCAATGGTGGGCATATATTCATCTTCACCCTGGTCATCCCACATCATGTTCAACAGGGTGGTCCCTTGGGGCTGGTAAAAAACCAACGCAAAGTAATCATTAAGCAGATTGGCTTTTTCCTGGGTGTTGGTAGTCAGTTGCCTCAGCTGGTTTAGCAGGGATCCAGTGTTGCCCTTGTCTTTCTTTCAACTCCCCACATATCTGAAGAAGGACATTTTATTGTCCTTGATTCATGTAGCAAGATGGAGTTCAGTTGCAGCCTTGGCTTTTCTAGTTCGCTCCCTGCAGGTGCAGACCAGTGCAGTATACTCCTTCTTAGTAAGTTTCCTGTCTTCCATCCATTATACACCCCTCTTTTTAGACATAGGAGGCCTATAAGTTCCCTGTTGAGCCAAGGGAATTGTTTGGCCCTTTTTGCACCTTTCCTATGGGTGGGGATGGACTCCCCTTGTGCTTCTAGGATCGCTTGCTTAAGGAGCAACCACTCATCATGAACTCCCCTCCCTGTGAAATCATGGCCTCTCAGGACCTCAAGAATAAGCCTCCTGAGTTTATGAAAGTCAGCTTATCTAAAGTCACGGACTACTACATTGCTGGCCGACTTGCCAGCTCTGCGATGGATAGTGAAAGTGATCAACTCATGGTCACCGTCACCCAGCTTCCCTTCAATTCTTAGGTCGCCGATTAGATCATCCCCTTTGGCCAGTACCTGGTCCAGCAGCCTCTTGTTGGCCCATAAACTCCTTGGGACAGGTAGAGCTCATTGGCGCATGTAAGGAAGCTTTGTGACAGATCATATTTGGTGGAGTGCTCATCCCATGAGATGTCTGGGTAGCTGAAGTCTCCCATGACAACCGCTTCTGGACGCCGCAGTTCAAGCTGGATGCAGACAACCTGGAGAGGGTCCAAAGAAGGGCCACTTGCCTGACTACAGGCCTGCAGGGAAGGCCCTATGAGGAAAAGCCAAGGGACCTTAACCTCTTCAGCCTCTCCAAGAGAAGGCTGAGAGGGGACCTTGTGGTGGCATACAAATTCATAAGGGGAGAACAACAAGAAGTAGGCGATGATCTGTTCACCAGGGCACCCCCTGGAACGACAAGGAACAATGGCCATAAGCTACTAGAGAGAAGGTTTAGGCTGGACATTAGGAAAAAGTTCTTCATGGTCAGGGTTGCCAGAATCTGGAATGGGCTCCCAAGGAAGGTGGTTCTCGCCCCATCCTTGGGGGCCTTCAAGAAGAGATTGGACAGGCACTTGGCTGGAATCACATGACCCCAAGGTTGGTGACTCTTTTCTTGCCTGCCAGGGGCAGGGGGTCGGACTAGATGGCCCACTGAGGTCCCTTCCAACTCTATGAATCTATGACAGCCTTGCATCAAGAGCATGCAGCCTTGGCCAGTTCCCTGGCAAATTCTTGGTCAAGGACTTGTTCCTTGTTTGGAGGTCTGTAATAGACTCCTACCATTGTATCCCCTTCACTACATTCCCCTCATATTCTAACCCTTCATATTCAAACTCCTAAACCTGTTCTCCCTGGGGTTACCTCAGCCTGGCAGGAAAGCAGGCTGAGAGCTATCCTCTCCTCCACCAGTGTAATGTAGCAGGTGGCCAGCGTGGGATGTCAGTGAAATACAACCTCTATGTCTATGTACTCTATGTGCCCTGACCGTCTGTTTGGTTGCAGCTGTAGATCACTTTTTTTCCATCTACCTGCTGCACAGTAAGTAACTTTTGTACCTGACCTCCATTTCTATGTTGTATTTTTTTAATTCTAGCCAGCCAGGCATGTTTAAAAAAAGTAATGGTAACAGCCAAGTTTAACTCTGTTTTTAAAAATTATTTATAAAGGCACAAGATGGGTTCTGTGACTGACCCCTTGCACACTTCTGCCATTTTTCTACCTCTGTGATATTCCCTCCTATTCTTCTTTTCTCTAAGCAGTCCTAACCTCTCCTCACAGGAAAATCTTCCTAACTTCTGATCCTTCCTGTTGCCCATCTCTGAATCTTTCATCTCTGCTATGTTTTTCTGAGAAAGGGTGACCAGAACAGAACATGGTATACTCCCTAAGGGTTTATCATTAATTTAGACCAAAAATATTGTAATGCTGATGTATTATTTTTATCCCATTTTGATACTTCCAAACTATTTTCTTTTTTTAGTACTGTTACAGATAAAACAGAGGATTGTATTGAGCTGTCCACAAGAAGTGGCTGCAGTTAATGTAGGACCTAGTAATATAGAAGAACACGAAATTTTCATTCTAATGTGCTATGTCTTGCATTTGTCCATGCTGAATTCTGCCAGTCTGCCATCATGCTGCCCATTCACCAAGCTTTGTTAGGTCCCTCTGGAGTTTCTTGCAGTTTTCTTTCACCAGGTGATTAATGTAGTGCCCTCTGCCTTTGTGCCACCTCATTGTTCTATTGCAATAAATACATACAGTGTCCCATTCTGCACTTGATGGGCTTGCATCCGTGCTCCTGGGCAGCCCAAGTACAAGGAAAACATCTCTGGCTGATGTTGCTATTTGGACAATCAGTGAGGAGCCAGGAGTCTAAAAAAGACCCACCATTACCAAAGACATAAGTGTTGAGGAAACAGACACCCTCTATAGAGAATTACATCTGGAAGGCAGTGTGGCATACTTTTTCCCTGAGGCTGGCATCGTGTGTTCCAGGATCTAAGCAGTCATCAAAGAAAAAATTGTCAATGAAAATTCACAAAAAAATTGTCAAAGAAAAAAAATTCTCTTGCTGTTAAGGTTGCAAAGCTAATGTTAATGTTCTAAGCTAGATGAAAAATGATGCAGTTATCTACCTGGGTTTGCAGGAAGCCTGCAACACCAGCTATAAGAGAAGAGTGAGCGGCCCCTATTCCTATCACAGTGTTAACGTTAATAATTCAAATGTCAATACGGTTAACTCTTCAGCTACAGGAAGGAGCTCAATCCATTGTAAACAGCCTCTTGTTCTGCTGTCTGAAGTAGGCCAAGTTGAGGTTATAGTTGAAGTTTCAGAAGAACCACCATAATTTGTTTTTCTCTCTGTATCACCAGCAGCTGCTAGCACCCTGCTCTACTTCTTTTTTTTGCAACCATCCTTCCTAGTTTTATCAGGACTCTGATTCTCTCATACCCTAGGGCTCCAGGGCAATATGAACATCTTCATTTACTGGCCCCAATTCTTCTTTATTTGTGCCACTCTCCTGGTGTACAGAGCAGATTACCCCTCAGCATGGGAAATCATCTGGTTGAGTAATATCATGTCTTCAAGAAAGGAGATGGCCAGGGCACTAGATCTTATCTTCCCCAGATCCTGAAATGGCCCCTTGGAGTTGTAAAAAACGGGTGTAATGTAGAACAGGCTGAGGTTGTCCTCAGGTTGCACTAGGAAAGGGGGAAGGCCACCAATGCCTTCTTCAATGTACTTGAGGTCTAGCACCAGGATATTATCTCATGACTTCTGTCATATAAATACCCTTTCCCCTCACCCTTACCCCAACATAGAGGTGTTTTCTGGATTTTCATTGCCTTTCTCTGTGACAAGTTGCTGCTGGCCTTTAAGAATTTAAACAATCAGGGAGCTGTAGCTGGTTGCTGTTCTTTTTAGTTTTCATGTCATTTCCTCTCTGCTCCTGGATTGCCATAGGTGACTGTGCTGGGAAGGGGAATTCTCTTTTGTTAGATATTCCTTAGGTTCAGGCAGAAGATTCATAGATTTCATAGACTTTAGGGCTGGAAGGGACCTTGCAAGATCATCAGGTCCAGCCCCCTGCCCAAGGAGCAGGAAGTCAGCTAGGGTCAAAGGATCCCAGCAAGATAAGGATCCAAATGTTTCTTGAAAGTGTCCAGAGTAGGTGCTTGCACCACCTCTGGGGGGAGTCTGTTCCAGGCCTTGGGGGCTCAGACAGTAAATACATTTTTCCTTATGTCCAGCCTAAAACGGTCTTGCAGGAGTTTGTGACCATTGGACCCTGTCATCCCCTGGGATGCTCTGGTGAACAGATGTTCCCCCACATCCTGATGCACACCCCTGTTGTACTTATAGGATGCCATCAGGTCCCCCTGAGCCTGCGCTTCTCCAAGCAGAAGAGTCCCATAGCTCTCAGCCTCTCTTCATAAGGCCTGTTCTCTTGCCCTCTGATCATGTGCATGGCTCTCCTCTGGACTCTTTCAAGCTTCTCCACATCCTTCCTAAATTGTGGAGCCCAGAATTAGGTGCAGTGCTCGAGCTGCGGCCTCACCAAGGCCGAGTACAGCAGGAGGATGACATCCTGGATTTTCCTCGAGATGCATCGGTAGATGCAAGTCAGAGTTTTGTTTGCCTTGCCAGCTGCAGTATATTGGTGGCTCATATTCATTTTGTGGTCAATCATGACCCCCAAGTTTCTTTTGGTCACAGTGCTAGTGAGTGTAGGATTGCCAAGCCTGTAAGTGTGATGCAGGTTTTTATTCCTCAGGTGGACCACCTTGCATTTCTCCATATTGAATGCCATCAGATTTTCATCCGCCCACCTTGCAAGCCTATTGAGGTCGGCCTGGATCACCAGCCTATCCTCAAGTGTGGAGACTCTTCACCAAAGTTTGGTATTTTCAGCAAACTTGGCCAGTCCACTTTTAACACCAGTGTCCAGATCGTTTACGAAGACATTAAAGAGTACAGGTCTGAGAATGGACAATAGTTTTCCTGGTCTTCTTTCCTACCTTTCTTGAAGATGGGCACCACATTGCTCCTCTTCCATTCTTCAGGTACTTCGAACGAGCACCATGAGTTCTCAAATATCCTCGCCAGTGGCTGCACTATGATGTCTGCCAGTTCCTTTAGCACTCTGGGGTGCAATCTATCCAGAGCAGCTGGTTTGTGGGAAGTCCAGCCTCTCAAGATGCTTCCTCACAAGATCCACACCAATGGTGGGCATATATTCATCTTCACCCTGGTCATCCCACATCATGTTCAACAGGGTGGTCCCTTGGGGCTGGTAAAAAACCAACGCAAAGTAATCATTAAGCAGATTGGCTTTTTCCTGGGTGTTGGTAGTCAGTTGCCTCAGCTGGTTTAGCAGGGATCCAGTGTTGCCCTTGTCTTTCTTTCAACTCCCCACATATCTGAAGAAGGACATTTTATTGTCCTTGATTCATGTAGCAAGATGGAGTTCAGTTGCAGCCTTGGCTTTTCTAGTTCGCTCCCTGCAGGTGCAGACCAGTGCAGTATACTCCTTCTTAGTAAGTTTCCTGTCTTCCATCCATTATACACCCCTCTTTTTAGACATAGGAGGCCTATAAGTTCCCTGTTGAGCCAAGGGAATTGTTTGGCCCTTTTTGCACCTTTCCTATGGGTGGGGATGGACTCCCCTTGTGCTTCTAGGATCGCTTGCTTAAGGAGCAACCACTCATCATGAACTCCCCTCCCTGTGAAATCATGGCCTCTCAGGACCTCAAGAATAAGCCTCCTGAGTTTATGAAAGTCAGCTTATCTAAAGTCACGGACTACTACATTGCTGGCCGACTTGCCAGCTCTGCGATGGATAGTGAAAGTGATCAACTCATGGTCACCGTCACCCAGCTTCCCTTCAATTCTTAGGTCGCCGATTAGATCATCCCCTTTGGCCAGTACCTGGTCCAGCAGCCTCTTGTTGGCCCATAAACTCCTTGGGACAGGTAGAGCTCATTGGCGCATGTAAGGAAGCTTTGTGACAGATCATATTTGGTGGAGTGCTCATCCCATGAGATGTCTGGGTAGCTGAAGTCTCCCATGACAACCGCTTCTGGACGCCGCAGTTCAAGCTGGATGCAGACAACCTGGAGAGGGTCCAAAGAAGGGCCACTTGCCTGACTACAGGCCTGCAGGGAAGGCCCTATGAGGAAAAGCCAAGGGACCTTAACCTCTTCAGCCTCTCCAAGAGAAGGCTGAGAGGGGACCTTGTGGTGGCATACAAATTCATAAGGGGAGAACAACAAGAAGTAGGCGATGATCTGTTCACCAGGGCACCCCCTGGAACGACAAGGAACAATGGCCATAAGCTACTAGAGAGAAGGTTTAGGCTGGACATTAGGAAAAAGTTCTTCATGGTCAGGGTTGCCAGAATCTGGAATGGGCTCCCAAGGAAGGTGGTTCTCGCCCCATCCTTGGGGGCCTTCAAGAAGAGATTGGACAGGCACTTGGCTGGAATCACATGACCCCAAGGTTGGTGACTCTTTTCTTGCCTGCCAGGGGCAGGGGGTCGGACTAGATGGCCCACTGAGGTCCCTTCCAACTCTATGAATCTATGACAGCCTTGCATCAAGAGCATGCAGCCTTGGCCAGTTCCCTGGCAAATTCTTGGTCAAGGACTTGTTCCTTGTTTGGAGGTCTGTAATAGACTCCTACCATTGTATCCCCTTCACTACATTCCCCTCATATTCTAACCCTTCATATTCAAACTCCTAAACCTGTTCTCCCTGGGGTTACCTCAGCCTGGCAGGAAAGCAGGCTGAGAGCTATCCTCTCCTCCACCAGTGTAATGTAGCAGGTGGCCAGTTGTGGCACTATTAAGCTGTTGTAGCCTCCGCTTAGAGCACTTCAGCTCATATGGAGTGTAGATAGGCTGTTTAGAAGTGAGGTAAACGCTTGAAGAGGACCCTCCTGCTGCAGGGAGCATGCCTGGCAGCCTTCAGCCATTCAGCACCCTGTAAGCGAAGGGCAATCACTTCTCCTCCTCCTCATTACATCTTGGAGTCAAAAGCACTCAAGGACAGTGGGGGAGACATTGCTTATTATTGCTATCTGTGTCATTATCGCTATCTGTGTCATTACCATGACACAAAGGAGCACTGGTCATGGACCACTCATGGACTAGTGCCCCATTGTGCTAGGTGCTGTAGAAATGCACGAACAAAAAGGCAGCCCCCATCCCAGACAGCATGAAATCTAAGTATAAGAAACAATCACCAGATAATGGACAAAGGGACAACAAGGCAGTGTTGGCAGCATGACAGGCTGTGGGCTCAGCACGTGGGACATCTAATTGTTGTTTAGGATTTTGTAGGAATCTGTGAAATTAAGAATTTTACTGAGGGACTGGAAATCAATGCATTCATTATGGGGTGCTCCCTCATGAGGGAAAAATAAGAGGGGGTGTTGTTTGAAAACTCAACTACCACTAATTCCTCCTTGAAGCAACAGAGTTATCAGCTTGGAAAGAGGAGGGATCAGGGAAGACATTTTCAATTCCTAATCAAAAGCATATTTTTTTCTCAATGCAGACATTCTCAAATGCCACACGGTGGACATCCTGCTGCACAGGGCCCAGAGTGCCAGGCTGTGGGGCTGGGATTCAAGGTGTCTCTGTGTGGGGTTCAGGGTCCTGAAGAATGAGGGTTCCAGCCTCTAAGATCAGGGATCATGTGGAATCAGAGATTACCTGGGCTTGATATTTGCTGGGTGTCTAGTTGCCGGCAGAGGGGGTGATCATTCAGAGATATGGCTTTGTTTAACTTTGAGTGCTCAAGGTCTCTGCCTTGCTGTGTGATAGCAGTAGTGGTGCATGCATTAGAATGGCCTGTGGGAGATGAGGACAGGAGAAAGGCCTGCATCCATGTATCACCATCTCTTAGGCCTCTCTCTAGTCCAGAATGACTGAGTGATCTCCTGGGGACTAAGAAACAGCAAGACTCTCCAGTGGGGTCCCACTTGGAACATTCATCCTCCTTTAAGAGGGATTTTAATTCGTGTAAATGAGTGTTTTTAATTTGTCATACTGGGCTTTATCTCTATTACCATCTCATTTGCTTTTAAACCCCGTTTCACCCTCCTGACTGAATTCCGTTTGATGCATTAGGAGTAATTCTCTTCCCAAAGGGTTAGACATTTTCTCTCTACATAAAAGTCGCTTATTTTGGATAAAGAGACGATTAGATTTATCTTTAATATTTTAATGGCAGCCAGGATTATTGGGTGGGCAGCCCCGGTTTCAGTTGTTGTTGGAGGATTAGACTCTAATAAACTCTTCAGATTGGGATTTTTTTTCTGTTTTGCACAAAGTACTTCTATTTATTTATTTTTAAATATTTGTTTCCTTTTTGAAGTCATAAATTCCATTTGCGGTTCCCTATTAGTATTAAATCAAGTTGATTAAATTCATAGTGACTATTTGCACATATATCTTTTTAATTTTAACATCCACAGCATAAAATCTTTAACGGTGCAATTTGAAATACCTGCAGCAGACATTGCTGCCTGTTCCAACAGATGGAAATGAGAATCCTGAAGGAGGGGTGAAGGAGACACATGGACAGACAGACAGAGGAGAAGGGGGTAAACTAGCTCCTCCCATCATCCGGTTTGCAAAGACTTTGGGCTTTCTGCAGTTTCTGAGTTTGGAAAGGACCTGTCTTCTCCTCCCTAAACCAGCAGCAACTCTGCCTTGTTAAAGAGGTGAGAGCCCCCATTCCACTGACACTTTGATCCCTGCTTACCTCTCAGTCTCCTCTGCTCTGGGTGACTGCTGGACAGCCCCTCAAAGCTGTTCTTGCTAGTTGCAGGTGCCTACAGGGCTAGGTTGAACGTGAAGCCCAAATGTTGAGGTTTTTAACCCTATGCACTGTGCACACTGTTCTGTCTGCTATGGAGCCTATTTTAGGCTAATCAGAAACTTGTTAATAGAATAAAATGTCAGCAAAGTAGAAATCAATAAGTGTTAATGCTAGGACTTTCACTGCTAGGCTGCACCCCCTGCCCCTTGCCTCTCCCTTCCCTCACCATCCTGTCCCTTTGATTTCAGTCCCTTCTCTAATCCCCACCTCATCAGCTCTGGGAAGGGCTGATCTGCAGCAGAAAATCCCTCATTCAGGGCAAAATCAGCTTAATTTGCAGCAATTTGTAGCAGGTCTTTGCTGGGATTTGAGTCTCAAATTATCCTGTGGGTGGGGGCTGCAGCCGCTGCAATATGGGCCGAGATTTCCCTGCTCCTCTGTTTGCAGAGATTTGTCTGGGGAGTAATTACAGTTGTGCTGTATCCCTGAGCTCCCCCCTCCCTTCCATCCCAGCAGGGCCTGGCACTGGGTTAGCAGCCAAACACGGAGCTGCCCGGATTAGCAGCATTAACAGTGAATACAGAGCAACAATTAATCATTTGCTGGTAAATAGAAACAGGAGCTTCCCCAGGCTGGCAGTGGAGGGAGGAAGGAGGCTGCCTGCAGCTTGGCGTGTAATAGAGCAATAAGGAAAGGGAAGGAGGGAACCCAGGGACCTTGTGGCTTTAGGACAGGAGATCAGAGCAGGGAACTTTCCTTCTTCTAATGCTGCTAATTACTGGTAGCAGCTCCTGTGCCTGCCAAACAGGGAGTCTGCAGCTACGATCCCCTGTCCCCAAACAGGGGACCCCCACATGAGGGCCTTAGTGAACGTGGGTTAGGGCAGCAAGATGACTTATCTGAAAAGCACAGCGCTCATGACAAATGTCTGGCTTAATATGGGCTATGGGCAATAAAACTGCATCACCCAATCCAAGGTGCGAGCAAGGGTTCCCCCAACAGAGGGCACTCCAAACAACTGGACCCCCAAGCAGCCAGGACCCCCAAGCAAAGCAAGCCCATGAACCATGGAACCCACAGCAGGAGCCACCCCCTAACCCACATTAACCACTAGCGTGCACCGCCATGTGAGTGATCCTAAGAATATCACCTATTTCCAACAGTTACATGCAAATAGAATATCATTCTCGACAATACCATAGTCCTACACAGATGTGATGCTTTAAAGGGCCAATTCCCAATGCTGGAAACAAATCTAAGCAGAACTGAAGAAGAGCACAAATAAATAAATAATGTAAACAATGAGGATTAATTAGGAGTATTCTGCTAGTTGTCCAAAATATAATTTAAAACATCATAAAAGAAGAGTTTTTTTTCAGTTTAGAATGCTTCTTGGTTAAGGAGATAATTTAAAGTGGCAATAAAAATCACTTAAAAAGCACAATATATAAGAAATGGAAAAAAGAAGTTTATGACATCAATTAACAGTTATGAAATAAAGATAATTGATAAGGGAAGCTAAAGGCATTAATGAAAAACCTATGACTGAAAGGATTATGGAAAATATGGATTTAAAAATATATCAGGAACAAAAGAAATCCTAGAATGTTATATATGCTAGGATTGTTAAAATGGTCGGTAATACATAAAAATGGAAAAATGTTAAATAAATATTTTTGCTCTGTATTGGGAAAGAAACTGAATTACATGTTCATCTCTTACAGCTAGTATTAAATACTTCCTATCTCATCATTAACTAGGGAGAATATTAAGCAGTAACTATCAAACATATTTATAAATCTGAAGAAGATTGTTCTTTGTACCAAAGAGTTTTAGAGGAATTGGCTAGGGAGTACTCTTAAGTAGTGACTTTGTTTTTAGTTTTTTTCAACAAATGTTGGAATACTGGGAAAGTTCCAGGGAACTAAAGAAGAGCTAATATTGGTATTATACTATTTTAAAAGTGTAAATGGAGTGACCCACTTAATTATAGGCCGGTTAGCCTGACATCAATTGCAGGAAAAAGCATGGAAAGGCTAATGTGGGACTCAGTCTGTACTGAATTAAAAGATGTTAGCATAATTCATGCCAATCAGTATGGTTTTACAGAGAATAGATCTTGTCAAATAAACTTTCTCATTTTGAGTGAGATTACAAATGTGGTTGATAAAATAACTGTGTTGTAATAATACTTATTCCTCTAAGGTATTTGACTTGGTACTGCATGACAGTCTCATTAAAAATATCACTGTAAAAAGTCAGTATTGTATTTATTCTATTGATTTAAACTGGCAAATTGATGGATCTCAAAAATAAAATCATCACCCAGTTGAGATGTCTTTAATGGGGGCCCACTGGGATCTTTTCTTGGCTCTATGCTATTCAATATCTTTATCAATAATTTAGAAGAAAATATATGATCAATAAGATTTTCAGATAACATAAACATTGGTGGCCTGATAAACAATCATGTGAGTAGGTCAGTTATACAGAGTAATTTCGATCACTTGTTAAATTATGCTCCTTTGAGCTAAATTTTTTTCTAATACAGCCAAATACAAAATCATAATATAAAGGAAAATACGGTAGCTCCCATTCACAGGATGGAGGACACTATCATAGAAAGAAGTGACACTGAAAAAAACATAGGGGACATGGCAGATAACCATCTGAACATGAACTCCCAATGTAAATTACTGTGACTTAGACAGCTAGTGCGATTTTTGTGTTTATATGAATAGGAATATCAAATAGGAATATAGAGGTGTTATCAGTTCATCACTGCATGCTGGTGAGACTGGAATGCTTTGTCCAGTTCTAGTGTTCATATTTCCCAAATGATGCTAAAAACCTGGAAAATGGTCAGATAAGAGTTTCAAGAATGACTTGATATCTTGAAAAAAATTGCCATATAGTAAGAGATGTAAAAGGACTGAGATTCTTAGCTTATGGAAGACAACGTTAACAGAGGAGATGGTCATGTTCTCTAAGAACATACATGAAGATAAGATTGCTAACAACAGAGTGGGGTTTTTAGCAGACAGATAAGCAACAAGATTCACTGGCTGGCAGGCCAAACCAAACACATTCAGGCTAAACCTACGGCATGAATTTTCAACAGCAAAGATAATAAATAAAGCAGGTCAGAATTTTTTCTCAGAGGTGTCAAAATAGGATTTGTTTCAAAAGGCTGTTTGAATTAAGCTGAATTTGGGGAGGAGGTTGTATACATTCGAACAACAATTTTCATGGGAAAATCTCTTGTTTAGGAAAATTACTGTTTCAATAAAAGTTGCTTCTAATGTTATTTATTCATAGGGGCTTTTGTTTTTATATCATGTTTATGTTTTGTACATTTTTCCAGGCATTTTAATACACTCTGCTATTCCTGACACATCGTAGTATAACACATAAAAATCTTTAAAACAATCTATTTTTATTTTATTTTTAAACCATTAAGAAAAGCTGCTACTTAGCACTGATTGAAACATCTTATCTTCTTTTCCAGATCAAAGTGTCAAACTGTTTCATTACAACAAAAATGAGACACTTTGATCTAGGAAAGGAGATAAGATGTTTTAATCAGTACTAAGTAGCAGCTGCTCTTAATGGTTATATAACTAAAATGAAATAAACATGGAGTATTTTAAGTTTATGTTATATTAGGATGTCAGTAATGGCAGTGAGCTGTTACTAGAGTACTGATTCTCAACCAGGGTGCAACAAGAGCCTTTCAAGGTACTGTGCCATATTAGTACTGTTGCTGTGCAAACACCTACACATAATTCACAAGATAAATCCAGAGATGTCAAATAGGAATCTATACTATTAAAAGCATTCTGATCTGTTGTGGTCTTTCTAAGTTCTTTGCCACAGAAGACTAGAGACATGTCATGAAATAATGTAACCATAATAAAAAAAAAAGGAAAAAAAAAGAAAGTTGGCAAACAACATTTCAAAATTCCATCACAAACATTTCCCAAAATTAAAATTTTAAACTGATTCAGTTTCTTGGGATATGTCTGTAGTAGTTCTTTTCATTTCTGATCAAAATGAAAGTATGTTTCTAATGGCAACAATACTTACTAAGGGGAAATTCTGAGTTTTGACCAGTTCTAGTAACTAGCTGCGTCTACATGAGACATTTACTGCAGTTGGCTAATTAGCTTCACAGTAAAATGTCAGTGTCTACATGTGTGGCCCTATTAGGCCGCAGTAAACTCATAAATGCTGCCGTATGATAGTACTGCAGAGCACAAGTACTATCCTACAGCAGAATTATATAGTGCACCTCAATGCACTTGTAGATGCTGATGGGGCTGGCTGGTGCATGAGGGTGCTTCAGTGTGAGGGCTGCCTGCCAGCTAGCCCTGCACTGAAGCATCCTTGTGCCACAGCCAGCCCCTCCACACTGAGCTGGGTCAGAGTAGCCCCAGGCTGGCAGGCTGACTCCTGGGCCCCTGCCAGCCAAGGCTGCTCTACCCCAGCTCAACATTCTGTGGTCCCTGGCACACATGTAAATGGCATGCCCCAAAGCAATAAACTAGTGCAAACTGCACTGGAGTTTATTCGGTCAAATTAATTTAATGTGTAGACGCACCCACTAACTACTGGGACAGCTCAACCAGGCAGGTGAAAGATTACCTTCCACTTCAGTCTTCAAGCCAAGATTGAATGTCTTTCATAGAAATCATAGAAAATTAGGGTTGGAAGGGACCTCAGGAGGGTGTCTAATCCAAACCCCTGCTCAAAGCAGGCCCATTGCCAATTAGATCATCCCAACCAAAGCTTTGTCTAGCCAGGTCTTGAAAACCTCCAAGGACAGTGGTTCCTCCACCTCTGTGAGTAACCTGTTCCAATGTTTTACTACCCTCCTAGTGAGAAACTTCTTCCTAATATCTAACCTAAACTTCCCTTGCTCCAAGTTGAGACTGTTGCTCCTTGTTCTGTCATCTCCCATCACTGAGAACAGTCTAGCTCCATCCTCTTTGGCATCCCCTGTCTCAGTCTCCTCTTCTCTAGACTAAATAAGCCCAGTTCTTTCAGCCTTTCCTCATCAGTCATGTCTCCCAGCCCCCTCACCATTTTTGTTGCCCTCTGCTGGACTCTCTCCAATTTGTCCACATCCTTTCTGTAGTGGGGGGCCCAAAACTGAACACAGTACTCCAGATGTGGCCTCACCAGTGCTGAACAGTGACATGCTCTAGGTAAACCAGGAGATATGGACTTGATGTGGAAATGACTGTCCTTGAAGCTGGATCAGGGAGTCCCACGACATCAAGCCAATAGAGAGGGCTCTCTAGTGAAAGCCAAGAGAGACAGGGCCATCATCATCCTGGGAGCCCCAAGAAATAAACAGAGCCAGGAGCTATCCCCTAAGGCAGGGATGGATTCAGAGACATAACTGGCCAGTACTGCACCCTGGCCAAGAGCAGCAGGCTCACTGCAGCCAAAGGTTCACTGCTGTAGGGGGAGATATCACCTTCTTTTTTTGCTTCTGACACATGTACCAAGCAGCTACTGAAATGCTGAGTTTCAGCAGCAAAAAAGGAAGTGACATATCACCCTTGCAGCAGCAAATCTCTGGCTGCTGTTCCTGCACTGTTCATTGCCACTGCTGCTCTGCCCTCCCCACTGCCAGACCCACTGCAACAAAGATGCAAGGTGCAGGGGCGAGGAGGGGAAGGTAACCCCCCCAGATCTATTCTGACACCCTCCCCCGTCCTTACACAGTGCCCAGGGCTCATGTCCCACTCACCCACCCATCGTTATGCTACCAGATGGATTAATAGTGTGCAGCTTCTGAATTTACCACACCTCTGCCTCTGAATAACTGCCATCCTTCAGTTCCCCATACATCAAGAAGCAGGTGCCACTTATACCAGCTGAGAGGGAGTTACAGAACTCCTATCACTTTCCTGCTCACCCTTTAATGACCCCAGAGACTCAGATGGGCAGTGAGAACCTGGGGCATATCTCCTGTGCCTTGGTTCTGCTCCCACAGAAGTGACTGGATGGCAGCAGTCCTTTGTTGAGAGTCCCAAAACCCCTGCTGCTCAATGATGCAATGTGCTATCTGAGCAAAGTCCAGGCACAGAGTTGGTGGTAGGTAATCCCTAGAAAGGTGAAACTGTGCTAGTTAGCAAAGGAAAACAGAGTTTACAGGCATGGAGCAACTGGTGATGTGAGGTGCACACCCACAGAAGCAAAGCCGGTCCACAAGGGGTCTGGGCACCTTATCCATTCTCAAACGTAATTTTAAATTGAGGAAAATTAACATTACACAGACATTCCAATAATAACTCAAACCTTGAGTCCCCAAAACATAGGTACCATGAACCATAGTATTTTACTTCCAGATATGCATCAGAGACTAATAAAAAAACCCAAATAGTTAGCTTCAGCATATAAATCATTACTGTAACTTCAGTAACTTTGACTTGTCTTTAGTTAACCCTCAGGTCAGGCAAAGCTGCCCCCACTCACATTAAAGAAGACCCATAGAAGCCTAAGGAACTATTTGAAGAGTAAATTACTACTCATTGTAAGAGTATCACCCTATGCAAACAACCCCTTTCAGAGGCTACTGAATTTACCTATTCTAGCTGCAAACTATTAACATTTTAATGATGGCAGTATTGCCAGCCCAAGTGTTCAACAACCATGAGTCAGATCCCCCAAATCAGGAGACTGACTTAAAAATAATGTGTTTCTAAATAAAACATATTGAATTCTTTGTAATTACCTTGGGGTTTTGACATCACTGAGGTGTACTGAGGTCATGTTCTCATCTGCAGCCAGTGAGGTCCAGGCTTATCTAAAAATCAAAGTAAGATTCTCCAGTCATCACTTGATCTCTGCCACTGGATCTTTATGGAAAAAAACAGAAAATACCATGAAACTTCTGATAGAAATGCTGAAATCTGGCAAAAATCTTACATAAAAAACACCATTTTTAATGTAATAATGACATGTCATAGTTTCATAGTTTCATAGGGTCAGAAGGGACCTGAGGAGATCATCTAGTCCGACCCCCTGCCATGGCAGGAAAGAGTACCGGGGTCAAACGACCCCGGCCAGATGTTCGTCCAGCCTCCTTTTAAAGCCCCCCAGGGTAGGAGCCAGCACCACTTCTTTTGGAAGTTGGTTCCAGGTCCTAGCCGCCCTGACAAGTGAAATAGCACCTCCTAATGTCTAGCCTGAAACTACCCTCTGCTAGCTTGTGTCCATTGTTTCTTGTAACTCCTGGGATTGCTCGGGGGAACAGGGACTCTCCCAATGCCTGCTGGTCCCCCTTGACTAGTTTGCAGACTGCCACTAGATCCTCTCTCAGCCTTCTCTTTTGGAGGCTGAACAGGTTCAGGTCTCTCAGCCTCTCCTCGTAGGGCCTGCCCTGCTGACCCCTGATCATGCGGGTGGCCCTCCTTTGGACCCTCTCCATATCGGCCACATCCCTCCTGAAGTGTGGTGCTCAGAACTGGACGCAGTACTCCAGCTGTGGCCTGACCAGTGTCCCATAGAGGGGGAGGATCACCTCCTTGGACCTGCCTGAGGTGCATCTGTGGATGCACGACAAGGTATGGTTGGCCTTCCTGACCATGTCCCTACTTTGTCGGCCCATGTTCATTGTGGCATCAGTGATGACTCCAAGATCCTTTTCTGTCTCGACACTGGCGAGAAGGGAGTTCCCCAGCCTGTAGGTGTGCCGCTGGTTCTTCCTCCCCAGGTGCATTACCCTGCACTTGTCAGTATTGAACCCCACCCTGTTCTCATCGGCCCACCCCTGTAACCTATCTAGATCCGCTTGTAGCCTGTTCCTTCCTACTAGCATACCCACTTCACCCCAAATCTTAGTGTCATCTGCGATATATCTGTCATCAAGATATATATTTTTAAATTATACTTTTAAACAGGTTACCAATTGTTCTCCTATAGCCCTGATCCAGCAACTATTTATACGGAGATATTCACATACGGAAAATATGCACATATGTGTTTGCAGAGTTGGGGGTCTACATTTTGCAATCAAAAAGAAATGAGAAAAAAAAGCTGGGCCAAACTGAATGTTGTTATTGAACTGTCAACAGTAATTTCTACATTTACAATTTTGGTAAAAATGAATGAAAGGATAATCAAACCCATATGTATATTAATCGATTGTTTCCATAACTATAACATGATTGAATGCTTTTTAAACTAATGAACATTTTGGTATTTATTATGTTTGCTAGTTATTGTAGAAACCATAAAAACATTTAAATTTGGGAATTTCCTTTTTTTTAAGGACCTATATGGTACAGGATTTACCTAGTCATCATCACATAAAACTGTGTGTGGAAAAAAATGTCCCCACTTCTTCCCCCACACAGAACTATTCTTGTCTGCCTCACTTCTTAGAGGATCCAGTCCAGTATGTGATTTCAGGCTGCCCAGAGAAACAGATGATATTTGGAAATTAATTAGGGCCTGGTCTTGGTAGGAGCTGTAGGACTAGCACTACAGATCTCAGTTGAACTAGGAAATCAAGAAAGAGCTAAAAAGGAGAGAGGAGTCATCATCATTTGGCTAAGACACCCCTTTCTAGGTATTCTTTGCATACATCTGTGTACAATTAAAAAACATTGGAAGAAGCTCACTCTGTTAGAAGATGTATGACACAGCAGGGAAGGCTGAGAAGGCCATACTAGGTGTTCAGATAACAGGACCATTATATTTTTCTCTGATTAGATCTACCACAGACTTTTGGCCCGGACACTGAGCTCTTTCATACCACCTCTGAGCCATTATGGTGGCACATTTGGGAGAAAGGAAAAAGAAGCATTGGCAATAATCTCAGAAACCAGTGGGCAGGATTCTTCACTTTCAGCAGTTCACCACCAGTGCAACTTATTGACTTCAGCAGAACTGCCGCTGATTGTCACCAGTGCAAAGTGAGAGGAGATTGAGGCTTTATATGGTTTATGTTTTAATAAATTTGGTATAGTGTACATACAATTCTAAGTTATTCCAGAGGAATTAGAGTGGGAAGGACGATGAGTATCTATTTTGGAAGAAGAGAAAGAGGACAAAAATTAAAGTTATTTAATAGAAAACTGAGAGGTATGAAGAAATGTTGCTAAACTAGCTCGAAAGGAGGCATGTATGTAGCACAGCTGACAGCTCTTGTTAGCTGGATCCTGCCAGAACATCCACGGCAACATGCATGAATCAGCAGGCAAAGGGGCTTTAGGTCTATTGACGTCGGTCTGTATAATCAGGGGGAGAAAGTGGAGAGAAGATACAGGAGCAACAGACAAAGAAAATATAAAAGAAAGTGGGGGAGGGAGAGAGAGGAAAGGAAGGAGGGACAAAAAAGGGAAAAGAAGAAAGAGGGGGAGAGCCCTCTTATAGGGGCAGAGAGACTAAGAGAGATTGAGGAGAGAGCGCCTGTATTTTCTATAATTACTGTGGATTGGCTCGGATTAAGGGCAACTAGCTGTCTCTTGGTTTTTCCTTTTTATATAACAACTAATCTCATTCTAATCAGTTATTATTAAATTATATTCCATTTTTAATTCATTCACAGATCACTTGTGGCACAATTCGGACATCTGGACAGATAATTGAATAGAGATAATTTATGTAAATGAGGAACAGTTGTGTACAGAGGTGGGGGAGGGGACAGTCCAGCTCATGAGGCCAGTGACCTAATCAGGAATTTCCAAGCACTGCCACCGCTCCCAGTGAGGGCTCAGGAAGCCTTTGTGGTTTGGGCAGGCCCCCAGGTAGTGGTAATTGGGTCTAGGTCAGATCTCTGGGCTCAGGAGACCAGGCTCTACTTAGTAGCCTTTGACTTTTGACTTCTTAGGACGGGGGCTGTCTCCTCAATTTGGAGCTTGCCAGCCACATGCTGGGTGCTACCACAATCAGAACAGCACTAATGGGTGCACACACACAGTAAACCCTGATGTGCTCCACTTACTGGAGAACATAGGCACAGGCTGCATGCAGCTTTCTGAGATGACACAGTGGAACTGATGAAAGGCATGAATGGCTGTCAGCAGGCCCTGAATATCAGCCCTGTGTGCTCTGCCTCCCCCTAGCCTGGACTGCAGGCAATGAAGGAACTCTGCAGCTACCCTACATCCCCAGTGCGCCCTATGGGCTTGAAAAGCAGCATGGGCTAATGAGCTGAGCACAAGACAAGGAAACAGAAACCTCAGGGCTCCATTCCCAGTTCAGTTGCCATACAAGTCACTCAAGGACAATATTCTCAGCATGCCCCACTGCAAGGGGGCTGTACGAGTTAAGGTTTGTAAATATTTTTTGTATTATTTTTAAAGGAGCCAAATAGCCTAATCCACTGGAGCTTACTGGCTAAAACCAAAGCCTGTCCAAACCTGATGGTTGAGTTGCCTTTTGCAAGGTGCAGAAAACTCAGCCTATTATTGCTTTCTTCTGGAAGACAAAGCTAGAGAGGAGGTGCCTTGTGACAACTGGAGAGTGAGCACAACATCTCTGGGGAAAGTTAGGTATATGTTCCCATCCCAGGCTGGGGTAAACTTTGACAGAAAGAGCCGGGGCATTATTTCACACTCTGTGGGGAACTAAGTTCCTTGAAGCCATGGCATTGGGACAGAATGTCTCATAGTTGGACTGGGCTTGGATAAGAGTCACAGCCTGTCCAAACTCTCAGTGGACCATCTTTGTGAGAGACTGGGTTTTTCTCTACAGCATGTTTTTCAAATTTCAACTTGGGTATGAACTTTCTTCCTCCTGTAAAATGGGCCCTGTGCTCTCCAGCAGACATTGCTGTCTTCCCCACTGCCTGTCTAAAACCTTTGTGTAGTGTTGCTGTCCCGTTTTTGAGCAGCAGCCTCATAGGATCCTGCATGTCAAGAGAAGGAGAGCTTATACCAGTCCCAGCCTACACAGTTTGTAAAGTGCTTTAATATGCTTTGTGATAAATACAGGAGATGACCTATAAGAAAAACAATATAACAAAAAGGGAAAAGAGGAAAATGTCAGGATTTCAATATAGAGTCATAGAGTCATAGAAAACGAGGGTTGGAAGGGACCTCAGGAGGTCATCTAGTCCAACCCCCTGCTCAATGTAGGACCAGCCCCAACTAGATCATCCCAGCCAAGGCTTTGTCTAGCCAGGTTTTAAAACCCTCCAAGGATGGAGATACCACAGCTTCTCCGGATAGCCTGTTCCAGTGTTTTACTACTCTGCTCATGACAGTTTTTTTTCTAATATCCAACCTAAACTTCCCTTGCTGAAACTTGAGACCATTGCTCCTTGTTCTGCCACCACTGAGAACAGTCAAGCTCCGTCCTCTTTGGCACCCCCTTCAGGTAGTTGAAGGCTGCTATTAAATCCCCCTCAGTCTTCTCTTCTCCAGACTATATAAGATCAGTTCCCTCAGCCTCTCCTCAGAAGTCATGTGCCCTTGCCCCCTAACAATTTTTATTGCCCTCCTCTGGATTCTCTCCAATTTCTGTGCATCCCCCCTCTGGGTCTTCTCCATTTTTTTGGGTGGGGGGGGGGGGGGGGGGGGGAGCGCACTACACAGTACTTCAGATGTTTATATTGTAAATGTATAAATAAAATCCCTAAGGGATTTGCCATGTGTTAGGTGCTCTGCAGTAACTGCCCATGATCACTCTTTTTTCCCCTTCTGAAGATGGCTGTAGCCACTTCCTCCATAACACATACCTCTAAGATATCTAAATATAGCAAAAATCAAAACCATATAAGCCTAGAATAACAGATTTTTTTTCTCTCTCCATAATCCAGGAACACAGAACTGTGAAACTGTGTATCTATTTTAAATTCTGCTTCTACTGCAGAGCAACTACATTGTCTTTCTTAATTTCTTTTGACTATATATGCTATGTAATTTAAGTGAGAAATTCTTCTTTTCACCCATGTAGGCTACTTTAAAGAGCATTTAATTTATTGACCCCACTTTGAATCAAGAAGGTTATTGCCCCCTGCACTTTGGAGGAAACTACCTGATCCTAATAATCACCTGTCATGACAGAAGACTCCAGATCCCCTCCATGAATCCCAACTCTTCTCCTGTCCTGAGGTCACTGAAGTCATCTAATCCTATCAGTTGTTCTGTTGCTCAAGTCACCTCTTCCCACATGGATGATGAACACCATATTTGCCCTTTTCCAATCATCCAGGACCTCACCCAAAATTGTGGCAATCAGCAGAGGTCCTAGACAATTGGAAAAGGGCAACTATAGTGCCCATCTTTAAGAAAGGAAATAAGAAGGATCCAGGGAACTCCAGACCAGTCAGCCTCACCTCAGTCCCTAGAAAAATCATGGAGCAGGTCCTCATGAAATCCATTTATAAGCACTTGGAGGAGAAGGTGGTAATTAGGAACAGTCAGCATGGATTCATCAAGTGCAAGTCATGCCTGACCGACCTGATTGCCTTCTCTGATGAGATGACTGGATCTGTGGATGCAGGGAGAGCAGTGGACATGATATACCTTGACTTTAGTAAGGCTTTTAATATGGTCTCCCACAACATTCTTGCAAGCAAGCTAAGGAAACATGGGTTGGATGAATGGACTGTAAGGTGGATGGAAAACTGGCTGGATCATTGGGCTCAGAAGGTAATAATCAATGGCTTGCTGTCTAGTTGGCAGAGGGAGTGGAGTGCCCCAGGGGTCAGTCCTGGGGCCTGTTTTATCTTCACCAATGACCTGGAAGGTGGGATGGAGCGCACCCTCAGCAAGTTTGCAGATGACACAAAGCTGAGGGGAAAGACCTCAACAAGTTTGACAATTGGGCCAAAAGAAATCTCATGAGGTTCTCTAGGACAATGAAGCTTATAAAGAAAAGGATGAAGCATATGAAGGCTGGAGATAAAGCTTAGAAATATGAAATGGGGGTGGCTGTTGAAAGAGTTTCCAGGGCTCGGTCCTTGGGCCCATACTGTTCAATTTCTTTATATTAGCGACTTGGACGAGGGGGTGAATAGCACCCTGTTCAAATTCGTTGATGACACCAAGATTTGGGGTGAGGTGGGCATGCTAGAAGGGAGGGACAGGATATAACTGGACCTGGACAGGTTACAGGGGTGGGCGAATGTGAATAGGATGGGATTCAATACGGACAAGTGCAGGGTACTGCACTTGGGCAGAAAGAACCAGCAGCATACGTATAGGCTGGGAAACTCCCTTCTCAAAAGCACAGAGGCAGAAAGAGATCTTAGAGTCATTATCGATTCCAAAATGAACATGGGCCGCCAATGTGAGGATGCAGCCAGTAAGGCTAACTGCACCTTGTCATGTATCCACAGATGCATCATGAGCAGGTCCAAGGAGGTGATCCCCTCCCTCTATGTGACACTGCTCAGGCTGCAGTTGGAGTACTGCGTCCAGTTCTAGGCGCCTCACTTCAGGAGGGATGTGGCCAGCATCGAGAGGGTCCAGAAGAGGGCCACTTGCATGGTCAGGGGGCAGCAGGACAAACCCTATGAGGAGAGGCTATGGGACCTCAACCTGTTCAGATTCCACAAGAGATGGCTGAGAGGGGATCTAGTGATCATCTATAAACTTACCAGGGGGGACCAGAGGGGAATGGGTGAAACCTTGTTCCACCGAGCACCTCCTGGAGTAACAAGGAATAATGGCCACAAGTTGATTGAGAGTAGGTTCAGGCTAGATATCAGGAGGCGCTACTTCACAGTCAGGGTGGCCAGGATCTGGAACCAGCTTCCAAGGGGAGTGGTGCTGGCTCCTACCTTAGGGGTTTTTAAAAGGAGGCTCGATAATTACCTAGCTGGGGTCATATGAGCTTAAATTTACCAGGGGTCATATAAGCCCAGTATTCATTCCTGCCCAGGGCAGGGGGTTGGACTTGATGATCTGCTGAGGTCCCTTCTGACCCTACATCTATGAACCTATGAGTACTTCTGGTAATTGCTATCCCATATGTCTAACTTCTAGTCATGCTATAGTAATGTCATACACCTTGCCATACATACTTGATTCCAAAATCAATGGGTAATGGGAACACAAGCAATATACCTGATTTTAGTAAAGCATCTCACAAATACCATCAAAATTAATTCAATTTAGTTTGAAGAGGGAACAGTCACGTAAAGTTAAAATGGAAGAGGTACATCCCTGTCCAATGACAGAAACACAGTTTGGACTTTGATTAATGGTATACATTTAGTTTACTTTTGATTCTTTCTATACAATATTTTCACTTTTATGTTCTATTCTTGTAGTTTGTATTAGCAAAATATTTAAATTACTGTTGGAAAAATTATTGTAAATGTATAAATAAAATCCCTGAGGGATTTGCCATGTGTTAGGTGCTCTGCGGTAACTGCCCATGACCATGCTCTTACCTTGCCCTACCATCAATGAAGGCAAAACTGCACTAACTTAGCTCTCTTTCACTGAACAATAAGCTACCATGGGGTAGCTTCCATCTACTGTATGCACACAACCAAGTGCATGGACAGCTGACATATGGTCAATCCTACCTCTTTTCACCTCAGTCTAACTAGTTCATTATCACATGCCCTGAACTACATATTCAGAAATAAGACATCACGGAGCAACTAAATACTTTTATCTCTTCATGGCTATGGCATGGCCACAATGAATTTGTATTCAAATTCTGGGTACCTCATTATCAGCAAAATAATAACAAAACAAAGGGAATTTAGAGACGAGCCAAGAAAATAACCAGGGTATGGAGGGGTTGATTTGATTTGCCTGTGTTGCTCAAGTGATGAGAAAGAATAAAAAGAGTGAGTCTTAAGCTCTTTGAAGGCAGTTTACTTAAAGATTTAGAATGGTGCCAAGAGTAACTGGATGAAATAAAGAATACTATCATTTGGGGCAAGTTGCAAGCAGCAACTCCTGACAAGGAGATGTAACAGGCTATGTCTGTCCCCTAGGGAAGTGACATGAGGGGGAGACCCTGTTGTATGGGAGATTTAAAACTAGACTGGATGTTTTGAATTTCAAAGGCCTAACCACCCTTTCTGTAGAAACTATCAGCAGGGAAGAGGCGATTCTCTTGCAGGAGCTGTCCAGCGCTGTTGTCTCCGTCTCCTAGATCCTGTGGGAGGGACTCTACAAGATATCAGTGAAGATCTCCCACACTGTTTCCACCTCCAACTCTTTCTCATCTGTATAATTTCTCATCCTGTTGAAATCTTCCTTTTTATCGGGTGGGTTCATCCTCATGTAACACTCCTGTACCTCTTCTTTCCTGCCATCCTGGAGGCAACAGACTACTGATTCTTGGACAGCCCAAATTCATTTCTTTCTTCTCTGGGTAATCTTCCAGGTAAGAATTCTTATTTTTAAATTATGTTTTATAATGTAACCCCCTCCCCCACATTTTTTTTGTTATAGTAGAAAAAAATTAATCAGAAAAGGGAGCCTTGGCAGCATGTTCCAAAAATTCTCAGGCTTCAAGTAAGTCTCATCTGTCCTGGAAACTCTTTCAACAGCTACCCCCATTTCATAATTCTCAGCTTTATCTCCAGCCTTCATATGCTTCATCCTTTTCTTTATAAGCTTCATTGTCCTAGAGAAGCAGGGCAGTCTTGGCAGGTGCCAGTGCACCTAATTTTTCCAAACCAATTGCCAGTAGCCCAGTGAGTTTGGTAGTTAATTCCCTGAGTGCACTAGATCTAGCTGATCTGGGAAAGCTGATTTGAGCATCTTCATATTTCCAAAGTTTTCCCATGCCAGTTCTTTATCCATAATTCCTTGTCTAGGATCATCCTTCCTTAATAAGCTTGTTTATATATTTTCCTTTGATTTTAAAGATCAGCTTGGTATCTGTCATATTTTACCCTCATTAATTTACCTCCTTTCTTCCTAGTAGAGCTGACACACATTTGTAGCAGCATTTAGTAATAGCAACATCTTTTACCTAAAACATTACCCTGGGGAACATTTCTGTACCATGTATTCAAATGATATTTCCTGTAACAGCAGCAACCTCTTCAGTAGTACCAAGGAATTGACATGTTGCTACTAGCAGACATTACCTTTACTTCATAATCCTTTGGGTAAGGGAATTGCCAGTGTTTCTTCCAAAATAAAATCTGGATTTTTGTTGTCTATCAGGACAAAAATTTAGCTCCAAATTGGCTTTGGACCTACATTCTGATATTTAGCGCAGCCTTTTTTGTCATATCTTTTAAAACTTAATAGTACACAAGAGTGTGGGACCTTCTGCAGAGCACTGTGGAAAAACAAGTGCCTGTTAGGAAGGAAGACAAGGTTCCTTGGGTGAATTTGATATCTTTTATTAGACCAACCCAAATAGTTGGAGAATAGTTATTAAGCAAGCTTTCGGGTTCAAAAACCCTTCGTCAGGCTAAGGAAGTTTCAGCAGTTGGTGTGTGCTCTTCTTGGATGGAATGAAAAGTAAAGAAGCCAGGGGCTGGGCTGGGCTGGGCTGGGCTGGGGAGTCAGTTGCCAGGCAGATTATACTGTGTCAAAAATCCAGTGTCTGTGTTTAGTCCATGATCTCTAGTATCCAGGAGGTTGATGAAGTGGAGTTCATAGGCTCGTCTCTGGGAAGTGTTGTGTAAGTTTCCCTTGAGGATCAGGACTGAGAGATTGGAGAGAGAGTGGCCCTCCTGTGAGAAATGTGCCCCCACCGGTAATTTGGTATTTCTGTCTTTGATAGATTTCCGGTGTCCGTTCATTCTGGCACGCAGTAGTTGTTTGGTCTCTCCTACGTATTTTCCATCAGGGCATTTGGTGCATTGGGTGAGATATATTACATTTCTGGAGGTGCAGCTGTATGATCCAGGGATGCTGATGGCTCTGTTGTGGGGTGTAGTAATTGTGGAGGTGGTGGAGATGTGTTGGCAGGTCTTGCATTTCTTGTCCTGGCACGGTCTGGATCCTTTTGGTGTGTTCTGGGCTTGAGGAAGTTTGCTTCTGGTGATGAGGTTGGCAAGGTTCGGTGCTTGTTTGAAGGCTAGGATGGATGGCTCTGGGAAGATCTTTTTAAGAATAGGGTCTCTTTTTAGTATGGGTTGTTAGGAAGGAACAAACATACACACCCACACTTTATCCAGAAGCCACCATGCTCTGGAAACCCTCTTTAGAATACAGGTAGGAAACCCCGTAAACTGTGAGCTAACCAAGAGTATAGACAAAAGGTACAAAGGTGTGCCTGACTGACCCCAGAGTCCCATATTCTATGATCTTTCTTCAAAGTATAGGAAGTACAGGCTTGCTGGAACAGCATTTATCAACCTGTGGGTCATGACCCAAAAGTGGGTCACAAGAATATATGAGAGGGTCATGAATAAACTTTGAAAAATGGCTTCTCCTTTGAAGGAGAAAAATATGGGAAACTGTGGCTTTTCCCTTGCAGGCTGGCAGAGTTCCAGCCTGTGAGGTGTTGCTTGCCCCCTGCCCCAGCCCCACACATCCACCTCCTACCAAACATTTTGGGAGGCTGGGGCCTGAGGATGGGGGGCAGTGGGTCAGGAGTGAGGAGCACTGGGTTGGGACTGGCCATCAATGTTTACAAATGGGTCCTGGTACAAAGAAGGTTAAAAACTACCATGCCAGAAGACACCATGCTCTGGGGAGAGGCAAAGGACTCCTAGAAGAGGTATTCAGCAAGGGAAAGAAAGTGGCTGGGATAAAAGGAGAGGAAAAAGAGCTGGAACATGAGGAAGAATAGAATAAAGAAATGTAAAAAAGTTCCTAAATGTGCAACATTTTGTTTATGATCTTGCATTTAGAATCTGATTATGGACATTTAAATTGTAAAATCTCTATTTTTTTCTTTATAAATTATGGTCTCTGTTACATGATAGTAGGTTGGTGCTTTCTATTAACATCCTACAATAAGTACAGGCCCTGTTCAATCCATGACTGGAACATTCATTACTATCTTTTCTATTTAGATTGCACCAAATGCCATTTTCAAGTACATTATCTTCAACCAAACACTGATTAGATACCTACAATCAAGACAAAAAAGTCTGAATGAAGGAGTCTTTGTAGACATCTGAACTCTCTGTCTAGACAGGCATTTATACTGTGTTATCTTCATCAGATCTGAGTTCAGAGAAGTGGTGTCTTTATTACAGGGTCACTAAACCAAGCCATTAGCTCACAGCTATTCCACAAAGGCCTACCTCTGTTACATCAAGCATCACATGAAATGAAGGGTACTACAATAGTAATAGCATAGCTACAGACTACCACATGGTATACTGATGATTCCTGAGTGAATCTGCTCTTTCCC